>NW_009648255.1:5041998-5044148 GCF_000708025.1 Charadrius vociferus
AATAAAATAGGGTCTGTCCATTGCCATGCACAAATATGTGCTTTTCCTAGGCTGATATTCATTAATTTACAGTTTGGCTTCTACAGATTAAAATAGTTTTCCAAAAGAAGCAGTTTGGGGAAATATTGGTAGTACATCTCATTTTAAATGCAATATAATTCACGCAGCGATAATTTATATTGACAGTGATTTCAGATAAGATGCATTTGCCATTAAAGCTGGAATGCGTTTCACCTATTGGTATTCCAGCTATGCATATTTCATGGCAGGAATCTATTTCAAAGGTGTTGCATACATTTGCTTTATGTAAGTGAGATCCAGGGTGGCTTCATCTTCAAGTTTTATTTACAAGACAGAAAAACTGAAATAAGGAGCTGCCTTGCTGTATCAGCCCTGCTGGAAACACACGGCCTCAGCTTCAGAGCACTAATTTGAAACACTGACTGTTCTTAAAATTCGGACTTCCCCTAGTTTATTCTTTTAAGAGCACCCCCGTTGCCCCTGCTTTTTTCTTATTACAACTATTTAAAACAGGGCTATGGTTTTGTAATGCTACTTTTTAAAAGCCGAAATGGAAGACAGGTATAATACTAGAAGACCTGATAGACCTAATGTTCTGAGACAGAGCTTTTGTATTTAGACAAGTGCTAATGGAGTATTAAAAGAAGCTGCTTTTCCAGGAAATGCGTATTATTATTACTATTTATTAAGGCTTTCCCCTTCTCTGAAGTGACCTTCCTCTGAGAGCACTTCTTATTAGACAAAGCCAAGAGTTTAACTGACATTAACCTCCGCATCAGCATTCTGGATAACGGGGAAAGGCATAAGGGCATAAGCTTGATCTTAGTTACAAGGCTGAGATCAAGGCAGGAAGAATGAAACATTTAAAAGTCTTTGGCGTTATATAGAGAAGTTTCTGCCTGTGAGGAACCACCAGATACTAGAAATACTTTGAACTGGTACATTCAATTTAGACTGCCGTATTTGCTACCCCTACACAGCACACACCCAACTTTCAGGACTTAAGTCAGTCCTTTTGTCCAATCCCCAGGATAAGGCAGATATGCAATGTTTTTGGAACCAAATCTAGTGACTTTCTAAAGCATCGCCAGAAAAATCAAGCAACAGCACGGTCTAGTGGGCAAGGACCGTGCCAGGAACCACAAGACTGATCCCTGGGCCAGCTCAGCTGCTGAATTCGGGCATTGCCTTTATTAAGGTAGTGCTCTTTCCACCACCACCACCTTTTGCTCTGCAGCACCGTGAACTCCCCGCGTATGGATTTTCTGCTAGCACCTGCTGATATATATGATGTGGTTTATTATAGAGCTAGTAAAAGAAATGGGATGTGTCAGAGCTGGCTCCCGCTGAAGAAGTCAGTAAGTTAGAAAGGGTTCAGTGTGCATTCAGGTTAAAAATTAACGGCGCTGTGTACTGGCCAGTTCTTTGTGAAGCTGGCATTTTCACCTGGAACATATATGCCAAGGTCCACGACTAAAGTCTCCGTAGCTCATGTGGTGGTTTGCAACATGACAAAATGTTGGAGAGCGTTACAAACCCATTTAACTATTATTGCCTTTTAATTCACCAACATTTGAATACACACTGCCAGCACAGAGACTAACAGGTCAGGATCTCTACCAGCATAGCTCCCGTTTCAAAATCTTGATCTTGCAGTGACAGACGTATCAACTAGTTGACGATACATCTCGCTAAGCGATGACTACTCCAACTAAAAGTCCTGCTTTGGTTTTCAGGAGTCTCATAACTACACAGGGCATGGCATGCTCTAGGGGCTGCTAGAAAGCTGCACTAAAGGGCAGCAAAAACCCCCGAGGTCAGATCCTTGTGTGGTTTCTGACGCAGCCTCTCTCATTCAGCTGACTGGAAATAATTGAGTAAGAAAAGCAGGATTTCTACCGTATGTCGCACAGTCCTCGAAGCAAGGATTATACGTCATGGCTTATGTGTATATCTAGGGTTTTAGATGAGCAGGGAAATCAAACTCATTTTCCCAACAGCATTATGGCTTCCAGCGTCTTTCTTCGCAACATCTTTCTTCTTGTTTCTTGTGGAAAACAACACACTATTGTTTTGACATTTTGTATTTGGGTAAAACTGCGAGAGAAGCCAATACCTTGAAAGGCTAC
>NW_009648255.1:5044206-5083593 GCF_000708025.1 Charadrius vociferus
TCACTTGCATCCACTGCCACAGGGCTAAAAACTCAACATCCCCATGACAACCAGTAAACGGTTTGATTTTCTGCCCGCTGCCACTCAGCTAGAAGATAACAGTAGATCCTGTGTTTGAGCTAATTACCTAGGGGAAAGCAGAAACTGTGATGAAATATAAAGTCTTCCTATATACATCTTCATTACAATAATCTCATACATATGTGCTCTGAACTTAGAAAACACTAAAATCTGAAATGCAAATCATGGAGCAGTTGGCATTGATATTTTTTCCCCCCTCCTTTTCAATTCACTAAAAAGATTTCTCATCCCGCACTACGAAAGCTCCTGGGAAGACAGCAGACTCGCTCCTTTGGAGTCATCAGCAGGGGTGAAGCAGGGGCAGCACCACAAATACAGCCACACGCCAATTACAATTTGGGAGACGTGTCTAACAGCAGCTGCTTGGCGGTTAGGTAGATCTTCCTTATTTCTCTTGGATAACTGACACCTCGAGTAATAAATCACCAGCCCCCGGAAAGGGAAATTTAAGGAGACTGAGAAGACAGCAGCTGTACTTTAGAATTCATGGGTAAGATCAGATTTACAAGGTAGGAGAAATTTCACTTAAAATCCACTGTAGTTTTTTCTTTTCTGTGTGGACATCAACTTGCTCAAAGATGACAAACTCCTACTATCGTTTGCTGTAAACTTAACACCAGAGAGTCATGTCTGATCACCTTACTGCAGTCCCCACCCAAGAAATCATCTTGCAGTGCATCAGAAAGGGTCATTTCTAATTGTACTATCACAGTCGTAGCCCTATTTTTATAAAATAAAACTGTCGAGCACTTCATACTTCAGAGGCATCACAGTGAGTCTCCTACGTGTCAGCTCACGACCAAGCCACCGTTTCTGTGAGATGCTTCATAGTCGCTCACTGCTATTTCATCTCACAAGACAGACGCTGCACTGTTCATTGCATAAATAACTGCGGATTTTTTCCTGGAAGCAAATGCATAATACCTTCCAAACTCTCTTTGCAAAAGTTTCTCACTATTTCTCTGAATTTTTAAGAGACAACTTTAAAAGTTGTATTTCTTCATAGCTCAATTCAAACCTAAGAAAATATCCCGGGTTTTGCAGCCAACGCGTACAACTGAACTGGAGAAACCTTACGGCATAAACCAGTGTTGGATCTTAACGCTCAAGGCCATAAATATGATACCTATTGCAGCGACAACTGGTCAAAACGATCAGAAATAGTTTTTTGCATACTTGTAAAAAAATTTCACGGGGGTGAGGCAGTGTGAAGCTGCCCTTTAGAAGGTCTTATTGAATCACTTAAACCTACTTGGGAAGCAATATACTTCATACTTACTGCATTACAAGGACTGCGCCTGCCCTTAAAAACGTCTCAAGCAGAACAAAAACTAAACGCTGATTCTAAGCAAATTTCCTTTTAACATCAATGTTGGTATTTTCTTATGCATTCTAAGCGCTCTGCCAATTATTGAAGGATATTGGGAGGGTACAGGTTGCTCAGAAAGGAAAGGAAGGGGAAAAAAGAAGAGATTACTTTGTATATTAAGGAATTATCACTTTCTCAAAAATATGCTGGTAAAGTTAAAGGGAAAAACAGAGCATGGGAGCTATCACAACTCACCACAGATCACTAATTTCAGAAGGATTTATACACACACGCATGTATATATATATAAAATATATTATATTTATAAGCAACTAGCAGAATCGAGAGCACTGAACAGTACAATCATACAAAAATAAAAGGGCAAAAAATTTTTAAAAATTTTTAAAGAACCTAAATTTGAAAAATCCAAGGCACACTACAATGAGAAGCAACTTTTCAGAGTTAAAGATAATATGAAATGATTCTGTAAGTGCATTAGGAATAAGAGGAAAACCAGGGGAAAATAATGGTTCATTAGAGAGAGTGTAAGACTTTGGCAATGCCAAGAGGGCCAAAGTGTTCAATGCGTTATTTAATTAGTGTTATTAAAGATGTCAAGCAGATGGTTAACACCAATGACAGAAGGGTAAGAGGTCTCCCCGAAATAGGTCAGATCATAAGTGGAGAAGACGGATGTTTTCAAACTCTGACCAGTGAACCTCAAAATCTTAATGATTCTAATTGAGGAATCATGGAAAAAAAGCACGCTAGCAGGAAACTTGAAATGGCAATTGTTTCCCCGGTCTGCTAGAAGATGGAGAAGAGAGATGAGAAAAGAAAAACAAGACAGCAATACTTCCTCCTGGAAAAAAAAAATAATCAGGAATAATATAAACCTATTACTGGTAAGCAGCAAAGGGTAACAAGAGGTGAGCAGTGGCCATCACTCACTCATCAAGAACAAAGCATATCTCATTTCCTTTCACAGCAACGTAGCAGACAGCAGCAGTTAATTTCATATATCTTGATTTCAGGCAGACACTCTCCTAATTAGTTGTCAAGATGAAACTGTTAGAGGAGAGAGGCAAAGCAGGTGGGTAGTTGTGGTGATTTACCGGCCGAGCGGGAGGGTGTGCGACGTCACCGCGTGTCAGCAGGTGGGCAGGGGTCCGGCTCCGCGCCGGGACTTCGTTTACCATCTGGATGATGGAAGGGATCTGGTGACATGGACCTGGGAGGTACTACCTGCCAGCGGAGACAGAAATCATGATAGTTTTAGCTGTTATTCTCTTACAGAACCCAGCGGTTAGTGCTATATTTACCCATCTGCAAGGCTTGGGAAGAGTTGGAACTGGTAAGGCTTCCACTGCAACACCAGCCCGGTGCTGGAGCGAGGTGCGGAGAAGATACGGATGAAGGAGAGCAAGGAGAAATAGGTATGTGGTTATTTTAGCATAGAGGGGACTGGGGAAAGATGTGAGAACAATCTCCAATTACCTGCAGGCTGTTGCACTGTGAGAAGGGAATCATCCCTTGTCCATGACCATGGGAGGATAGGCGAGCACTGGGGGACCTCAAACTGCAGGAAGGAAAATCCAGTTAGACACTACAAAAAGCTTTTTAAAAGCTTTTTTTTTTTTTTTTTTTTATGAGAACATAGGTCTAGAATAAATTATTTGAGGAATTAATGGAGACTCCATTACCAGAAGTTTTTCATACCTTAGAAAAACTTTTAATGGCACAGCGCTGCCTCTCAGGACACCACTTCTCCTCTGCGGCTGGCATCTGGCAGACAGAGGCTTATGATCAGCCCATCCAAGGTAATTTAAACGAGCACTGCGAGAGAAAATTTCATATCTTGTGATAAAGAAATGGGGGGGAAGAAAGAAACTAAAAAAAGGAAACTTTAAAAGGACTGATGCCAAGAAATGTTGCTGACTATGTCACAGTTGTCAGATAAAAGGCACAACAGACCCAGAAAACATAGTTGTACCCCAATACAAGAGAAAGTCAGAAAGGTGGGAAAATTGGTTTAGGACTAGACAGTTGTGGTTACAGCTCTGGACAACTTCTAGAAACTAAAAAATAAAGTTTCATTATTGGTCTTCGAAGCTTTGATTACCAAAGCAGAAAAATTCAAGATTTACTTGACCTGACAAGCATTTCATATCAAAGCTTGCAGACCGGTTAATTCTGCGAAGGCTTAACCTGTTGAAGCTCACCCACGGCCAGTGAGGGAGCAGTTCAGGGATGGTGCAGGTAGCATTGAATTGAGCATTAAATTCTACGCCTCACTTTCTACCTTTTGCAAAGACCAGTTTTCTGGATGAGAGGTTGTAAGAGGGTCCATCCGTGTCGTCCCCCCCCCCCCGCCTTTTAAACAATTTCTAATATTTTTATTAACACATTTATTGGTAATTGCAAACAATTTGCAGTGTACAGCTGCGTAGTTAAATCTTGCCTTTTAAACCAGGCAGACAGCATCCTAACTGAATAACTCAGGTTTTGCAATATGTGCAGGTGGAGACGGAGCACAGCATTGCCCCGCTCTGGCTGAGCCGCCGCACGCGGTGGCACTGTTCCAGTATGATAAGAAATGAACTTTTGTATAATACAATTCCATATCTATCCATGGCAAACTCACAAGGTGTACTTACTGGAAGACGGACACTGCTCAGTTCAAGAAAATCAGCATCAAAAATGGAATGAGAAGATGACTAAATAGCAGAGGGGAGAGTACGGCACAAGGCAGGGGATATCAAAGGGCTGTACACCAGTGTAAGCGAAGACATACATTTACAGCCCAGAAAACATAGGTTTCACAGATACCTGCCCTAGATGTACTTATAATCTTCACACCCAAGCATGGCTCCAGATATTAAAAAGCAAAACTAACTTTAGTAATGAAAAACACAAGCCACGGGGCAAGAAATCAGGTTTAAATCTTGACGCTAACTACCCTAAATATCTGTGAGAATTCACAGAATTCACAGAATTGTTAGGGTTGGAAGGGACCTCTGGAGATCATCTAGTCCAACCCTCCTGCCAGAGCAGGGTCACCTACAGCACATTACACAGGACAGCGTCCAGGCGGGTTTTGAATGTCTCCAGAGTGGGAGACTCCACCACCTCTCTGGGCAGCCTGTTCCAGTGCTCCACTACCCTCAAAGTAAAGAAGTTCCTTCTCATGTTAAGATGGAACTTCCTATGTTCAAGTTTATGCCCATTACCCCTCGTCCTATCACTGGGCGCCACTGAAAAAAGACTACTCCCATCCCCCTGGCATCCTCCCATTAAGTATTTGTATGTATTAATAAGATCCCCCCTCAATCTTCTTTTCTTTTACAGAAGTAAATCTGTAATCTAGATCACATCCGTGTATAGGTGCGAGACAGATGATATGCTCTATGAAGAGGCTGATTCATCTAAATAGACTACCTAATTTGTATTTTAAGCTTTTCTGAGATGATTCTTTTCTCCTTCACATAGGTATTATTTTATTACCTTTCTTGAGGAAATGTTTAATTTCATAAAAATGAACTAAAAATGCAACTTTTCATGTCAAATCCATGATGCTCATTGCAGCCAGAATTAGCTGTGGTATTTAAGCATCTATTCCCCAATCACCATGCAGCAACATCTTATCTTGTTACTCTGAGCCTCTCCGGTAGTTATGTGAGACGCTGTATGCAGAAATAAGAGAGAGATTGATACGTGGCACGCAGCAAGCCAAAACATTTCTAACAGCCAATAACCACCATTTTTTCCCAATTTCAAATAGGGAATTTTTCAAATTTTACATTTAGGCTCAATTTCACAAGGGAATACCCTCGATAGAAAGCCCCGACTATTCGAGCAGCGGGTGTTTCCATTTGGCCAGGGCAAGATTTTTTCCCGTGACTTTTGTATGCAGCAATACTTTAGAATTCCAGAGGGAAAAGTACCCTTTCTCCCATTCACAGGTACCAACTAATCCATCCAACCATCTAACTTTTGAATACCACTACCAAAAAATCCTTAGAGATGTTTGTGTCCCCAAAATACAAGCATCCAGTGATGCTGCTTAGTCATCCTTTCCATATAATACAATTCCATATCTATCCATGGCAAACTCACAAGGTGTACTTACTGGAAGACGGACACTGCTCTGTTCAAGAAAATCAGCATCAAAAATGGAATGAGAAGATGACTAAATAGCAGAGGGGAGAGTACGGCACAAGGCAGGGGATATCAAAGGGCTGTACACCAGTGTAAGCGAAGACATACATTTACAGCCCAGAAAACATAGGTTTCACAGATACCTGCCCTAGATGTACTTATAATCTTCACACCCAAGCATGGCTCCAGATATTAAAAAGCAAAACTAACTTTAGTAATGAAAAACACAAGCCACGGGGCAAGAAATCAGGTTTAAATCTTGACGCTAACTACCCTAAATATCTGTGAGAAGTAAATCTGTAATCTAGATCACATCCGTGTATAGGTGCGAGACAGATGATATGCTCTATGAAGAGGCTGATTCATCTAAATAGACTACCTAATTTGTATTTTAAGCTTTTCTGAGATGATTCTTTTCTCCTTCACATAGGTATTATTTTATTACCTTTCTTGAGGAAATGTTTAATTTCATAAAAATGAACTAAAAATGCAACTTTTCATGTCAAATCCATGATGCTCATTGCAGCCAGAATTAGCTGTGGTATTTAAGCATCTATTCCCCAATCACCATGCAGCAACATCTTATCTTGTTACTCTGAGCCTCTCCGGTAGTTATGTGAGACGCTGTATGCAGAAATAAGAGAGAGATTGATACGTGGCACGCAGCAAGCCAAAACATTTCTAACAGCCAATAACCACCATTTTTTCCCAATTTCAAATAGGGAATTTTTCAAATTTTACATTTAGGCTCAATTTCACAAGGGAATACCCTCGATAGAAAGCCCCGACTATTCGAGCAGCGGGTGTTTCCATTTGGCCAGGGCAAGATTTTTTCCCGTGACTTTTGTATGCAGCAATACTTTAGAATTCCAGAGGGAAAAGTACCCTTTCTCCCATTCACAGGTACCAACTAATCCATCCAACCATCTAACTTTTGAATACCACTACCAAAAAATCCTTAGAGATGTTTGTGTCCCCAAAATACAAGCATCCAGTGATGCTGCTTAGTCATCCTTTCCTTTTGATTCTGATTTTGTGGCTCACGGAGCCTTCAATTTCAACAGCTAAACTGAAAACATAAGTACCTCGAAAATAATGTTCCTCCTGCTAAGTCATATTTTATTAAGAACAAAATTAATTTTAGACTTAATATTCCAAATCCCTTTGAAGCCCTAAACAGAAAACAAACAGAAATTGGTCCATTGCCCAGGGAACTTCTGCTACTGCCACAATAAAAGCATACGTATGTTTTAAAGGAAGAACTCTTAGTCAATTATAAATGGAAGAGGAGTAGTACTGGCAAAATACAGCAGTCATAGCTGAAAACCAGGTAGGATACCAATGCTGAAGATTCACCTTTTTCAGTAACTTCTCCAGCTGTTTCTCAGAGTTAGGCTGACCTACCATAGCTGAAAATCATTCCCTTCAGTAGGGAATTCCCATTTACCCCAACGTCAAGACCAAGTCCTGTATCTCCTCCTTATCTGCTCAAACGCTGACTTGGTCCATATACGTGTTCCTATAAGGGCTGGCAGAAGGTTGCTGTTACCTCTTCTGGCTCTAAGCCTGCACCACTGTTTTTCCATTGGGTGCGATGCATCTATACTGAGCCAGAGACAAACAATTTTCTGCTTACGTGCTGGCAAGTGACACTGATTCAGCTTCCCGAGACAGGAAAAAAACTCTCAAATACCGATGTGCCTTCAGAGCCTGATCCAAACACAAACAACCCTTGAAGATGATAGATTTCAAGTGCACCAAAAGCTATTTAGGAAAGACAATTCAGCCTACAATTTACCAGCATCAGCTCCCAATGATTCTTAAAAGCTGTTTTAGCACAGAGTGATGGCTGACCAAAAAAAAAATCGTAAAGGGATAATTGCTAACCATACAGGCTCCTGAAGAGGCTGCATTTGCGTCCCTGTTAACGAAACAGCAAAGTAACTTCTTGGAAGCAGACTTTAAAATAATCTTGACTTCTCTTAAAGCTTTAGGAGACGTACTTAAGAAACATTTGTTTCTTTAACCTGAAAACACTCTGTCCAGAGGGAGAGGATTCTGAATTGTTCTTTCAGACAGGTGGGCACAGATAGATGGCTTTGACTGCAAACTAGATCACTGCCTGCTTTTCTTTGGGTTTGGTTTTGTTTTTTCTTTTTCTTTTTCAATCAGATTGTAGCACTGCTGCCATGCTGTACGCATTCATTTGCGCCAAACAAAGCGATGAAAAAAGTCGCGATACCCTGTATCAGAACACAACATGCTCTAAGGTTTGCATCTCAAGCAGTAAATAAAGGATGCTGTTTGGGCTGAGCTCTGGAAAACGTTATCAGAGGCGTTCCCCTGTACGGCAACCGTGGTTCTTCATTGAGATGCAGGTAGTGCTTCGATACCAAAGACTGCAGTGCATCATTAAAGTACTGTGAAGACAAACAACACTCATGCTGCATACCAAGTGGTATTACATTTAACTGAATCATTTTAGTATGAATACATCCAGGTCTGCCCCTGTGAGCCACTCCTGTAAAACGTGCTGGCAGAAATGGATCTGCACTAATTACATTTCATGCCTATTTCAGAATTAACCTCAGGGGTACGGAAAAGTGGCAATAAAGAAGAATTTTGTAACCAAAAGTTCATTCGCAATTGGCAGCCACACGGAGACTTGATTTCCTCAGAGATAACCCTCAAACATCTCAGATTAGGAGGTTTATTTCTATTATGATTGTTTCACTGAAGCACGGGACACACGAAGATTTTGTAGCTCTTTGAAACACCGAACCTTTATCGGAAACTAAACCGCTTTCAAACATGAAAGACTGGAGCACTTCAGCTAGCGTGCCAGTTCCCCTAAAATTTAGAAGCAGACTACTTGTATCCCTATCCAGGGAGTGTCACAAAACATCATAATTAGGCTACATCAGTGTCAGATAATTTCCTATCCAAAGTAAAGGGTTGTTTCTTTTCATCCCTCTGAACGTTCAGAAATCTTTTCCAAGGACACAAATTCAGGCTTTTTATCAGGGAAACGCAGAAAGGTCGGTTTGTCTTTTTCCTTTACCTGCTTCGAGACCGAATTGCTCAGACACAACTAAGAGCTTCCTCACCGCCTCCGACCCTTCTACTAGTTTCCTGCTCCATTTCCAGTATCATCAGTTCATTATTAAATGAGATAAAGGGGCACCTCTGAGCTTCATTAAAATAGAGAGAAGAATGGGATTTCAGATCTCTGGGAACAGGCCAGCAATCTTCTGGATGCGCAGCTGATGCTGAATGCCCCAGATCCTCCACACCTGTGAACATAATAGAGAAATCACCAATTATCTCCAGTTTTCGCTGCAGAATGGGATTCGGCCATGAATAGCTCGCACTGCAGAAGGTCTGCCTTGCTTATTATTTTCCTCATTTGCCACTAAACACATTTTGGTTTGCTTTATAAAGAGTTGTCAACCACCATTTTCCATTATTATTTGTTTTGTATCAATAGCCAGGGCCCCGTTGTACTATTATTCATTGCATGAACACACAATATATTCCAGCGATATTCTGTTCCTACTCCAGCACGTTGTATTTCGTGGCTTTCGTGCTCCTTCACAAAAGGATTTTTCATTTGTTAGATGGAGCTGCAGAGAGGTTTGTGACCCGCGGTACAGGTGGCGGTGAGACCTAAACCAAAACCCCCCGGGACGGAGGTGCCGGCGGTGGCAGGGGAAGCAGCTCGGTGATCCCTCTTAGCCCTTCGAGTCATCTATGCTTAAGACACAGTCCTTGTCTAGAGAAGCTTACGTACTGCATGTTCAAAGGATGGGGGAAAAAAAGGCAAACAGGTGATTTATCCAAGGTCACAAAGTAGACAAAGAGCACGGTTTGCCATCAGTCCTGTTTCTGATCTCAAGACAACGTCTCAGCTAATGAATCATGCTCATTTTCTTTCCCGCGGTTCGTGCCTTTTCTCATTTGATGTGTCTGCATCGAAACGTATTTGTTTTATAATCAGGCGAATGAGAGGAAGCAAAGCCGTTATGTCTAAAATCTCTTGCTCTCGCACACAGGAAAAAATTAGAGTTGTCAGAGAGAAGTTGAAACATCAGCAGTGGCAGAGCTCCGTTTTGCAAAGAGTCTCCAAAGGCCTGGAAATATTATACGTGAGCTCTGCAGCCAATAAGGCCGGTTAGGAAGCGATCCGGTAAAAATCTCCTGTGGAATCGTCCAGGGGCTGATGTGAGAGACGAGCGGCTCAGATGGAAATATCATGGTCTGTTGTGCACATAAATGAACAGGCAATTTCTAAACCAATATTTACTTGGTGTGTTGTAAAGGGCTTTTAATAAGTCTACGGCAGAAACTGCTACCGCTCATAGGAAGTTGCCCGTTCTGCAGGGACGACGGGGGGTCCATTCTCTGTGGCATTCCTGAAAATGTACAGCAATAGCAATAACTAAATGCAAACAAGGAATCGACACGCAGGCTCCTTCAGACGGGGTTCGCTATGCATTTGCCCTGGATCCCGTTCTGCCAGAGGCCATCCAGAAGAGGCAGAGATTTCACTTAATGAACTATCCCATTTCTCAGAAAATGAGGGGATGACACCCTTGATATAGTATCCTAAAATCTAAACATTTACTATTAGTGGTAATCATACATAATGTTTGTTCTTTTAATTCCATCTTCAATTACCCGAAGTTTCCCCAAACTTATTTTCCAAACTGAATTTTCCCTTTTTGCAAGCTGATTTGTCTTTTTACATCACAGCCACCATTTAACTGATGTGATAATTCACTCTGATGGGTAATGCGCAAACAGGTAAAAGAAATATTGGTACAATCACAGCCACCATAATAAATCATGGTAAATTACAGTGAATTAATTTTAAAATTTTTAACATAACAATTAAGATGAGTTGAGAGTAGAAAACAAGAATGTAAACTCCTTGGGCAATACCGAAACACATAGTTGTAAATGAGATCCGCTCTCTCTGCACACCAATGCTTAGTATATTAATAGCACTGGTTGCACTTGAAATAAATGAAGAATTTAATGAAGAACTATATGCAACTATGAACAAAAAGATTTTTCAAGAAATTAATCCATACAGAACTAGGCACATAATTAGGAAAGCTATTAAACCTCACCTGCAGGCTGCTGCCAAGACCATTAAAGCAGCTCCCCACATTACAATGAACTGCATTTAGCTCGAGTAAGTCCCCAAGATGCTGGATCCTGCAAGGTCCCAAGTCTTCATGCTTCAATTCAAGACTGCTCACATGCTTAAGTGCGTTTCTGGAGACCTGCCAGGGTTCTTCGCACGTATTAGATCTGACTCTAGAGGCAGCAAGGACATGGACTTGACAATGGGATGGATAACGCACACTTAATCCTGCAAGATACTGAGCAGCATCAGTCCTTACAGGCTCAATGTTGTAGGAGATGCATTGTTTTAGAATGCACCAAGAAAGGAATATGCTGTGGTGAAAGCCACTGCACCGCTACGTAGTGTATAGAGCATATATAGTTAGGATACCTATAGAAAGAGTTACCACTGGCAACCAGCCTGGGAACCACTACTTCTAAACCATCGCTGTTTCTTTCTAAGCACAGTTCTGAAGTGCTTTCTCATAGATGACCTCAATTCTGTCCATGCTCTTACACTGGTTACTCTTCACTCTGCAAGGCAAAACTGGTATCTAATGTTTACAATGTACACTAATTATTCTTCCACAAATACAGGGTTACTCTACAGTATGACAACGGGACCAAAATGCATAACTACCTGAGAAATCCCCGTGTTATTTTTTTTTTCTTCTAGTTAAAACCCAAATGCATTTTTAATTTTTGCTCTGCAGTCCGTACGGAAAGACAAATGAGGAATTTTAAAAGCCTGACTGTCGCTCCAGGACTTGAATCCACAAGGTTGTAAGTGGCATTTATGAGAAGTTGTGTTTCACGAGGCGGGTAATTTGCAGTTTGTTACGAAGACATAAACTCGTTTCTGACTAAATTGTATTGTAAGTCATGCTCCTCAGAGAACGTCTGACTAAAAGGTGATGTTAAAGTAATTTCCATAACATCAAACTATATGACAAATTAAAAACTTCATAGAGGAGAAAACTGGGGAAAAGGAGCAGGCTGAGATGGAATGAATTTCTTTATGGTACTGCTCGAAAGGGGAAAACTCAGATATTGCTCCGAAAACTGCAATGCTAAATCTGTTTTAAAAAGCGCATTTGATTTTCAGCTCTTTGACGATGTCTTACTCCATTCTTAGAAATTGTTTTTCAGCAGCGTCCAGGTCCTCAGCAAAACGTTCCCCAAGGAGCAGACTCCCGGCAGGTACCCCCCAGCAGAGCCACCGTGGTTTGGGAGTTTCATCGCACAGGGATGGGGCCCCCAAAGTTATCTCATAATAAAGAGGAAAAACAGTTCTCGCATCCTAAGTGAAAGACTGAATCTGCATGTACTCTGCGATCGCAGCTGCTCACTGCAGTAATGCGACATTCTGAGGGGAAGGATCATCTGATCATTCAAGAAAAAATAAAATAAAATAAAATTGCAGCCTTCCTCTTCAGAGGAACTAGCTGATCATTCGAACAAGGAAACCGGAGCAGTGAGGAAAATAACTGGTACCTGCCAAAGACAGACCTAACCCAAGGAGGAGAGGAAAAAAAAAAAAAAAGGTTCTGTCAACCTTGAAATTTCAAATCAGGACATTTATCAGGGCAGTTGCACCAACTGCAGGATGGAGAGCCCGTTTGTTAACAATCCCTGTCTGGCAGGTCTTTACATTTTAGTATCGCCACTGTGGCTATTTCCCTTAATGAGACAGAAGAGGGGGTTCTTATGAGGGACTGAGCGACCTAAGTGTGTCCAACGGGGCTATGTGGCAAATAAGGGGGTGACAGAGCATGAGTGTCATTAAAGGCAGACAACATAAATAGAAAAAAAATGTTCAGTGTAGCACAATGCTTATGTATGTGGGGAATGGCACGCAGCTAGGATGAGGGCAATTTATCCTGAATATTAGAAAAAGCTCTAACAGCGAGACTGAATTCGTGTTCTCTGCTGTCAAGGGAATGAACTAAATGACACGCGAGGGTTTTTTTTCCTCCTGTAATTTCCATCATCTTATGATTCCGTGATGTATTTCCTTCCTGCGTTTCATTCAGGTCATGCACAGGTACAGTACCAGAACAAACCTCCTCAGCCCGTGGGTCGAAACCTGCAACGCTGCGAGCGATATATTATAAAACTCTTGTCAGAAATTTAATAATCTCACTCAAATGAAGTAATGCCAATCGGATATTTTCTTCTTGTTTGATAGTTTGTATTTTCTTCTCACAGTTCCCACTGGACAGCTGTTCTAAAACTAGTTGCCCTAATGATAATTGCGTACCTAAATCATTCAAGGCCAATTTATGTATGTTCTTGTGCCAGTACTGTCCTTTCACCTGACTACATTTTTTTCCCCACACCCTTTATTACCCTAAAATTTATATGAATGCCATCACAACCTCCCTCAGCCTAGAAAGACTTACCAAAAAGCTCTAGGTTTACAAAAACCCACTCTCTGCAAGGTTATGAGAAGAAGAGTCATCCACCTTCTCATTTACTCAATGAGATATTTTTCCACCTTAAACTGAATTAAAAGTTGTTACAGAACTTTTTATCAAAATATAATTATAACATTATGTTTAAAGTGCTAATGAGCACCAAACATTAGTACCTCCAAATGCTAGAATGACTTCATGTTGATCATAAGCTTTGCATCGAAGCTCCTACGTAGCAGTGCTCCTGTACAGGCACTGAAGTACAGTCTGTACCGAGAAAGGTTCTTGCTGGAATTTGGGTTACAGAAGCAAATACTTGCAAAAACAGCAGCTATAGAATAGTCCCCACAAATGAAAAAAAATGGTGCATTCAGTAACTTCCATATCCCCCTAACAAAATGGATTATACAGAAACTTCCATGAATCGGTTACTGGTTATTGTTGCTACCAACTGGTAGCCGCATGTCTGACTGCTGCAGGCATCTGCTCTAATCTCTTCTCAGTGGACCCCTTCCACCCTGGAGACTCTAAAAGGGCAAAAAAATAACTACAGTATGTCTTCTGTTGCTCACAAATCTGAAATTGTATTTACCACAGAGCCAAACCAGCTTTATTCGGAGTTGCATCCATGCCACCAGTTCTTAAAGATCCCAAAACATCTTGATTGTTATCATCTTTAAAGTAACCCATCTGCAGCTGTTAATGATCAGCACAAAAGAAAACACATTCAAATAATAATTCTTGTCAGTCTTGTCTTTAAATATCTAGAGAGAGCTCTGAAGTTGACACAAAAGTGTTCAGACTCGGAAGACCAGTCCTGATCTCACCATAAACACTGAAAGGCTGTGCCAACAGGCAGTAATGATGCAGTAAGATCACTATTTGAAAATAAAATAAGGGGCACGTGTATATTTTGAACTTTAGACAGAATTGATAGTTCTGGAGACTTCCCTGACATTCAGGGATGAGTTTATTCCAGTGTAAGGGATGACGCACGTGTGCCGCCCCTTGCTATAATCTACAACTGTAATGACAAGAGTGAATTTCATACATTCTATTTAGCTCAAAAAAGGTAATTCCAATACTTTTCAGTTCCCTGGGGAATATACAGTATGGTATTGCCTTCTCTGTGGGCCAGTCATTCTGCTGAAACTCTGAAAGGTGTAAATTAATTCCAGTTCTAATGAGGGGATGGGTTTTTTTGAGGTCTGGACACCTGAGACCAGACACTTACTTCAGATGATCTATTGAATAGCTGTCAGGTGGTAACGATTTTTGGTTGCTGGGCTCAACCTGATCTGGTGAACTTGGCTGGAAGGTTCTGTATCTTATTAGTAATCTCCTAAGCAATTATGCTACAGCACACATTTTACCTCGATTTCTTCAGTCGTCCTTTAGTAGCAAGAAGTACGTACTTACTTTGGGCAGGGGGTAAGCGGAGGGCGGTGGAGAATGAAGTTAGGAATACAGTCCCATCTCTTCACGACAAATTCCTGTCTATCCTGTAAATGCCGACTCTTTCATTTTTATGTTAAATAAAAATATGAGAAATAAAGTGAAATTCAGCTTCATAATACTTGTGTGGAAAAATCCCAACTATCTTGTATTAATTCTATTAATATTTTGTTATTGCTATTTCTGCCAGTCTATATTTTACATTATCATGATAGTCTAGGCTGCAAGTGATATATTTGAAGAATAACTTACTTCACTCATGACAATGAGGATCTCTGCTTTATGAAATGTAAATATACCCCGAGTTCCTAAGGTGCTACTCCACACTAAATGCTTTGCCAGCAGGACAGAGTAACTCACATTGCGTCTGACTGCAGCTTTCAGCCACCAAAAAGGAAACAAAACAAAATCATTTTTCCCATCACGATGTGTAAAAAGTTTTGAAGCCAAATCATGAGTTTTCTTCTACTAGAAATGTTTTAATTCAGACTTTTAAAAAAACACCTAAAAATTAAATTTCTAAATGTAGTTTTTTCAAAAAGGGTAAAACTTAAAACCACTTAAAAGCGTTGAGCTAAGTAATCTTGATTCATTGTTTTTTTAAATAATGTTCCCCCCATTTACACTTGTATTTTGCTAGTTAAATATAAACCTGGATCCATTTTCACAGCTAGTTTCAATCAGTCCAAACCGGCATTTTTTTATTCCAAAATAACTTTGTGGTCGAAGACTTAGCTCACAGGAGAACGGAGCTTCAGTACATCTATTCAATATATCATCACACGCTCCAGGTCACAAGCCCCTTCCAAGCAATTTACAATTTATAAAACCTCTGTAGAACGATAAGGGAATTGCCGTTGTCTTACGCCCCTGTAGTACATCATAGACAGCTACACAATGAGTTTACACTATCCAGGTGCTCAAGCATTTACTCCGAGAGGACCGCCAGCACTATCTCCAGCTGGCTGCAGCCACATTATTCACTTCAAAAGTAAGAAAAGTCCAAACATCCCCCCTGCCACACACACGCGCACCAAAAATAAATGAAAAAGAAATTACAGTATCCTGTAGGGAAGAAGTGAATTGCCGGCCCCCACCGGTGACCAGCAAAAGCACGTCACGGGTACAGTGCAAATATTTGTGCGGAAAGCAGTCACTCAATAGCCTGTAACCCTCTTCCCTTACGTACAGATAAGCCTCAGGTATTTATAGACTTCACCTAATTTCCTGTCCCCAGAAACTCTCCTGCTCAGTTATATAATGTCTTCCAAGAACCTAAATTCTACCTTAAGGCCATTTAGGTTCTTTTTCCTCATAAGGGGTTTGGAAGAACACACAACTTCTTCCTCAAATAAGGAGGAAACCCCACTTTTATTAGCTGACACAACTGTAGTCATCATACAGTCATTGTAATTCGATCATACAATCATATCAGCTTCTAGCCGAAGCAATTCTCTTTTTATTTATCCCAAATATTCAAGCAGAGCTTCATAATCTCTCTTTTGACCTTGATTAGATTTTGAACAAGCCAAACCCTTAATCTGTCTTCACAAAAAGATTAATCAAGTCCCTTGATCTTCTTAACTGTGCTTCTCCTGTTCCGTTTCCATTCAAGGAGATCTATCTGAGCACAGGTAGCCAGAACCACACGTGCACTTTTCCAAGTCATCCTACCAATGCCCATTATAATTATGAAATACTTCCCTGACTCTACAAGCGTCGGAGAAGCTTTATCTACTCTCTTTCAAAAAATAATCATGGGATGCTTTCTCATGGCCCTCACACTGGTGACCACAATTATTCTTCCATCAAGATCTACCCCTGAGATGTTCTGCGTGTAACCAATCTGCCTGGACTCACCAAGATTGGGGGGGGAATAAATCTGCCTCTTTTCCAGCATGGGACTCTCAAAATGTCATCTTCAAGGGCAGGTAGTAAGACTGCTTAGAAGTGTTCCTCTGTAGTAAAGAAAAAAAATAGTAATTCTTAGTTACTACATGCATACTACATCATAAAAGCATTAGGGCAATGATTTCCCAAGATATGCACCACAGTTTCATTTTTTATTTTCAATAGACAGTATTTAAGCCTCGATTAGGCAAAATCAAACAGCTTGCTATGTTGTAAGCATGTATTTAACCACAAAGATGGTATGTGCCAAAACATCTTCAGAGCTGGGTCCGTAAGTCTAACCTACAGGGGTGCTTAACCGAAAAACATTTTCTTCTGTCCCTTCTGACACCACCGTCTTCCTCTCACTTTCCTCTTTTGCCACTCCATACTACTTTGTCTCAATTACATAATGCAATTTTTAACTGAAATTTTTAACTGACTTTGTATAGCAATATTGCTGCCACCTCCTGTGAATAGCCTCTGAAGCAAAAGATGAGATACACTGTTTTAACAGGGGTGATTTACCCTGTTCTCACTGTTTTCACCCCGGTACGAGCATCCAATGCTAACCAAGGGTTAGGAGGAGGTAGAGCATATGACCAGACCACAGCTTGAAGTCAAAGGTCAGCCTGTTTCCCACCACCACCTTACACTGAAGGATTTTTATTTATTTCTTTTATGTGATATGGAAAATTATATTACCTTTCTGTGATGATTTTTTTTATTTTTTTTTTTCCCCCTGTGACATTCTGTTCTAACAGTCTTTGTCCTGGAAATCAAGCAATAGGACATTTTCGCCTTGCAGAGGCGGGCTGCGCTATAAAGAAGGGATGTAATTCAATAGTTGGGACAAAAGGCTGGGGAAAAGGAAACCTTCTTTCTACTTACATTATACCGGTGATCTTTGGCAAAACTCTTTCCTTTCCTATTCTGTGAGTCATACTGGTTTGAGCTCCACGCTCTTTCACCCCGAATTTGTCTTGTATCTCTGCACAAAATGAAGCGTAGAAAGACCCCGCTCCGAACTGACAATTTTCAGTATTACAATACAATAAATAACGCTGTATTTCTGGAATAAGTGTGACATAGAGACCACCTAGGACTAATTTTTCATAAAGATTAAGAGATCCTGCTGTATTCTTAAAATAGAAATGCTAAAGAAGATATTTTGTTCAAGCTCTTGATCTTTAGTGAAAAAAAAAAAAACCCACTCAGAAATTCTGTCTGTGGCATAAATAAAACCTATTTAAGCATATAGGGAGGGTGGGTAAGACCGTCTTTTGGGTTCCCATTCCTTTATTGGGCAAAAAGAGAGGTAGCCCATCACACAGCAGCCCCAGAAGCCTTGCATCTGGAAGAAAGCAGACATCTCGGAGGAAGACGTGTGTTAGGGTACCTACTGACGCCAGGAGAGGCAGAGCACACGGGCGGCAGCAATAGGTGCCCGCAAGATGTCCAAATAACATCACTGCCCGCAGAGCGGCACCGAGCTGCAGGGAACCGTACGTCAGTTCCACCCGGCACCTCTGCAGGCTCAGTCCTCGCGGCAGGACCATCTCAGACACCTCAGTGTTTTCCTGCTCCGGGAAGAAAACATGCCGTAGATATTTTAATGAGATAGTAAAAATGTTCACCTTCCACACAAGCATTTTCTACAAATTGCGACTATTCTCCCCCAACATTTGTTTCTCTGATTTTCTTCTGGCAGTATAATCCATGCAGAAAATTATCTGTGCTCTTTAGCTGGAAGATGCCGACTTATTTATTTTACCTCAATTCTGAAATACTTAGAGAACACCGTCCAGCTTTTGAATGTTTCAGCACTGTAAGGGATTTGCCTCTGCTCACATTAAAGTGTTTCTCATTCTAAAGACTATGCAGCACTCTAAAATGTGACAGACTCATTGGCTTGCAAATCTTTCCTTTATGCTTGGGAAATTTTATTGTCATTACAGTAACGTAGCTGAAATCAGGGCCCCGTTGTGTGTACTCCTTAAATAATGAACAGGGAACTGAGGCAGGGAGAAATTAAACACGGTGCTGGAGGTCAGCGGAAGGTTAGGGTCGCTGGAACTACAGCCACCCTTTGAGACAAGGCCACCCTTCTTCTCTGCCAGTCTTCGCTCTGGTATCAAAACTGCCCCGAAACAAGAGACAAAACAACTGATCCACCACTTTTAAGAAAAAGCCATATGGCTTATGCCAGCCCGTACAGCAGGAACACGAGAAAAATGAGACAAATGCATGTGCAAGTCCAGTATAGACTGGAACACATCCCCATTCTTCCAGGCTCTGTCCCAGCTGCGACACTTTATCACGCCAGAACAGGTATGAATTTAAGCTGCCCACCAGGTCGAAGGGATGCTGGCCGGGAAATCACAGCAGACATTTCCAATTGTGTCACGTGAAACACGTTCTGACCTCATTTATTTAAAATGGGAAATAAATCTCCCGGTGCCACAAATTTGCTGGCAGTGTCAAGAAAAAAAAATGTTTTATTTTTGTCATTGAGAAGAGTTAGGAACGGGGACTAAGCATTCGGTGGCTGGTTAACAGATACTAAAGGGGTTTTATATTTATTTTAAAAGCACCACACTGATAGCAACTCTGACTCGAGTGTTGAATGTTGTAGCACAAAGGGGGGATTTTTCACAATAAACAAACTGGTCTAACAACAGTGATCCATGGAAAAAGGAAACTGAACCCTCTCTGCACCTGAAAATGATACTGGATTTGATTTTTCCTTTGCATCTTAAAGTTACCTACCGAGTGATGTTCTACACGTTGGGAAAAAAGTTGATGTACTTTGAATACACATTTATATACTATTTGCAAAACAAAGATAGAACTTTATTATATGTTTAAGACAGACTGTGAGGGCACAATAGCAAGAGCTACAGTCACACTAAAACCAGTGCAGATTTCCCTACCCACCAGCGCTGCCCTACAGAAACGGGCTTCCAACTCTGCCACAGCTGGAAATCTCTTAATACTGACAAAGGCAGCTCTCAGGAATAAAGTTCCAGCCTCACACTCTTTGTAAGGAAAATTTCAATCACTGTAGCCTACACTGGGTACACTGTATAGTTAGACTATACCAAGAGCACAGTAAAAGGCAATTAGAAGAGAAGCAATGTCATCCCAACAACCAGTAAGCAGATATAACCAAAAATCTTATCCAGCTGCCACACGCTCACGAATTCAGGTGGAAACATCTTTAGACATTATTTAAAGGTATCACTAACTTGAAATCATCATCCTCTGACCCCCTCCCAAAAAAACCCGCGAGACGAACACTCATCACTTTGGATAATTTTCAGAGGTCAAGAAAGCGAATGTAAAGGGTGAATTTCTCATTCATTTCTACCCCATCGTTCTCCTGCAAATAGCTTTTTGAAGATATAGACGTGACGGGAAGTTTTGCCTGCAAGGCACACAAGTAGCAGAAGGTACAGGTTTTGGATTAGCTTTTAAGACATCAGAAAACCCACAAAGCTGCCAACTCCTAAAATTTAGTTGCAGGTACCCGATTCAGAGACACCGGCTATCTAGTGATGAACAGAAGCGACAGTAGTTTGTAGATGGACCGTTCCCCTGGCAAAACCCATTTACCTCAGGCACTTTTGATGATGAACTTTTCCACTTGTTCCTAAAGTTAGGCTCAAAGGACAGTGACTAATAGCTCAGAGAAGAACTGAAATTGGAGCTTGCAGTCTGAACACACAAAGCGAAGCCCAATGACTGCCGCTATGAAAATAAATGGCAGTGCGGAGGTGTTCCTTGTACAAATGAACTCCATCCATTTTAAGCAGCCTCAAAGACTACAGAGGCAGAAGAGTCTGGAAACAAATAAGAAGTCACAGTGTTGGACGTTATGGCCCTGAGCTAAGGCACAGCCTTGCACAGAAGAGGGCAGAGCGGGGACCCAAAACCCCTCAACCCTGGACCCAGAGCCCACAGGCGCTTGTTCCAAACCCAAGAGCTACACCTAGAGACGCATTTGCGCCCTCAAGAAAGAACGATTTTTGTACCAAAATCATTAAATAAACAGTCAGGAAGGTTTGCACCTGATTTTTCTTACATTTCAGAATCACAACAAATACAATGTGGAGGAAGACGCGGTAGCTGCTCGATGAATGTTTCAAGAATTGGGTAAATGAAGCAACATCAGCTCAAATCAGGGCCGGGGGGGGCTGTTGGTTTCCTTCCCCAGTGAAGACAGCATGAGAACACCACGCGTGTCCCGCCGGGCTCAGCGTCCTTGCAGATGCAGCGCTGGTACAAGGTCACACATCACACTTGACACCTCAGAAAATGAGAATTGGCCAAATGGCAGGTTTGATCTCTAATTATTCCAGCGCGTCAGCCTTGCTGTTTAATTTGTGTCGAACAGACATGATTACAACAGGTTTTTTTTTTGCACCTCAGCTGTATTTTTCTTATGCATTACTCCGCTAATGCAAGTTGCTTCTGCATATTGGCAGAGAATTACAGAAGCATTATTGCATGTTCATGAGAAAAGGCTCCAGATAGAAAGAGGTCAACAGGTTGAACTTCACTCACTTCGGCATCGTCAGCAGTCATTGTTACTTGAATTTCATGATATAAAGGTCTCTTCTTATGCTGGAAGGGAAAAAAAAAACCACATACTTCACTTTTGTGTCTTCATAATGCGGACATTTGTTTTCTCTTTGAAAAGAACATCTCAGTTCTCATTCAGGTATTTCTGGTAGAAAATACCAACTTGCACAAGGCTTTACTGTTTAATGTTTGCTTTGGTTTTGGTATTTTAAACCATGTAAAAAAAATTGCAGGTAAACCTCAGCTCCAATTATATTTTCCTTTGCCCCTTAAACTTTGTAATTCTTATCAAATAGAGACAGATAGGATTTTTCTTTCTCCCATTACCTGCAGCAACCAAGGCTCTTTGTGAGGCTTCAGAGGAACTTCTGTT
This sequence comes from Charadrius vociferus, assembly GCF_000708025.1. NCBI lineage: Eukaryota > Metazoa > Chordata > Aves > Charadriiformes > Charadriidae > Charadrius > Charadrius vociferus. The sequence goes on from NW_009648255.1 coordinate 5,065,601, forward strand.
AAATTTGAGTTTGACAAAACTCAGACAAGCAGCACAGCTCCCCACATACTAGCACTGGGTTAACTGGTCACAATTGTCACACACATGGGAATTTTACTTAGATGTAGTTATTGTAGAGACTGTCTAGATTCAGAGGAAACTTGCAGCTAGGACCGAGTTTTGCTTCTTCACCTCCATAGGCAATATTTATTATCCTTACTGCATTACATCCACGATAGGATTTCTTTTTTTTTTATCTCCCATTCCAAACCACTTAAGAAAATTCTGTTTGCCACTCATTAAGCAGATGTAGAAAACCACACAAAAATTATTAATACCCCATGGCTATGCAAACAGCAGTGAAAAATGGTTACCACATTTTCCTCAATAAGCAAGGCAAAATCCTTCCAATTAACATTTTAATTAGAAAATTCACTTACCATGAAAGTGTCCTGCATTTTCTTAAAGGTTATAACTCAGTCTCCTTTCAAATTCCTCAACAGCATTTTTCACTGTGGCTCTATCAGAAATTAGATACCCGGCAGCAAAAAGGGAGTTTAAGTGAATTATCCTTGTAGCTTATACTTGATTCTCTTTATTTTAAAACTTCAGGCACTCAGGCTTCTATTTTACCCATCACTTGTCCTTGGAGACTAACGCAGCTTTGGGGAAAAAAGCAATTACCTACTGTGAAAAGCCTAGCAGTTACAATTATGAAATAATAAAATGTCAAAGACATGTCTAATTTAGATATAGGGATTTAAACTTTTTAGCTTAGCGAAATACTACAAAATATTCTGTAAAATCATTCCATCCATCAGGTACAATCACCCTTTTGACTGCGATACAAAATGCGAATTCACAAACATTTACACAGCGTATCTGAATGTGTGTGAGAAATCAGCAATTGAAAAAAAATAAATCTATTTCGCTTAACTTGGCACCAATAATGGAATTACAGCACATTAAGAAACACATTTCCTTCTAGAATACAGTTAGAAAGGAGAACGCTTTTGTCTCTAGGATGAGAAGAGTTTAACACTCACAAGGCTCACTCCTTTGCTTCCCTTCCTCTTGGTGCTCCCAAGCGCCGCAGTCCCCAGCAGCCCCTACAACAACTCAACTTCCCTCCATGGCCACCTTCGGTTACTGCTTAAAAAACAGAAGCACTCGGGAATTTTTAATAGCAAGAAACAAATTCCAAAGGAATACAAATAGGAAAGTCTAACCAAAGACAAACTTTTAACTGGAATTTTCTGACCAAACTCATCTTTACCCAACACCGCACATTGTCTGGAATGACTCCTAAATCGCAAATTCTCCCGGCGTCTGCTGCCAGGGAAGGTCTTACTGATCTTAACGCGGTTTGACCTGTGATAAGCAGCACTACAAGGTGGCAGAAAAGGGGAAGAGATTAAACCCTTTATCCTATAATTGCATACTCTGATAGTGTCCGGGCATCCTTATCGCACTCCCAGCTTTTTGTGTGCAACACGAGCACGAACAATTCTCACATCTCAAACGTTCCTGAGCCGTACTCCTCATCCTTACAACGCGTATTAAAAAGAGTTATGTGCTTGTACGCATCTTGCAAAATTAGTAGTGAAGACACATGCGACACGCTAAATTAGAGAAGAGAATCACAGACGATCACGCAGCAATCAGTGCTGGATTAAATGCTGAGTGCAGAGCACTTCTCCCCGACGCTGCGCGAGTCCTTGGCACGACGGTGCGCTGCCTGTAGACCTGTGGCATCCACCTTCTGCTTCCTGAGCTGCCGCAGCTGGATGGGGGTGAAGGAGGACGAGGTGCAAAATACGTTACGAAGAAGATGCTTATGCCATCCAGCAATTGCTCTGCATCGTGCCTAGTCAGAAGCGTTTTGTATTCTCTCAGAAATCAAGCACTGTATCTACAAAATCATAACCCAGCTGTGAGGCAGGAGAGGGGGACAGAGAAGCTAAGAAGGGACATCACCTCCATAAAAATCTCTGGATGAGCCAAACCTCCTCCTCCACCTTGGAGACCCCATAACCAGCGAATTTTGTTGCAAAAATTTCAATTTTGTGTTACAAGCATCAGGAAAAAAAAATTCTCAGCCTCAAAGGAGCAAGATTAGCATTGCCTATAACTCTGCTCTTTTTAGAGGACCAAAAACTTGGGATTATGGATCTTTAAAAAGCAAAGCCCAAGAAGGTATACAATTCATCCCAAGACTAAGTGAAGAAGAGGGGAAAAGGAACAATTGGTTGTGGACAAGGTTAGTGAATTCTTCATCATAAATTAAATTTATGCAGCATATTAAACGTGAATATTTTAAGGTGTTTTTTTTTTTTCTTTCAGACTGTTTTAAAATGACATCTAACGAGAATGAGGACAAAGAAGCTGGCTTTAAAACAGAACTTGACAGATTTATGACCAACATTATATAGTACTTTTTAACCTCTGCAACAGGACGCCAAACTTGATGACCCAGGAGCATCTTTTCAGTCCTTTTTCTTTTTTAGCACTAAGGTTACTGCTAAGAAGTGGTTCTGTTCCTGATGCACATTTCCTACCAGTCTCTTTTGAAAGCCACATCTGCCCAGAAGATTATGATGAAACCCAAAACAGTGGAGTGAAAAATGACAAAGTGAACAAAGGCACTAAATCATTATGCAAAGCTAGAAGAGTTCCCACACCTCACAGGCAGAAACCGCCCGCAATACCTTTCGCGGGAGGCAGTGGTTAGTCCTGGGGCAACATGAGCCAGACTGAGCACGGCAAAGCAACTCTCTCAAGCAGAACAGCCAGTGCGTACTCCAAAGGTAAGTGATAATCACAGCTCTGCCAAATGCAGTTATTGGTATTACACACATTAAGTTTTATTTGTCTCACTTTCATAACTGAATACTCTAAAACTTAAGATTTGTGGCGAGCTTGTCTAGAAAACCTGCTTTTCATTCCCCACCCAATTCAGAGGATAGAGTCTCTTGTAAAACACAGAGATGGGATAACACCTGCAGAATAAACAAGAGACATAAAGAAAGATCCAAAGAGTACATTAAGAAAGAACACTTCAATGGTAATCTAGATAAGATCATGTGGAAAGATAATGCTTAATCACAACCGATACTATCTCATCTTACTGTCTGGATAAATGGAAGTTCTGACACCAGAACACTGAAATTTCATATTTACCACTTCATGTCAACTCAAGGTAAAGCTTATATTACACTGGACACCTGGCACATCTGGCAGACTTGTAAACAAAATTTTTTTATCAGTATTAAAACAAGAAGCTGCTAACCAGAAATAAGTCAATCTAAGGTTTTCTTAATTTCTTTATAGGCTGAGAAAGATCAAAACAAGTGATTAAGACATTTCTTTGCTTCATTAACAAATATACAAAGTTTTATTTTGTTTATTAGATTGGTGTTCTGTATGTTAACATTATCATATCAATTATAACCCACATTCACAGCAGAAATTTTCTAATAGCATTTTGCAACACTAACTGCTGTATTAGAAACCCTGAAGAGAAACTTATCTTTAGCTACTCAGGTAACTTGAATAATAAAGTGCAAAACCACAATAAAATTTGACAGACATATGCTCCAGCTCACACTCAGTGGAAAAAAGAGTTTGTAAGACCACTAGATATGGATTCACTGCACACAACAGAAGAGTGTGACCTGAAGACATCAGTTTTCAAGTTTTTCCATTACCAGACATTGATTACAATGAATAATTTTCCATTACTTTTAAGGGTAACAATATGAAAGCACAATAAGGTTATAAATAAACTGAAACACATTGGCCAGACTACCTGAAGCTTAGCCCTATGCTTGGTGCCTTTTACCCAATAAAGGTTTTAGGAAGAACTGAGGAACAGGAACAGTCTTGATAGCCTCTTTGATTTTAACTTCAAGGAATCAATTAGCAGGACATCATGCAGCATCTTGTTTGGGACCCAAGTCATTCATTTTTTATTTTTTTTACTACACCTGCAGATATAAACATATTTAACTAATGATCGCCACCACTAGCTACTGTCCCTCTCAATCCAAGAAAATAGGAAAATCTCAGAATTTTATTGGAACTAAGTCCAATTCACAAAGTATAACCCAAGCTTTCATGTCTCTCCTTGCGGCCACTGGTGCAGTCTCCCCAGTACCAAACACTCTTCTCAAGACAAATGAAGTACCAGAAACTCTGGATGCCTTTCCCTTTCTTCTACCTGACTAATTAGTTTTCATTAAGCCCTTTGGTGCTACAACTTAAGTTAACATCATCTGCAAGGAAGACTACTCAACCTTTTTACTTACAGGATTCAAAGATGCAAATTAAATATTACTCTAATTTAGTCAGACTGCCTCCTTAGTAGCTGCTAACATTGTTCCCCTTCTACCACCTTCCAAGAAGTGACAGTTTACCATGCCAAGCTTTAATAAATAACAAATGTCAAATGTTTTAACTCTAAATTATATACGCATCCCTTTGTCATGTTACTAAGCTCAATTTGCTAGTAAACACAAAACACCACTGTCAAAACAGAAAACAGCCTGAACAGCAAGCTTTAAGGACCATGTCCTGTTTATAGCTTTATGTAACCAAGAAATTCACAACATACATTCCCAAGAACTCATTTTTACATAATACTCTCCTTCACATCATTGTTATATTTCACTACAGTCAGTGCTTTCATCAAGGAAACATTTCCATGCACAGATACACAGCAGAACATCCAGTGCTATTTTGGAGGGTTTCAGATACCATTTTCTCCTTTTAGATCATTTAAACAGATAACCGAATTGAAAGACCCAGCTGTTGTACTCTGGATAAGGCACTTGCCCCAAATGAGCAATACGGCACCAGGCCAACGTGCAAGAAAAGTCTGGCTGTACCTTTTCTTCATCATTTATATCCAAACGAGGAATAGTTCTGTAGCAATTACGCTCTTTCAGCCTGAAGTGATCCTCCTGCAACAGCTTGTGCAGCTTTATAAACTGCTTCACATTCTTCCCTAAACTTACTAGTTATGGCCATGTAAGTATTTTGAAGACTTTCAGAAGCTTATTCTGTAATAATTCCATTTCAAAATAACCTCAAGGTGCACCTCAAAGGAGCATGCAAGGTATTCATTAGAACTTGTAAAATATTACCATGAAATCACAATGGTAAAGTTTGAATCTGTCCATCAGCAGTTCTTAACCATCTACTTAAGACAAGTTTTGTCAATCGAGGTCTCGCATGATTTCAATCCCTGAAAATAAAAAAAGTTGCCTTATTGGCATGCATAGTATAGACATCACTAGTGCTACCTGAAGAGTTCTATCTTCTCTCCTTCTCCCTCCCAAAAGGGTACCAATATAAAACCCAGTTATCTTAATATTTTAAATTCAACCTTTGCTGCATAGTCAGCTGCATATAATTAAAGTAATTCTTTGCTCAAAACCTCAGAGTAGTCTAGGAGTAAAAACCTGTTAACTCACCGCCAACAGAAGATTAAGAAAGAAGTGGGATTTAGTTTCTATCAAAAACAAAAGCACACCTCACTTCTGGGGTTCTTTATTATTTTGCCAAAGACATTTAAATAGAATTATACTAGTATTCTGGTCTAGTATTAGATCACAGCCAAAAATCTCAGCTTTAAGGAAAAACCCTCATTTTATACTGATTTGAACTGCCAGTAGCTTTAAGCACCCAAATAATTTTAATTTTTCCATTTAATGAATGTTCTGCAGTTCTAGAAAGATGAGTTATGCATTGTTGTTCACATACAGAAAGACAGTCTAACAGATGTAAACTATTTATTGAATATTTGCCACCAATATTGTTAAATACATAATCTTGCAGTTTTCCGCTTTCAAGTTAAAATGTCAGAAACAGAACACCAAATATTTACAATTCTTATAAGGAATGTTACATAATGACACATTAAGGCGTAAATTCTTTTGGCTTATAATTCTGAAAAGAATGATAATAGCAAAAAGTGATGCAAAATCTTCATTGTGAGATTATGATTAAGCTACAATGTTTTACAAAAATATGGTGTAAGATGGCAATAATCCCATTCAAAATCCTGCATTGGGCCCCTCAGGAGGAGCTGATAATTTATACAGTCAAAACTTTAAAATTTACATATAAAGGTACCCTATCCACCATTGAAAAGTACAGCTCTCAACATATACAGTTTCAGGCCACAGTTTTGAAGGTCTGGAGTATCAAGTTGGTTTGATGAATTAATCGGTTGGCACTTATGAACACATTTATTGCCCTGTTAAAAGAGAAAGATACTGCTTCAGACATTTTTAGAAACATCTCATTCAATAAATACAGCATTAAGTTTGGGCAAGTAAAAATATTGGCATCTAGGCTCTGCAAATTGGAAGCATATTGATGTTTTACCATCTCATGATTTACCTGAAGCTTACCGCTGGCAAACAGATAGACTTAATTGTATAGCTGTTTATTGGCAGGAACTTAAAGACTTTGGCTCTCAGTCATCATTGACATCTCAATCATTTAGTTCTGGAGTTTTAGCTAACTACGAAAACAAGTGGCACAGATGATCATTCAACGCCTGTTCATTTCAAAGCTTAACACCTCATCCCCTAGTAATTTCAGAATTTGCAACTCTTTCCTCAAGAAATACTAAGTACACATGCATATGGAAGCAATATACTATTTTAGTTATCTTTTTGTTAAGAAAGAGCTGTGGAGTCACTGAGTTTTTCAGCTCCGTAATGACATCTGTGAGCATGACTATTTTGCAGGGTATCTTATTCAACACGCAGTTCAGACATTTAAATTACTTCCAATTCCACAAGGATATGAAATACAAGCCTTACTTCGGATTTTTTGCAATATTGATAATACCTAACACACTTTAAGCTTATGCCCACAATACATAGAACAACATTCACTTCACATAGGGCTAAACAAAGCTCACCTCTTTCCATATGGTTGGGGTATGTGCATAACACATCCAACCCTTTCCTCATTTTTTCAAATAGTTTTCTCATCAACTGAGGCTGTTTATACCTAATTCATGTGAAAACTTATCTACACATCTGTTCAGTAATCATAAAGCTACCAAGGTCTAAATTTCTCATTTTGGTATCATAACCAAATTTACCCCCAATTTCAGTAAAAGCAGGAATTTAAAAAAAAAAAAAGAATGCTTTGATAGGAACACGGCAGTATTTGCAGCTGGTCTCAAACCGTCTCTCTCCTTTAGTAACGCACCATCCCCTGGGTGCTCTTAAGTCTTTACCAAGCTCAACAAGACCAGACACAGAAGGTAGTTCTCATCTTTAACACAGTAGCAGATAGAACACTTTGGCACTGTCAAAATCTGAAGGGGATACGCTCATCACCCAAAACGGTCACTACCGTGAAATAAACAAGAATAGTGACTTCAAAACCCAAGGTGAAGACCTGAAAAAAGCCTCAGTTCGAAGGCTAAAATGTTCAAATATAAAAAGATTAATCAGCTGAGTAGTTTCAAATACTGGGAAGCACTATAAGGAGCTATAAAGAAGGGACAATAAAAGTGTAAGTCAAAAAAAAAAACACAGTACACATGTTTAGTGTTTGCAAGTGATATTTCAAATAGGTAGATTATTTTTTTCAATAAAGCATTCATAAATGTTTGGTCCTTGTATATACACTGAAAAAAACACACAAGGCCATGAAATTTAACTTCACATATTCAAATTCAAAGCTAACACTGCACATGGGTGTTGTATAGTGGTGCATTTAACAGACTTCCCTTTCCTCAAAGGCATTACAAAAGTAATAAAAGTATTTTAAAGCAGCCATGGTGGTCTGAGGACAATGGTGAGGAAAAAAATTAGGCAAGTCCTGAAGAAGGTAGCTTGTGACCAAAAGCTTGTCCTATTTTCCCCCATTAGCTGACAAGACCTTTCGTTATATAAAATGTTAGGACACGAACATACTTACTTTCCATCTTTAAAATAGGTTTTCAGAGTATCGCTGAAACTTTTGGAGTATTTTACAAACTCTTTCTTTTGGTGCTCAAGTGCCTAAGAAACAAAAACACCAGGAGTAGAGTCTTAGTTCACATGTTGTTGGGTACAGTCAGAATCTTGATGTTAAACTGAGAAGAGGATTGGCTGATATTATGTAGGTATAGCAATTTTGATTTATTTTTTTTTAGCAGACATGCAGAGAAACTCCCTCTTCATATAAAACTGCTGAGACCCACCATACAACAATCCCGTTGTTAAAGTAATATGTTATTGACCAGTTAAGATCTCCTATTCATTCTTTGATCAAAAGGATACGCTCCTCTTATACCATTAAAATTATTGTATAAAGAGTTATTGCACATACCCGCCGGTTCTGGTATTGGTATTTCTTGAAGACATTATTTACTGTGTCAAGAAGTTCCTTTATTGCACTCGCAATGTCCCTGTTTGGCAATAAAAAGATAATTGTAATAGCCTTAACCTATCCCATTTAAAAGTCAGAATTTAATCCCCTTGTATTAGTCAGATACTTCCCAAAACAGTCTCTACAGAGTAAGTGTCAGACAGGATGTAGCCAGACCAAATGCAACGAGCCAGACCAGTGACATGGGTATTCAAACTAGGAATCAGAAGTTAAGTTTGGTCTAGTAAAAATCCTCAACTCTGTCCACTCATTTATAAGCCAGTATCAGGCTCCTTTCCAACGGGAACAGTGTCGCTAGCATCTCCTACAGCATTTGAACATTCAGGTTTAAATGCAAAGTTTGACCCCTCAATCTGCAGAAAAATACATAAAACAGTACTTACTTGATTGTCTGAAGAAACCTCACTCTGTCATTGATCTCATCGGGAATCTTACTAAGAATCTGTTTAAGTGCTCGTGCCTTTTCATTAAGATCTTGGAATTCTGGTTCTGGTCTTTCAATCATATACTCTAAAAAGAACATATTCAAAAATACCATTAGTTTTTCCTTAAGTCTCTAGTGACAGCTAAAAACACTTCACAAAATGCAGCAGTATTGCCATGTTACATTTGAAGGTTAACAGCAAAAACACAGCCATGGTCAGAAAACTGCAGTGAATACACTCTGCATCAATAGAAACACAGTGCAACAATAACTTTTATTATTGCAAGTTGGAAAAAGAGCCCATCTTACTTGATTTGTGAGACACTGAAGCCACTACACTAATCAAATGCAGTATTAAAATAACTTAAAGCCTACTGTATACTCTCCTTCTCTGACAGTGTAACTACTGCTTTTAATTTGAAGCAGAGAAAAGGAAGGTGAATATTATACTCCATATATGCTTTTGTCTGGTTGTTAGCACTGCAAAAGGTAAACTCACAGAAACATAATTCTAAACATTAATTTTCTTCTTTCTCTTATTAGTCAAGCATGTTTTTTTAAAGGAGATTTAACTTCTCCCAAAGAGGTATTCAGAAAATATAAATATTCTTCTACAACGCTGAAAAAAAAATATCTGTTAAGAAACAAATAACCTCTTCTGAAAATAAGCATAGATAAATGCATGTTCCTAGTCCCTAGCAGTGTAATTAAAAATACACTTATTCAACCTAAGAGAGATTACCTTCTACATCATCAGCTGCCATACGCAGAAGAGACTCCGTGAAGTTCACATCCACACTTTTTTTCTCCAGGATTTTCATAATGATGTCCTGTGTAAGACCTGGATTTTCTTTTTCAGCCTGTACGGCACAGAAAATTTTTATTCTTAAATATGCAAGACACATGAATATTGCAAGCACAAAGGCAGATTTTCATGTAGCTTGATTCATATACTGCAGGACTTCGCTAGGACCTTCAAAAGTCGAATGGCTTTAAACTAGCAGATTACACTGAAAACCATTCTTCCACTACAACATCCATTTTCATTAGAGTATATCAGTGGTTTTGTATAAACAACTTTTCCAATGAGCCTTTCCACTCATTTTAATTTGAATAAGGAAGTTTTTCACGACACTCCATATTCTGTTATATTTCCACAGATGCTAAGCTTTGAGACAAAGATTGTATCCATTGGGATTTAATTCACTCAAACACAGGTGCTACTCCCCCATCTTCCACATGACATTTTACAAGCGTGCCTCTTATGAATCACATCATATGCTCAAACATCATCTTGGAATTGCTTTTTCAGAGAAAAAAACCCTTTTGATTGATGACATATCTAAGTAAAGCTAAGCTAGACTAACATTGGAGGTATGCACGCTGCCTGTGCCACGGTCAAAGAGTTATGTACTGTGTTGAATAAGAATGAGGGTGTGTGGGTATTTTTTTTTTTTAGCTAGCACTACCATTTCCACCAATACCTCAGTTTTTACATTATTTGCATTCAGCTTTGCTCCTTACCACCAGTTGTAAAAACACTTAACTTTATGAGCTCTAGTTGATACTTAAGATTGTCTAGGTACACTTAAATTTAAGTGCAGAAACAAGGAAGTATTACTTAGTTGCATAGCTCACGTGTTAAGATATGTCATGCCTACAATTACTGTTTAAAGAATTTCAAAAGATTTCCACTTACTACTTCTATAAAGCAGTACAAAGAGGTATCTGTATTTTTCATTCTGAATCTTTTTTCCATTTACTGTTGGATGCAAATATAAGCATTGAACTTATCCTCATCCACAAAATAATCCCATTACCATTCACTTTGTAAACCGTTTTCAAAGTCTGCCACATGCCTATTTCTCATGAGCACCTATCCTACATAATCTTGTCATATTTAGACTAACTTTATTACCTTCACTGACTGATTCCTCATTTAAGCTTTTGTACTCTATGGACGAGACAAAATTCCGTTTGTTTAAAATTGCTCATCATTCAGAATTCTAGTCATAAAATTTTCAGACATCTCAAATTTACAATCCATCTAATTCCCCACTTTATTTTTACACTATCAGATCAAGGATGCAGTCTTCAAACATGAAGACACAAGGAAACAAGACAGCTGACTTTTTAGCTTCATCATATATTGTTTACCTTTTAAACAATTAATCTCCAGTATAAGTTACTTCTCACCTTAATAAAAGCTGCTCTCAGCGTCTGAGCTGCAGATAGATTTACTCTTTCTAGCTGCAATAGAAGTTTAGAATTATTAGTGATTCTAATGTTATCAGAACAAAACAAGTCAAGTACTCACGGCTTGCCTTATATAGATAATGAAAAAGGGAACTGATAGAAGCATTCAAATTGCTGGTCTCATTCAAGGGAGAGATACTATAACATTTGATCAAAATAAAAACATTAAATAATAACATTATAAAATAAAAGCATTAAAATCAAACATGTCACTAGACGTATTTTGTGTTTATCCAGCCTACAGAAGTAGTCCGGCAGAAGCTTTTGAGAACGTCTTGACCATCTCTGATACTCACAGAAAAACATATATCCTATTATGGCCATTAGCAGTAAAATTAAAATGTATTAAGCTGTTCACAGGTAAATGTTCAACTGTACGTTACTTCCTGCCACAGAAGACAGGACCTAGCAGGTTTGTGAAAATCCTCTGTAAAAGGAAAGAAAAAAGATCAAGGCCAAGACAACTAGCGATCTTTGATGAGCATGAAATCATATTCACAGAAAGAAGGGTAAAAACGCATAGAAAGATAATGATGTTAGACCCAAAGCTTTCCCAATCAAGATGAGGAACCTGTTGCCACAATCATATTTCCCAATATAAAGGGGATTATTACATTCTAAAGCAAAATGTAACTTACCTCATTAAAGACAGGGTACATGACAGCATAGAGAGGCATGGAAACCATAGAAGTGGTCTCTGCTTCATTCTTCATCTCTTCCATTGTCATCCTCATTCAAAGACCCACTTCTCAAGGAAAACACTATAGAAGCAAAAAACTCCTCATTCACTGAAATGTTTCTTCTTTTTCCTCGTTGTGCAAGAATACTTGAAGACCTTCGAAAATATGTTGTCCTTTGGTCGTGCGAGGAAAAAAAAAACAAAACACAATTATGAAGAGTAATGACTGACAGGTTCTAAAAATGAAAAGGCACAGAACAACATTGGTTTGTTACTGCGTAGAAGCTAGGAATTACTTATGAGCTGAATAAATACGGAATGACTACTTCACGTAACTTTACAACCCTAATTGAAGTCTATTAAGTGAACAGGTATTTTAAAGCGTAAGGTACTACCAAAAACATTTTACTTCAAGTTCTTATGGAATGAATTTTCCTGAAAGAACTGATGTTGATATGTATTACAAAAATCTTGCCACCACTCGTAAGCAGCAGCGTAAGATTCCTGATCACTCACATACGAAAAGCATTACATGCTGTAAACCCCAAACCCATACAGATGCATTATGACAATTAACATTAAGACTATCTATAAATATTCCATATTTTTACATATGTATCAAGCTGCACTTCTGCTGGAGATCAGCACCCGCTTTCTACCCATAATACTACAATCTTTGGTTTTACACCAGCAGAATTCTTCAGTTGCGTTTCCACTCCGGGTGTGTCAACAGCTATGTTAACTCTATGGAAAATTATTGTTCCAGTAACTGAACCTAGGTTTTGAAAGTTCTCCACCCAGTCCAGCTCATCATATCCAACATGAAGTGATCATTGCTCAGACCTTGAAATTATGTGGAAAAGAAAAACATCACCCTACAGTTCATAAGAAGCCTTTGTTACAGCCTGCTATATTTTCTGTTCATAATCTTATTTTTTACATATTTTATATAACATAACTGAGTTGAAAGATCTAAAGTCCAAGTTAAGAATAAAGATACATAGAAAGAAATTAAGAGTTTTAATTTTTAGATTTGCCTGGAGAAGCAATGCACCAGAGGTTTTTTTCCCTCCTAAGAAGCTTCAGACGTCAGACATTTGTATGCTCATGTACCATTTTTATTGATATTTTAGTAAGACGTGAAAAAAGTGAAGTTTTTAACAAACAGCAGAAGCTGCTACAGTAATCAATATAACTTCCCAATAGTTTCAACAGGTTAAAAATGCCAAGATATTTTTTCAAGCTCAATTCCTCATTTTGCTCTGCACTGGCTAAAAATCTTCAGGCTGTTTAAATAGCAGAGCAGATAATCTTTTTTTGCCCAAGGCAGGTATATAGTAGTTTAGCTGTGATTATGGAAGTGAAATTTGTTATTGATTCCAGTAAACACAGAGAACTTGGATGACTATCATGCATGTGTCATCTGAGCATGTGATTAGGCAGTATGAATATACTCAAGAGTAAGAAAACAAGTGAAGGACTGGTCATACTGCAGAAACAGCCAACAGTTACAACATGATTATAAAAAAAGTTAATCATGACTATAGTTACAAGTAGCAGCTCTTTATACAAGCCTTCTGACATGGACTACTCACTGCAAAATCTCATCTTTGTTTCTCTTATTCCTCCAACCCTTCAACATGACATACCTGAGCAGATTCCTATAGCCACAGACAGGATTACTGAGACTTTAAAAAGGGGTCTGTGTGGACGAGATACATCCATATGGATGGAATTGCAAAAATCACAACTCTCACATTTTTATCACCTACCCTGTAGATATTTTACAGCTGTCAAGAACACAGAAGAATACAAGTGAATACTCGTCATTCCTCAAAAAGCTGAGTATCTTTAAAGAACTTGGTTCAGAGTTACATAAATTCGTGCAAGGTCTACTCACACAGCAGGGGGAGGGAACTTGTCTGAACAAGTTTTCACTCACAACTGCAAGTACAAGCTGTCCCATTTATTATACATGCATATTCCCTGCACTAAAGACTCTGGCATGAAAGGGGCAGAGTGGATGGAGAGTGGTTTGTTTTACTGTGTAATTCTGTGCTTCTGGAAGTTCAGTAAAAACATATACTCACTCAAGATTCTACACTAACAATCACCACTGAAGACAGCATTCAAAGATTAATTTACTGCAAGTTTTCATCAAGAGTACCATATTCTCAGAGTTAAGTTTTTAAAACAGTTAAATCAGGTCATTGAACATTGTTCTAGTCTACTCAAAAGATTTTTGATCATAGGAAGAAAGGCAAAAAAAGGACAAAATAATCATTAGATACAACTACTTTGTTTTTATGGGTTAGCAGTATCCACAAAGAAAAGGAAACACTAACTGAAATGATGGATTTTTATGACAATGAAAACCTATTACACTGTGGACTACCACGAAGAACTCATTTTCTCCCAAAGAGCCATAAGCTATTGTTACTAATCCACAGTACAGTTAAACCCTCCATATAAAAACAATTATATGCCATCTATTACCTCTTTACCAGACACTGACACTCTTCAAACAAATATAAATCCAAGGCTTTGTATTAACACAAAGGATATAAGTGTTGTGATGGAAGACAAGAGGTAGATTTAAATATACATGCGGACAAGAAATACTTAGGAACATTAAACACTTTTGTTGCTAACATATGAAAAGAAATATGTTCAATGTATCACACTGGTTGTTCATTATTCCAGAAATCTTCCCGTTTTCCAGAAGACACACTAGGTAGTGTCGTGCCGTCATGCAAGCATCCGACTGCTAACATTGCCACACCGTTTGTCTTTGCAGCTAAGGATCAACTTCTTCACATACTTCAGATGTAATGCAGATGCACTGCAGTCTTTGCTAGAGTTAAACAGCAGGGATAAAAATCTTCACAAAACCCCCACATTTATTTGCATTACCGAAAGAGAGTTTGTCTTAGCTGCACTAAACCACACACAAGTATCTTTGAAGAAGGTCTCAATCCCGACTATGGACCATAACGCCAGGAAAACTGAAGTTTCTGTTCTATTATTTAGAGAAATGATTAGAAAGTCCACTAGCCTTCAAAATGCCCTGAATAAAGCCAAAGTCTAACACACTTTATCATGCAGCAACTCTGAGCTTTCAGTATTTCTTTTGGTATGTGATCAAATGCAGCCACCTGCACAGCTGCCAAGCTTTACGGCAACACTGTCTTCTAAAAGCTTAACTTCAGTTCACCACAACCTCAAAAGAGTCTTTTATTTGAGAAGAGTTTACCCTAGTTTCACCTGCCAATTGGTTTTTTACATTCTCAAAAAAAAATGGCATAAGGTGCCACCAGAGGGTGATTTATTAGAACAGCACAATGTAGTCATGTGGTTCAGGAAATCCTGGCAAATTGCTGCAAGATGCAGAAAAGGTGTTACTTAGCTGGCAAACTTGTTAATTGGTCTGAGGGGGAAGACAAGAAGATAGTAGGATATGCTGTCTGGAATAGACAGACTGCCAAATATAAATCTACATGCAAGCCTCACCTTTTCTGTTACAGTGATTCCACAGATTCAAATCTGTATATACATAACTAGAAGTCATGTTTCATGCTACATCATCAGATGAAAACAACCATGAGAGAGAATCTACAGAATAATATAGGGAATTTAAAGAGAATCCAAGTTTGAAAACTACACTAAGATGCCAGCTAATACAATCCTGTTGCTCAGTCTTAAGCCATCAAACACATCAAGCTGTATTCCAAGAGATGTACGAATATGAAGTATATACTTTCAATGTCAGTACAAGTTTTACATTCTAGCTTTTAAGCTCTAGCACTGAAATTTATTATCCCAGCTATTCAGGAAATACTGAGAGAACTGGTACATTTCAGATGAGGAATGAGTTTGGAAGGATTCTTTAGTAGATCTATTCCCTCATATCCATCCAATGACATTTTAAATCATTCAACTGAACTTCATCAGAAGAAAACCCTACATTTAGATAAACTTCCTGTAAGCCAAAAAGGGTAAATAACAAAAGACACCACACTTCCCAAAATGTACTACTGTTATCAGCATCTGATGTGATAATTTGCTTTCTCTAATCCAGACTTTTGGTCATGCGCTAAAATCAAGTAGCAGAACGGCAGAGCTACTTCATAAGAATATAACCATCACAGAGTACTCTAATCTTCCCCAAACCCTTATCTGCTCATTGGCCAGTGTGGAAACAAGCAAGGATTCCATGAAAGAAAGGTGTTTGTTTAACATTATCTTTTGAAACAGTGTTTAAGGAGAAGAGAGCAGAGTCTGGTGATTACAACATTTAAAGAGTTTTAAAACAACAGAAACATTAGGTATCAGTTGGCAGGATTTTAATCTTCAGTTATGTCATCAGTAGATCTGCCTATGCACTGATGTTGTCTCTATTCTCTTCTGCAGGCTCCATCTACCTTAGATCTGGAAAACTTTAAGAACCTAGACATTAATACTCTTTTTTTTTTTTTTTTTTAAAGAAAAGTACTAAGGAGGAACAAGGCCTGAGGTAGTGATCTAACAGAATGATTATTTCAGTGGTTGGCTCCTAGCAAAAATTACAGCTCTATTCCTTCTAGAAAAGGCTATGCTTACTGCCAAGAAGTTCTGCTCTGCTTTTTGCGGTGACGATTCAAGGGGAGGTTCTACCTTTAACCTGATCTGAGCCCCCTGAGTTACCAGAAAAAGTAATTTAAGTTCATGAAGAAAGAGTGGGGGAAGGGAAATAGCCGCATGAATTCCATCCTGAATTTAGAGACAAATAGGAGCCAAGCTCTTTACAAGACCAATGTGCATGGGAGGAGGGAATTTAGGTAATTTACTAATTACAGTTGCAAATTTTGCAGAAGGAAAAAAATTGCAGAGTATGCTCTTTTGACTACATGCGTACCCCACGCATAGCTTGATAACTAAGTTTCCCTTATTAATGGTCACTTGAAAGAAATAAAAAAAACCCTCCATGCTCCACCTTGTCAGATGGTAACTTACCTGCCAGCACTGTATTTCAGTTACAGATTGTAATTATGTCCCAATGTATAACTTAGACTATATTGTACAAAGCTTAACAACTTTATGCTTCAGATACAGAGCTACTTTCCTTCTTTTTAAAACTGAGGCGACTTCATGACAGTATGGTTGAATTAATTGGAAGTGACATACAGATCAGCTACTACAACTATTTCAGTATTTTAAAATCAGTAAAGATCAGAAGAAACTTTAAAAAGGTACTCTATTGCACTGGTTCCATATTCTATTGACTCTTATACCCAGCAGAAGAGTGCTGGGTATAAGCACTCTTTCACTGAAGAGTTAATAAAAGGAATGTCACCAGAAAATAGCATTGAAGTTTTAAAAGTATCTTTAAATGCCTCTCGATAGAATAGAGATAGGCAGTTTTCAAACATTTCCACACACATATAATAGCCACTCACAGTTGATTTCACTCTGACAAAGCATAACTGCTTATGCATTTTATTATTGTAAGAACAATTCGTATGAGTAATTCAGAAATCACATGAACTTGCAATAAACCTAAGATACCTATTTTTAGAATCACATCAACTTAAAAAAAAAACAAAACAAAATCCAAGCCTACTCTGAAGTCAGGCTTACAATTAGTTCATATTCTTTTGCAATGCTGAACTTCAAAATGGAAGTGATTTAGTCTATCCCAATATTCCCTGTTTCTGTGTCTGCCTACCACATATTAAACTATAGCCTCCTAGACTGTGCCCCAATTTTACTCGTTAGCAACATTAAAATTATTATACAGTGTAACTGAAACAGGTCATGGTTCTTAGCATATATAACCACAACAGCATATCCCTGTTTCTCTTTCTTTTTTTCCTCTTTGGGAATGTGAAAGCAAAGCTATTACGCTATCAAACGCTAAGAGGTAAGACACGGTTTCAAGCATTCAAATACATTCCAACAAGTAAACAAATACCAGAGAGCAATTAGTCCCTCTGATAACAGGAACAGCACAAACCTGGCCCACGGTTTCAGCCATCTGCCTGTGCCCCAGTAGGTGTAAGCTACAGGAAGGGAACGGACCAACCTCACCACCTAAGTGAGCGGTTTAATGGGACACCTGAGCACTGAAGGTGTCCCCAGAGCGTTCAGCCACCCGGAGGAGTACAGCCCGGGCTATCTGCCCTCCCTGCCCGGCACTTCGGCGTCCCGCTGCCGAGCGGAGGTTTGCGGGAAGGCGCCGAGTACGCCTCGTCCTCTGCCCCCACCTGAGGAGGCACT
>NW_009648255.1:5083753-5084014 GCF_000708025.1 Charadrius vociferus
GCTCCCCCCGCCCCGTAGAGGGGAGGGCCCCAACCCTGCCGGGGAACGGAGGGCGGCGGGAAGGACGGGGAGAAGGGCAGGCCCCGGCTGCCCCCCCACCCCCCGCGCCCTGGGGAGGGAGGAAACGGGGCCGGACCCTCTCCCCGGTAGGGAAGGAACGGGACGCCCTCCGCCTTCCCCGCACGGCGAGGCCCAAGGCCGCGCTCACCTGCGGCCGGAGCTACCGCCGCTCCTCCGCACGCCCCGTCCTCCCCCCGCCCG
>NW_009648255.1:5085213-5155326 GCF_000708025.1 Charadrius vociferus
CTGACGGGAGCTGAGGCGTCCTCGGCCCCCGCTCGCCCCAGCACTTGGTTTTTTCAAGTTAAACTGTGGTAAGCGTGGCAGCAGTCGTTCTCGGAAACGCGTCCGTGCCGAAGACGGTGGTGTCGTGCGGGTCTGTGCGGCTTTTTGGGCGCTCCCCGGCCGGAGCTGTGCCCGAAAGCCGCCTCTGAGGGGGCTTCGCTCCCGGCTGGCACCGCTTGTGCCCTTAATTTGCTCAATTTTCTGCAGACGGTATGTGTATACGGAGTATTTTGTCTTTTGGCTGTTAAAAAAAGAAAAGACAAACCGAAGTAAACTTGTATATTTGTTGTCGATGCATTTTTTTAAAATACTTTTATTTTTTTTAATACTGATCAGTATTATCTAATGTTAAGAAGGCACATGAATTCCGATGCGAACATGTGAGTGAACAACTAAAGTACTAAACTTGTCAAACGTTGGGTGTAACTTCTTGCGGCAGTGAGATGACAAAGGGGGAAGACTTTGATGACAGACTTTGTCTGTGGCAGCGGACAGATCGTGTGCACACATGTATCCCTGTATGTTACTGGTCCCCATCACCTTCCTGTAGGTGAGCAAGAACATTGGGTTGGGGGAAAAAAAATAAAAAGGAGGAAAAAAAACCTCACCACCTGGCTGGTTGTACTTCATTACACGTACTGAATTTTCTCCTCCACCCAACTCCTTCGTTTTGGTTCGATCAGATCTATGTATGATCTCTCATATATCAAATACTCCACAAATCTTGGTATTAAAGGACTACTTGAAACTTGCATAGTGTGTATGAATTGTGTGTTATTAATGGGCTACTATCTCTGATTCCCCAATTCTTGTCTCATCATTTTTTATGTGATCAGTACTTCAGTCTAACAGAAAATGATGCCATTCTGCTTAGGTGAGAGAAGTTTACCAGAATGTTGTAGCATAGATTGAACCAAATGCATGTCCATGGTATCTTATCCTTTCAGTGAAATTAGTATGTTTTAATGTAAAGCTACAAAGCTGCAGTCCTACTGGTGCTAACACTTCAAATAGAATATGCTATCCCCCTCTAACAATTTTGTGATACTTTGGAATCCAGATTCCGTCTTTTTTTTTTTTTAAGCAGCGAGGTCTTGGACCAGTTTCACACTTTCCTATTTTTATGCCCATTGTAGTTTGCAGAATTGTGGCTGCATTGAGTGTGATGAGGGATAATAGTCAAGGAGGTGAGGTGAGGGAAGGAGGAGTAATGGTTATTGGCTTTTTCTTTAAGGTATGGGTTGTCTACAGAATCACACAGGGCAACTTAAGAGGTAATACACGGTGAAGACTTGTGGCAATGTTAAATTTGCTACGAAATGCAGTCACGAATTTCAAAATTTATCTTCGCAAGCCTTTCCATCCAATGTATTCACATTCTTAAGTCGAGTTTGAGGTAGAGTTTGGGTTTTTAAATTTGCTTTGACTTTATCTCCCCATTTACCATTTTCATCGAATTATTTGTTCGCATGTATGTGAAAGTATTCATGAAGCTGTCACTCATCTACTTTCATATTCATTGTTGACACCACAGAACGTCCTGTGTGTCAGTTGGCCTGCTGAATGCTTTAGCTACAGTGCTGCCAGCTGAAGTTTATTCCAAAAACGGCCTGGGATTAATACACCTCTGAGCTGCTAAGTGACTTGCTTCCTGCGGCAGCATGCTGATGTGTGTTCCTGTGCCTGTTCGTAAGACTTGGGTCTCCTGTTACTTCCTCTCATCTCTCCCTCTCATATGGAAGAATGTGTATATGTTCATACGTAGTCTGGCAGAGTTCTAGGACAGTCTGTCTGAACACAACATAGTTGTAATAACACTTTTGAAACTTATTCTGTAGACTTAAATGTCATGTTTATGCGTAGTTTAATTCAACTTCTAATCTTATGTATCACAAAATATAGCAGTGGAGAGGAGTTAGTGCTGGTAGGATTCTTCACACCAAGATCTAGTTACTCTTAGTTCTTTAAAGTCCTTTTCAACTAACGTATCTAATGTTTTTTTTTCTCAAAATTTCAAATTTGTTTTTCGGTTGCTTATCATCCATGAAGACACATTTTTGGCGCGGCTGAATGCCTTTTAAAATAATTTCTGACAATCTATGTTCTGTATAGGCAATACGTTATTCTGTCTTTGTAAACCATATGAATTAATGTAGGGTACGTTTGTTCTATACTCTGTCTTTAGGTTGTCCTCATCTTCATCATGCTGCATTAAAAATTTGTGCGTAAACATGAATTTAAAAAATCAATGCCCGATTTTGTTTATTTTATGTACACTTGCGTATCTCTGATACAGTCAGTATCTTCGGTTACATGTCAGATGGTAGGGAACGACATCTATATAGTCAACTGGGACTAGTGATAACTTTGGGTTTTTCTTCAAATACATGACACATCACTAGTTAATTTAAATTTGGAAGTATCTTTAAAATATTTGGGTTTGATTTGTATCTTTTGAGTGCTGTTAGTCTTGTGAACTGGATAACAAAAGGTTGGCAGAACTTGGGGTGGATGTAATGTAACATGCATTCGTGCAAGAGGAAAAGAATGTTGAATGAATCATTCTGAATCTTGAATAATTGACTTGACAGAATAACATATTTTCTTTAAATTTCTTTCTAAAATTTTGCTGGAGATAATGAAACTATCCACTTCAAGGCAAACAAAAAAAATTCCACAATTAAATAATAAGGGTAAAATTTTAGGCTTATTTTCCCCCTGTACATCGTTTTTAAAGCAGTACAAAATGACAGGGATGTAAGTAAACTGCATCAATCACATTAGGAATACACATTTTTCTATAGTGTAAATATTTTAGTGCAGTCGTTAGAAAGGGGCTTTCTGTTGGCGAAGGTCTGTAATGACACAGTACTGTGAGAATTCAAGTAGGATGAATGCCCGTATGAAATCTCTTCAATTTCCTGACTGCACTGAAAGAATGCCATGTCATCTTTTTTCATTTTTCCTCCCCAAAATTCTGTTTCTAAAAAGGTAATTACATATTGTACTAAATGTAAATGTAGATAAGCTAATCTGTGCATTTTGTTAGTAAGTAAAGCTACACTACATTGCATTATTTTAAAACTAAACGTTTCAATTTCTTTTTTCTGTTAGTGTCGTACACATGCACGCATTCTGCTCCTTGTTGATCCCTCCGCCCAGCCAAAATCAGAGGTACGTGTCGGAAGTTGTCTGGTGACTCCGCATTTAAAGGCAGTGAACTCCCTTGTAGCGTGGTCTCTGCCTGGTTTCACTGGGCTGTGCAACAGGACTGTTCTTTACTGCCTGTTTGTGTTTTGAGTAGTTCTGAATAGCATCTCGATTGGTGGCCTTAATAAATTATGTATGATAAAGAATTGTTCTTATGTGGTGTGATTGAAATATCAACTGTAAGGTCATGTCCTGCTTTGTTTAATACACTTCAAAGCCAATGATTATGAAAACTGCAGACTATGGCTAATGTGATGATAAAAGCTGCGTGAGTTATCTGCATCCTTTTTGGTCTTTTAGAATCATTGCAAAGCAGCTGTAGCTATGAGATGGGAAAAGCAAAAATTTCATATTGATACGAGCTAGTGAGTTAAATATGCGTCTGGCTTTTGGGTTAATAAGATTTGACCTCCTGTGTTGTAAAGGATTTTTGGTTTAGTCGAGTGTATAAATATTATGATAATTACTGAGAAATATCTTCTCAAACCTTGAGACTATTCTTTCATGAACAATCAAGAATGACAAGTAATATTCTGCCTAGAAGAAGTTAAATGATGTGGTTATATTCAGTTTTAACCAAACAGCTAGCCTATTAATTGGAAGACATCTTTCCACATATTTATGTACTTCAGCTGTGCAGTTTTTACACCATTACATCTAAACAAATAATTAATTAATAATGTAAAGTGTTTCTAATCTGCTGTGTAAGTCTGACAAATCTAAACTCATGATGACTTGATGGGGCTAATGGACAATTGGCTGCTTCTGGAAAGATCAGTTCTCTCAGAATTGAAACTGAAACTGGACCATGTGTGCAGTGTGTTTTCTTAAATACACAAAACCAGGCACTTGTTAGCTAGGAATGATCTATACAAACTTGGGAAGACCTTCACTTCCTTTGCTCTTCTGTTTTCGTCTATTTTTGTCATCCATCTCTCTATACATGCAGTGGGTTTGGGGGACTTCTTGTCTGAGAAGACTATAGTTTCCTTTCTGACTTTTTTGAGCAACATATTTAGGGCTTTATTTTCCTTTTGGAATTCTGACTGAATTCTGCTAGTTTTGCTCAGACACCACAGGAAAGCAAACGCTTTAATTGCCTTTGCAATAAGATAATATGTCCAAGCATTCGTTAGTTGCACTTTGCATCTGGTACTTTTTGAGCAGTGATGCCATTCTAGCCCTTGATTCTCCTGTAGATGTTTGGAGTAAGCTGGAGAACTTGGGCATCTACTTTTCAACGTAATTTTTTTTAACTGACCTTGGTATGTCAAGATAATGTCAGGAGCATGGGTACTCTGCTAAAGACAGCCTGTCTGAACTCCTCATGATCACGTAGCCACTGGAGACTGCCTCCTTCCTTGACAGTATAGCAAAATGTCGTTTTTCAGTAACTGTTTCTATGTCTCGGGTAGTGTTCGCTGCCCCAGTTTTCCCTGTACATCTCAGTTATGTAAGTTGTAGTTAGAAAGAAAATAGATTTAAAGATTTAAGACATCTTTTTTAATTGGTACACTGAAACTGCCCTTTTCAAATGCTTTTCTTTCCACATTTAAATTAAAGCAATTCTTGGAGCATTTCATGATTGTGTACTTCACATGCAATTTGAGTTCACTGAAGCAACTCATGTTTTCTTTCTGGGATATCTTTTTTCAAAAAAAATAAAAAAGCTTTTGGTCTAGTTTCTAAACTATTTAAAGCTATTAATCAAGACCTAAGTCAGCACGAATAGCTTACTGTAATATCAGGTCTTCAACTTGCAGTCCTGTTGATGTAAAGGAAAGATGCCTAGGTCCCTACCCAAACTGCTCTAAGTATATGTAAAGCCTGTAGGTAACTGATAACCTTTTCATCTGCAAACAGAAATACGAAAAGTGGGAGGAAGAAGAGGGGGAAGCCAAGTTATTTTTACTGTAAATATGTCAGTTTATCGACTTGTTAATTTCAGATTTATTCAAAAAAGCAGGAGGACGAAACAGTAATGTCTGCCAAAAGCAAAGTAATTAGTGGGAGTTGAAAGATGTCTAATGATTCTTACAAGTACTAAAGAGGAGTAAACTAGTCTCTTATTAAACTGGATATGGACTTTTAAAATGCTGTAGTAATTCTATTTTGTCTTTAAAAGCATGTGCACTTACATATGGGGAATAAAAAGCTCTTTATTAAAGTAGCATTGTTTATTCACAGTAACATTACAGGCAGCAGGAGTTTTGGTTATTAAAAAAAAGAAAAAAGTAAAAAGCCAAAGCTGACTTCACACTTCTAAAATAAGCGTTCAGATAATACTTGACAAAGCTGATGTTTGAGTTGAAGATGACAGAAGAGACTTTTAGTTTAATGCTTAATGTGCCTGCTACACCTCCATGGCCTAGCATGAAAAATAAGATCTTGTTTCATGACTGCATATGCTAAGGCCCATCTTCTTTTTTGCCTTGTCCTGTGTCTCTGGCTGTGATTAGTCCAGTCACAAGACTAATGAACACATCCGTTCTCCCAGTTCTGTCTGTCCAACGAAGCTATTAGTGGAAGTCTGCAAATTTCAGAGCTGGGAAGAGGACAGCAGTGTCTTAGAATCTCTTAAGAGAAGTAAGGCAAGGTGTTGCAAAGAACAACCATCTAGTGCTTATGGTGTAAACATAGGAGATGCGGAGCTGAACCCTTTTAATTCAACACTGTTTTGGTCTTTGGTTGATATGGTCTCATTTTCATCCTGCAGTAATGTTGACCTAAGTATAGGTCATATGGGGGTAGGGATTGTGTGTCGTCCATAACTGATAGCAGTGAAAGTCTGGAAGGAATGTTTTGCCTGGGGTCATTCCTCTGCATCAGAATTGGGTCTTCCTTCTTCATCTGCTTGCCTGTTCTATCAGTCTCCCTCAGTGTCCAGGCATAACCGTAGAGATCTCCCTCCACATGCTCTAGCATTTCCTCTGCTATGCATGTGGTGCTCTGTGCTCCTGCAGTGTGCGCGTACAAATCTTCACTCCTTTTAATCTCTGTGGGGCATTGCCCACCTCCTTACTTCTGCCATCTGAAAATGCCATTGCAAGGAAGTAGAACTGTGAGGAATACTAGCTGTGGCTTTCTTTTTAGAGTAAACAGGAGTAGTTTACTGCCAGTTCAGACAGAAAATAACAGTAGTCTTGTGAAATATCCCACCCCCGTGTGAACTTGTCCAGAGGTGTTTTTTTTTAAAGATTTTTTTTTTTAAGCTTATGAATAACTTCTTCCCATACCTCCCCCTGCCCCATATCTGACAAATTCAGGTGTGTAAAGAGCATCTCGAAATACCTATTGGGAATTTGGCAAGACATGAGGTAATGTTCTTAATGGAAGGAGGATGCCTGATAGGACTAAGCAGCCTGAAACAATGTTTGTGTTGCTTTGTATTTCTAAGTGTTTTCGTTTTTCTTCCTGGGGACAGGTTCTGAAGTCTCACATGCGATCCATGCTTGAATGCAGCTGCTCAGTTCACTGTCAGCTGTGTGGTCACTGCATGCTACAACCATGCTCGTTCTGTGGGAGGGTGCCTTTGGTTAGCGTTCCCCAGCATCTCTGAGGCATAGAAAATGTCATGGTAGCACAAAAACCTGTGTGGATTTTAGAGCTTTTGGAGTCTTCACTTGCACAGAAGCTACTTGGCGTCGTCTGTATCTGGCAGTTTCCATCTGGTCTCCCTACCATGCATGTGTTGAAATACTAAAGAAAGCAGGATATTAGATCTACGAGGAGATACTGAGAAAAACAAATATCAGAAAAACAAGCAACCAGAAATGTCTAACTATAGGGAATATGGAGCAGCAGGGTGTATAGAGAAGATACCCATGAAAGTGAGTAAGAAACAAATTGACTGTAAGTAGATTTATTTTGAGGGGATGATATGCATGAGGCGAAAAAATGCCATTGGTAATTTTTCATATAGGAATGTGAAGGAGGAAAATGTGCATACAATATCAAAACACAGTACACTTGTGAATTTGACATAACTGATACCAGGTCTTCATATATGAAGTGACAGCAAAATACCCTTTAGCTTCAAGAGGACAAACTTCCACTCAGTCACAATGAAAATAAATTCTTGAAGTGATGGAAGCATATTGCTCAACAAGAACACGAGCATATCTTGTATTTGAAAGGAGAGGAAAGCAACATAAGTTCAAATCTGCATATAAGAATTGTTACAAGGAGCTAGGTCTCATACAGTGCCATCTTTACCTGTAGTGAAGGCCCTGCGGAGGCAGATATATGAAAATAGGTGTTCCCACTATTTGTCACTTCAGGATTGGTACAGACTAATTGAATTGATATTCACTGTCCTTTCCTAATCCTTATCTATGTAACTATCCTATCTTTGCGTTCGTACTTAATTCCTTAAGAATTGTAGGGCTTTAGAAGAATCCACAGAAATATTGCTGAAGCACCAATAGAACAGGAACAAAATTAAACTTTTGCTTTCCAAGGCTGTAGGATTGTCCTGGGAGTTCAGAGAAGGTAACACCAATGGATAGGATAGTTCTAAAGGAAGGAGAAAAACAGCTTACTCGTTTTTAGATCCTTTGGTAGTGGACGAGTCATTTAATCTATACTTAACCTGTGTTTCTCCAATATAAAAAGAAAACAGACTTTTCCTATTTATAAAATCCAGTAATGAGTGTGAGGCATCTGAGTATTAATTTGTTAAAAGGTGGTCTATTTGAATGTGATTAATACTTTTAACAACCTTAATGTATTGTATATAAGCCATGTAAGCAACTAGGTGGTCATATAATTCATCAGGCATGGCGGTCTTTGCTATCCTAGAGCAGCTTGGTATAGATTTTGAGAGATATTAGATCATTCATATTACTTACTCTAAGGATAAATGGTAACATTCACTGTAGACTTCCCATTTTTATTTTGTAAATCTTTCAGTTCTGTGACTGAATAACACTTTGAAAGCTAATGATTGCAAATCCTAGATATTGTTTGTATTGTGGAGGTATTTTGCACTGTCCCGATCAAAGTAACAAATAGCATCAATAGACAACACATTAACGTTACGTATGTTCAAGGAGGCTGTTAGAATACAGCATTCATTTAGAAAATATTTGAGATAATAATGTATCATTTACTCATAGCAAAATTCAGTGTTGGGTTGAATTTCAGTCAAGGCTGTGAAAACACTTGGTACCCTTTTGAAACAAGAAATTGTGCCATCACTGAAGTCTTCTAAGGTTGTGCATATGACAGGAAGCAGCATATTAACATGAAATTTCCATCTTTTTTCACGCTTAAATAGAGTAGGTCTGAAGTCAGTTCATGCAACAAAACAGCAGTTTGGAACTATGTTACAGAGCTCACTTGAGGCAACGTGCTCTTGCTAGTTCACTTTAAATATGGATTATGGAGACTACTGACTAGTTTTATCTTCTTACATTTTACCTGGTTGACTAGAGAAATAAAATTTTTCTGACTCTCTTCTGGCTTATACAAAGTATAGTTAATTAAGACATGCTATACTTTCTCCCCAGAGTCAAAGTATAATGTTCAGCTGGCCGACTTGCATGAATAATCCATCACTGTGAATCATTAATTTAGGAGACAAGCTATGGTAATTGATGTCTTTATGCAAGCTATGGAAATGCTTAGGGAAATCGCTTATTTTTCTTGTTGGTACATTTTTTAATTTGTTTTAGAATATTTCCAGGCCTGAGTAGTGTTGAGCTGTAGCCTCTGAAACAGATTCCCACAGAAACAGTTAATCTCAGGTGAATGCAATATTTTTCTTGTTCTTGAGTAAAAAGCTGAATATTTTTATTCCAAAAAACTATTAAAATCGTAGGACTTAACTTTGGGCTAATCTTATGTGCATATATTGGATGAACCACTGTTTCAGGTTTTGGAAGTTTCTAGTAAAAAGGCCTGACATAGCGATATCAGCAGTAGCCTTTATGTGGTAAAAATGCCTTTTGAAAATCATGACATTATTATATCTGGTAGTGCTAACAGGGGTTGCAAGCACTAATACACAAGCACATGTACTGTGTGAGTTGGTATTTAGACCTTCCTGTATTCTGATACGTTGGAAGTGATTAACTGCTGAGTCGATAGCATGTTTCTGCATCAAACTAAGTATATCAAAGGCTGATGATACGTAGATTTTGGTGGAAGACTTACACTTGAAGATAATTTAGCATGCAATTCATAAAGTTTGCTTTTATGTTAAATTACACTGTAACCATCATATCTGTATGGCCAGAAAAGTTACCAATTCTGTTTCCTTTGTAGGAATCTCTTCACTTTCATTCATAATTGAAATGCTAGGGTTTGCTAGTCTACAGTGATACATACCAATTTACAACTATTTTGTCTGTCTTCAAAGCAAGAAAGATGTGTCTAGGTCAGTATCTGAATGGGAGCCAACAGCTTGGTGATATTTCAGTAGCCGTTCAGAAGCAGAATATGAATAACCTGTAACAAAAGCATCAGGTTGCTGAGGTAAAAACACCAAGTGGCAATGGTTTTTATATTATTACAGATCAAGGTAGTTTCAGCCTTTTTTTCTTTTATTGCCAGTCTCTCATATTTGAAAATAACATGTCTATTCTATCTCTCAATTCCTCCTGTATCAGCAGGCAAAGATTTTTGTTTTCAGTTTGTCTTTCAACTTTGTACAGTGTATTGCAGTTGCAGAAAGGTTATGTTCTCCTCCTTGAATAGACTTTACATTTTTCATTACAAAAAAGGAATTTGATGAACTAATGAAAGGTTTTTAATGCATGCACGCAGATTTCATAAGACAGAATTGAAGTCTTTCATTTGATTTTAATGGGTTTTGGACGAGAAGTACTGTGATGTTTTCTATTCCATAGAGGAAACTTCTTAAATACTTCTCCTGTGTCCAGTAACTGAAATGCAAAGTGGATCATTTGTACATACAGTCTTTAAGGTGTAGTGATTCTGAAAATAAGCAGGCATACGTTTTTTTGTGTTCTTTTTTTTTTTTTTTTTTTTTTTTTTTACCCTCGAATATGTACCGCTCATTTAGGCACCAAATTAGAAGCTTGTTATTGCGTGTGCTTGGCTGCTTCTGTTTGTTTTCAGCTGCGCCCTGGTGTGCTGCACTCTCAGAAATCCAGCCCTCAATTTTGACATTATATATAGGAGCAAAAAGAGAGCACGTTCACAATAAACTGGCATTTGAGCTAAATTCAAATAGGCTTTGCCATTTCGGTTCAATTTCATAACATATGAGAAGTATCGTATTGCTCATAGCTTCGGTTATTGAAAAATGGTAATCACAACTTTTATAAAGTGAGATAAATCATATTTATTAATGCTCCCTGTGGACATACAGTGACTTGGCCCTGGGACATTAAATATATAATTGGGCTGTGTAATTAACTTTTTTCCCTTATGGGTTGAGCGGCTAAACATGCAAAATGTTCTGAGTAGCTCCAAAATATTTTTATAATATGAGGTCAAGCCAAGGGAAAAAAGTCTGTAATTTTTCAGGCCTTTTAAGCAAAGATGCATAGTGAACAGAACTTGGTTCCTAATGGGATTTATACGCCAGCTGTAAAACTTGCAAAACAGTGACTACTTCTCTGTTTCCATACCTGATGTAGAACAGAGATTTGAACCTTGCTTGCCTGCCTGGCCGAAGAATTCCAAAATCATGGAACCAAAAGAGATTTTGAGCTGGACCTTTCTTGGTTTTCCCTTAACAGTTGTTTCATTTTGTGTCGAACGTAGATTGGGAGCAGGTTTATATAGTCTTTTCTCTTGATTTCCCTCTCATGCATCTTCCGTGTGAGATCATTAGGTAGATTATTCATTAGGTAGATAAAGTCCTTTTCAGCACTGTTTTTCAGTGTTTAAGAGGTACATAGTTTTATGGTTCTTAAAATGGGGCCATAGAATGTATATAGGTGGGGATGTACATGGGTATGTATACATGTATGTATATGTATCTTTTTCAGAACATGGAGGGTGGAAAAAATGTATGCTATATACGAGGAACTTTGGAACTCACTCCTCTACTTCAGCTACTTTCCCAAGTCGCAGTCAACTGTCTCTTGACTCCCGATGTGCTTGCCTAACCTTCTTAAAGGGGTCTAGTGGATATGGGTAGATCTAGAGGCCTCCCCAGGCAGCCTATTCCAGAGCTTTGTTGTCTTTGCCAGCAAAATGCTACTGTTGAAGTCCAGCCTGATGCTTTGTTGCTACAATTTGAGACTCTTCTTGTCCCATCTACTATGTGTACACGACTAGAATAGTATTTTAATTGTTGTGTTTTTTCTTTCTCCATGATTAATATTACCTTTGAGACTGAAATACAGCATCCCCAAACTGGCAAAATTTGAGCTTTGTGTACTTGGCTACCTCAACTGTTGTCATTGTTAGTCCAATTAAAAACCAAGCACCTGCCTTAAAGAATTCATAGCTGGACTGGTGTCACAGTCAAGCTTAGGTGAAAGTTACTTAGACGTAGAACATAATTCTGTTTTTTTGAGGGGTACTGCTTTTATTTCACAGTAACCAGCTGGACCTCTTTGACAATTCATTAGCAAAAACCAAATACACTGAGATATCCACAGTTTGATCAGGACATTACAGGGAAAAAATTCTAGTATGCATTCCTGGGTAAAGTAATCTCAGCAATTGTTAGAGGGAGTGGTGAGTTGCCAATGTCAAACAGCAGGTGAGTATGGTTGCAGTTCCCTTCCTGAAACAATTCAGCAAAAAGATAGTGGTGAGACCTATGAAAAACTGAACAACCTGAGGACTTTGAGGTAGTTACTGCTCTAATTTTGTAATGTCATGGTCTGGATCTTTTTATATAAACAGGTTAAACTAGTAGAACCTTTAAAACAGGTACAAGGAAATGTTTGTTTAATAAGGCCACAGTAAAGATTTTTTTCCTAATGCAAACTCATTGAATGGGAGTGTAAGCAGTGTTTGAGGTTAGGGATCAGCTGTGGCCATTCAGGCTTGTAATTACAGCTGTGATAAGTGTGTTTTCAAGTCTTGCTGTACTGAGAGTTTTCCTAATCCATTATTTTACTAGGCCTTTCATTGCCCCTCCTAGTACATTG
Organism: Charadrius vociferus; assembly: GCF_000708025.1. Classification (NCBI taxonomy): domain Eukaryota; kingdom Metazoa; phylum Chordata; class Aves; order Charadriiformes; family Charadriidae; genus Charadrius; species Charadrius vociferus. Next base: position 5,097,540 of record NW_009648255.1, read on the forward strand.
TAACAATTCCTGAAACCCCGTGAATCATGGGAAAACAAATGTTAGGCTATTAATTTCTGGCTATATGGAGACATAAATTTAAGTCTTACCTAGGCAAGCGCGTGGTCATGTTTGACATCATCATTATTGTAGTTAGTAGCCGCAATAAGCATGCAAATATTACAACTCTATATACAGTATAAAGACTGGATTGTTTAAAGTCTAGCTTTTTAATTTAGCATTGAGGAAAAAAAATATGTAAACTTTTATTTCATTATTATTAATAGGCTCGGTTACTGCAGGCTTTGGGATCTAGTAAAGAGGTGTCCTGTTTAAGGTTTGATGTTTGCTGCGATTGGCTTCCCTATCTTTTTATGAAAACAAGCACAAAACTGATGTCTCAGCTGGTTACTGTTTGCTCTTTAAGCCATGCAGAAATCCATGCCATTGAGTGTCAAACAGGATTGGTCATTTGGTACAGTTGAGCTGCTTTCACCTGTACACAGGCAGTTTACTGCTTAAAACAACTAATCTTTGAGCATTGTTCTTCACTTAGGCAGCCCTTGTCTTCTGCCTTGGATGACTTTGAACAAGAAGAAATAAATTTAAAAAGAACTTTAGGTGGTAATGTTACCCCTTTCAATTCTACCACGATGTCTGCTTTTCTCCCTCTCAGAGGTGGACTAGCCATAATTTTAAACAGTATCTCATGTATCACAGTGATAAACTTTATCTGATGATGAGAGAGGTGGCTGAAGTATACAGTCTAGTTTCCGTGAAGTGTACAGTTGATCTTTGTGTGCTCCTTCAAGGATTAACAGATTCTTTGTGCGATTAGAGATGAACTTTTGCCCATGTACACATTGAGGTGTATTATTGAATCCAATAGAATAACTGTTCTGTGCTGAATAACTAAAAAAATGTGCACGCTTTGGGCCACGCTTCTCATACAGCTGCGCCAACTCCAGGAGGTCCATATGAGGCAAGGCATTCTGGTTGATTGTTGGCTAATGAGTTTGCTGCTGAGAAATATTGATTGAAAATTAAAATATCTCTTCTGCTGTGGCTCTGTTAATGGAACTGGATGGCACAAACTGGGTCTAAATTCCTTGCTTTGAGGTACAGCTGTCCGTTGCCTATTTAATAATTTAACTTAGACATAGCAATAAGATAACCTTGAAAATTGGCATCTTATGTACAGGCAGAAGAATTCAGGTTAGCCTATTTAGTTTTCAAAGCCACGCTAATTAAAAAAGATTAACCTAGTTTTTAATAAGAATGTGTATATTACCCACCAATGTAAAATATTAGACGCGCATGAATCATAGCTTATAATACAAAAAAATGGGAGTAGTACTACAGTCTCTCTAACAAAAGGCAGAATTAATATTAACTTGACACAGGAAACCCTAGAGGAAACACCTAAGACTTGCTGGAAAACAGGTAGTCTATTTTTGGGAGGGGGAGACAATGAGGTTTCAACCCTCATTTTTCATTATGGGTGTTGGAAGTGGATTGATTACTTTCTGTTAAGGTATTGGAGTTTTTGAATTATAAAAACCCATTTAAAAATCTTAAACCAAAACCAAACCCATGAAAAGCCAAAACCAACCAACCAAAAAAACCCCCAAACATCCTCTCTACAACATACCACAAATATGTTCATATAACCACAGGGAGATTGTATAGATGTGAGCCAGTGAACAGCAGAAATGGAGTGTTTCTTCAGCACTTCATGATTGCTCTTGTTCATGCGAATTGCTTTAGCTTTTAGAATCTGATCTAACATAATACAAACTTCTCTGTGTGGGAGAATAAGGAAGATTAAGACAAATTCAGCTCCCTACATGTGTTGTTTAAATGGCTCATCATCAAGAGGATACTTGGAACAGCATCAGTTCTCATAAACACAAACCAATGAGGCTTGAACAGTGATCCGCAGAAGTGCACTTCAAGGCCAGTTTCCACCTTCCAGCCACAGCTTGAATACTGGACTCTAAACAGAGCTGTTTTGTCCATGGTGAGCCAAGAGGGATGTGTCAACAGCTATAGGTCTCCAAGGCCAGGATAAACAAAACTATTAGAACAAAAATGTGAATATTTTCTTCTTTTTTTTTTTTTCTTTTTTTCGTCCAAGTAAAATGAGTCTTTCTTTTTTTGCCTCTAACTGAAGAAGCTACTTTTCTTCAGTTGTTGCATATCTTCTGCTGTGGATAAGATACCTGCACAGCAGGGATTATTTTTTTTTCCTCTGTGCCTTTCTCTTTCTGTTTCCAACTTTCCCATTTATCTCTTGAAACTGCTGCTCTTCCAAATATTGTCTCTGAACAATTTCAGTAACGCATGCAGGGCGCTGAGTTTGCTTCTTGTATTCATAGCCCTGCCAGCTCACCCAGTTTGAACAGTATGAGGCTACTGCTGTTTTCTTCTTTTTTTTTTTTTTTTTTTTTTTTTTTTTTAAACTTAAGCTGGTACATTCATGGATGCTTATGAAGAAGCAAGAGTAAGGAAGGACTTGAATGATGACGTGGAAAAAAAAGTGATGATTTTAGGGGCAATTCTGTCTGCTATTCTGTGCTATAGCTGGTTTTTCCTCATGTCCAAATACTATGTGAGTTGATCAGTTGCCTGTATTGGCATCTGTAATCAAGCAGATGCCCTGGCTGGTTTCATTTTTTTTTAAACAAAATATATATATATATATATTTTTTTTTAGAATATTTGCAGAGCTGCTCTCAAGTGGAAGCAATATAAAATCGGAGTTCTGGAGTTGAAGAAATCATGGAGATAAGAGAGACAAATGAACACATTCAAAAATATATGAAAAATTCTAGCAGAGCAGACAGTAATGATGCTGAAGCCTGAGAGGCAAGAATTGGAATTGGCCTTAGGGCAGGAAGAAGGAGAAGCTTAATTTTCTTTTCCACGTAGTCTTTCCATGTTTCTCACTCCTTTGGGAAGATTGGCAATCAGCATCCTTCACATCAAAAAAAATATTCTTATCATATGCCTTTTTTTTTTGAGTTTTCCACTGTGTGAAACAGAGTGAAAAATCCTACTAATACCTGAATTTTGCATCCAGATTATTCTGTAGTTTTTAGAAAAAAAAAAAAAATCTTTATTTTGTAACAGATACTATGCTGTTATCTTAGAGAAATATTTGGTGAAGCTTACATAGTAGTGCTAAATTTTTCTCTCAGTGTTACCGATTCTGATGAAATGTACTTGTTCATTGACTTCATTTGCTGCTTCAGAAGTAAACACCCTCTGAGTGACCGTTCTTTCTCGTCCCTTTTGTCTCTGAAGTTTTTGTGCAAAGCCAGCTTTACAGTCTGGTTTAATTTTGATTTTTGTATCCACTGTGGCTCTGTTGGTCAGGCTCAGCATGCTTGCCAAAACACCTCTTTCAACTGGTCTTAAAAACCGTCTTTCGTAGGTCCTGTCCGGCTTCAGCTGCTGTGCCAAGACAGCTCTATTAACTGGATGGTGATGGCCTGGCCACCTCTGCCAGCACGGTCCCCCGGCTGGCTCCCGAGCAGCTGCCAGCGCAGAAGGTGCCAGCGCTGCTGGGGTGGCTGGGGGAGCTCTGCTGGCATGCTGCTCTGCTCCGGAGTTAGCGTGGGCCAGCGTTTAATACTGTTCTGTTGCTGGCTGTCAGGACTGTGGCTGTCATGACAGTCTGTCTGATATATGCAGTTGCTTCTAAGAGTAATTGTAGCTGGCTAGAAGCTCACCAGTGCTGCGGCTGCTGCAGTTTTGCATCTTCTGTACAGAAATGGAATATAAAGCTGAGAAGTGTTAGAAAAACAGTGTCTGTGCATTATAAATAACAATCCTTGTAAAGATAAATTGCCGTTTGTGATCATTCGGGGTATAACGTCTACTTTTAAGGCTAGGGTTCATTGTACTGTTGTTTTTTTTTTTCCAAATCAATCTGTGTATCTTATTACTGTTCTTTAAGAAACTAATACTTATCTAAGTAGTGTTAACATAAGTGAATAATAACTCTCTTGGCAATAATGACATTACCTAAATGTAAATGGAGCCCAATGTTGATTGCAAGTCTGAAGCCAATATTGTTTGGTAGGAAAGGAAGCTCTTCAGTATGTCACACTTGCATTCAGTTTATGAAGTGATATATGCCTTTTCTGAGATCCTGATACATTTTAATTATCTTTCTTTGTCTTCTTGACATAGTTATATCCATAGCATGATCTTTTTTCTTCGGAAGTCCTTGTGAAGGAAGCTGAACAATGTATTGAAGAATTAACTTGGGCTTTGAACTTTTGAAACACTGTTTCACAGCTAATATATACCTTGTCTATTTAGTTATTTTGGGGTGATTGAAAGACTATCATTCTTTATTGCACTTTATTAACGCCCTTTAAAAGTTTTCCTGAGTTGGTTGGTTGGCTTTTGAAATGCATTCGGCAGGTCTCCAAAGTGACACAATTTTAAGGTACTTTTGATGCAATATTCCATATTCCTATGAATCACTGAATAGTGAAGGGCTTCTGTTCTGTTTTTGTTTATCCCTAATTATTTGTGTCCTTCAGTCCTCCAACTTTTGAAGGTTTAAAATTGGTTGTGAGTGCTTGTATAATGCCAGGCAAAGTATATAGCTTAAAATAACACATCTCAAGTGACTTTATGCGTAAATATGGAGTTGCAAGAAAAAGTATATGGCACTTGAAACATTGTATTCTAAATTCACTCGCTGTAAATGCTTTCACAAAATGTATTATTAATATTTTTTGGTTCTGCTGAAGCTGTAATATCATAATGCATTACAGCAATATCTGTGACATAAGTGACAGCTTTCATCACTTATAAAACTATGCTCCAGTACATGCAGTAACGTTGCCTTTAGACTTAAACTGCAATGATTGCGTCTGACAGTTGCATATGGTGAAACTTAGCTACTGCCCTTTTAATTAAATTATAGTTGGGAGCTTGCTTCTGGGAGCTTGCTGGTCAACTGAATTTCACAGTAAAATAACAGAAATGTGACTTACTGTAAGTAAGGGAATTTGCAGTACATGCAAGAGCAGGCAAGAAGTTGTTCTTGTAGCTAAAATAGCTGATTGCAGTGTGCCATCTCTGTTGCTTCTGATAGAAAATGACTACTACAGAATCAGATCACACCCCTCCTCTCCCATCCTTTCCCAAACCACCCTAAGGAAATCTGAGGGAGAAAAAAATAACCCTACAGTCTCATTTGGGATATTTTCCCTAGACGGTTGCACTGTGAGTGGAGTACTAGGTTAGCCTGTTCATTCAAAAGGAAAAAAAAACAATCCAGTAGAACTTGGCAAAATTGGTTCTCGGGAGCCACTAAGACCAACTTCACCTCCTGTGCCTAGGCGTTGTCCCTCCTTCCATAGTAAAATCAGTCCTAAGGAGATTCCCACTGCTGGTCTCTCAGGTCTAAGGTAAGGTAACTGTGAGGCACCTATATGGACCCTTCTGTCTGTGTCTTGCTCTGTTCTTGTGGGAAATCCAGCCATTTCACTTCTGAACAGAAGAAGATGCCCCAAATTTTAAACTTACTGCAAAATGTAAAACAAAGAAGCAGCTGAGATCCAGTCACTGTTTTGATGGTATATTAAGTTTTCATTTGTCAGTCACGTAGTATACACAGAAAGTTGGCTAAAATCAAAACAAGCGTAACTGATGTTTCTGAAATGAAACACACTGATTCTTTCAGCCAGTTCTACTCTTGTCAGTAGTGAATTGGGGTCATCATCTTCACCACAAGACCAACGTGCATGTGAGTGACCTCATTCAGAGTAGTGTACAGGACTGACAACCCTCACTGAAACATAAATATAATGTATGTAATAAAATAAAAAAATATCTGTGCCTGATTAAGCTGCTTCTATGGGAATTGACAGGTAGACCTCCCCTTCAGGTCTGTTGAAAGCAGATCCAATGTCATACTTTAATCTCTAGCCTTGAAGATCTTCCAAGTCAGGCTTTGTTGAATTTCTCAGAAGGGCTATGTGCACACCCCCAATTCTGAGCCTTTAGAATCCCCAAATTCTCTAATACTTCAAATTTTCTCCTTTACAGAGCTTGTTTGTTTTGTGCTTTTGTATTTATAGCTTCTACTTTGTGGGGCACATTGTAGCTGTCACAAGTAAAAGCACTCTGCCAAACAAATTTCTAAATTCTTTTTTTCTTCTAGACAGAAGAAACAAATTGAGAAATTTTATATGGCTCCTCACGACTGCAGGCCTTACAGTAGTATTTTTTTAAATGAGACCACCTTTTCTTAATTGTCTAGACATGGATTTAGATGTTTGCTTTAGGCTATTCAAATGTAAGTATTTTGGACATGGCTTCTCAGCATCTCTTTTTATTTTTTAATTGGAGCTGAGGGATTACGCTTGAGGAAGCTCAATTAAGACAACTTTGGCTTGCATAATTGCCTCAGCAGGTTAGTGACTCAGTGCCAACCTCCATGAAAGTTTAAAAACATTTGGGATTTAATGGTAGAAATTGTCAATATGGAAGTTTTCAGTGCACCATTTTCCTTTCAGGTTTTCTAGAAGCAGCTGGTGTTATGGGGTCAATTAAAAAATAGGAAGAAAGAATCCTGAAGGGCATGCTTTGCTGTGTGTTGGAGATAAAGGTTTTAGTATGGTCCAAACACTTCTTATAGAATGACTCTTCTTTGTCTTAGTCACTATATACTAGAGGTTTAAGTACCCCAGCATTTGAGATATTGTTATTGTGCTGCTTTCTGATGAAATTAACCTCAAGGTTTCCTGCTCCAGAAGGCAGTGACTCCATAATTGACAGATGGTGATAAAATCCCATAACTGTATTACTAATGTTTGTGCAGATTGAAATATGGATGTCACTGCACATCTCTGAAACAAACAGATTCAAACAAGCTTATTGATTCTACATGTGTCTGTAGAATCTCTGTTTGACAAGGTCATATGCTCACATAAGCTAAGGATAAACATATCTTTGCAACACAGAAAATGTAAATACATACCCTAATATGAAGGAGTTGTCTTGCTGGTTAAATGTAACACGTGTCATAGCTAGTATTTAGGTGTCTGCCTGGTATCAAGAGGCATGTATAATTTCACGATTGTCACCGCTTCCAATAACCAAACTACTTCTAATAACCAAAGTACTTTGTAGATACCTTCACGTGCTGTGTGCACTGTCCACGACAGCCATAACTTAAAACATTTTATGGACATCTAGTTATTCTCCCATTTCCTTGGGTATATTCTTCTGGCTATAAGCAGTAATACCTCATGAATTTCATAGCTGTTGCTCTGAGAATTGGTACTTTCATTTACCTCCTATCACCTTCAGGCAGGCTCTCCTGTATCTCAGCTCCATGTGTAAGCATGCCCTAGTGGATTGTGTAAGGAGACCCTTATAGCACTTGTATGGATGTAGATTTCCCATTTAGATGTTTGATTACTGAGGTTAGCCTTCTCACTGCTGTCCCCTGTATACCTGCCTGCTTTCACTTGTTACGTAAAAGAAATTATTTTTCAAGTTAAGTAACTCGGGTTATAGCCTCATTTCACAGTATACTGTCTGTCAGCCCCTGTGCTGGAGGGAGAGAGCCGCTGAATGAATGGGAGGAAAAGGACAATAAACAAAGAAAGACACTGATGGGAGGAAGTACCATGTTACTTCTGTGGGATTTTCCAGAGGTACAACCACAGTGTTCCAGGTGTGACAACAGTAATGCTAGCTGGAGATGAAATTTTTGCCCAATTTTTAAATAAATAAAAATCTGAAAGGTTACATTCCTGGGCAAAGCAGAAAGGATTGAAGAAATTATTCTTATATTGTTCTGCAGTACAAACTGATGGAGTGGATTTGCAAAAATCTTGAGATTTGTGATAGCAGCCGTATTCTCCCCCTTGTTGCAGGGCAGCATGCCTGAGGCAAGCCTAAACCAGTCCAGGAGCTCTTTCCTTACCACTGTGTACCTCCTCTGCGCATCCTTCAGGGTAGCCATGACAACCACCGCCTGGTCCTGGTGAACAGCTAATGATCTTGTTAACTGCTCAGTGCATCTTCTCTGCTCAACTGGTGTTCACTGGTTTCTTTATGGAGGGAAAGTCGCCTTGATTTTCTAAGTTGTTACTAGTTATGCAGTCTCTTTGATATTGTACTGTTTGATAAGATTGCCAACAAAAAGTCATCTAGAGTAAAGGTGCCTGCGGCAATTGTCGTGTTTACCAACTGACAAAGCAGCAGTAGCTGAATTTCACCAAACTTCTCGGTCCTTTCATAATTAATCTGTCAGAAACATGATACAGTTTTGGTTGGGTTTGAGGGGGAAAGAGGAAGCACCCGGCTCCTACCTAGATACATAGGTAGTATTTTTTTCCTCTGACCAGCAGGTCTGGTTCCCTAAGTAAATTCATCTCTCGCTTTGTAAAATTGTTCTGCCAGACTTCTGTCTGTTCCTGCAGATGCTCTTCTTTACAGGAGAGAATGTAATCAGTCCTGTTACCACACTTGCTTTTCTCCCCAAGCTTTTATACACTGATCAGAAGGAATCGGCAGTTTTTCTAGTTTGTGCTTCCCACACCTTTGGTGTTTAGCTTGCATGTAGCCAAGAGTAATCTTTAAGGCAACTAATCTTAGTTTAGCCTCTGTGTGCTGAGGAACTAAGGCAATATATCACAGCTTTATTTTGTAGGTTTTTAAAGCCATAAATGAGTTTATAAAACCCACAATCTTTAAAGGTGTAAAAGACAAAGAAATCATAACCTCTTTTCTCAATCTGTCTGGCACACACAAGGTACTAGAATTCAACCCTTGATTGAATTTTTGTCTCCTTCCTACATTGAGTCCAATTATTGCTGTTTCAAAATTTACGGCACTTCATGTCTGTGAACTCAGTTTGAGTTTGTTGATATGATATCTCTCAAAATATCTAGTCTTACAGAGGATGCGTGCCCCTTTTGCATTTTTCTGAAAGCATATGTAATGAGCTGAATAGTTCAGAGTTTGTGGGTGTGAGGGGGCGATGTTGTTCTACTTCCTCTTAGTCATTCCAGCCTTATGCTTGGGGAGAGGCAAGAGCTATAGTTAATCAGTCCTGTATTCTAGCCTATGAATCTTTTTCTTCCAACATTATTAATACTGTTTTTCCTTCTGCCCGTGTACAGGAGTACATCTGTGCTGGCCACAGGGCAAAGGAGCAGGATTGCTGCCCTTAGACTCAGCTGGTTGTGACCTGTTGTGCAAATGTGGTAGGCTGAATTTCAGATGAAATCTTTACACAAGGTTTCTGAAATTTTGAATGAAAAAGTCTCCTGGGAATCGAACTAGTCACAACCTCAATGCAAGTACCTACTGAACGACATATACCTGAAATCTCTTTTTTATTATTTTAAGGAATGAGTGAGGGAAGTGACAAAAAGAAGAAAAAATCAGAAAGAAGAGTGCCTTTCATTTAAGTTGTCTCCCAGAAACACAAACGCTTCACAGAACAGTGTCCGAAGGCAAAAGAAGCCACCAGACAAAATAAACATGTCTCTGTACCCAGAGCAGAAACACCAGAAGAATCATGTAGGAACGTGAAACTGTGTGGTGTTGGTGTTTGCATGAAAAAGTGTATGTATGTTAGAGAAGCCGATTTACATTGAAGTTGTGGTAAAAGTCACCAGATAACACCTGCACAGGTATAATTGCAATAATATCTCATCTGGAGGTACAGATGTTTCTCAGGCTTTTGACGCAATACTGCAGTGCTTAGTGTTCTGTTGCTGCTTTTTTTTTCCCTGAGAACAGTTGCAAGCAAGAACAAAACTAATACTCTGAGAAACCTCTGTAGCAAGCGATGATTTGTGATGCACAATTGTTTTTCAAGACGAGGCTATTGCAAGGAGACTGTTTGTCTATTTGTACTGATTCCTTGATTGGCTGGTAGGAGAGTGTGGTGTTCATGCATCAATTAAGATAATATAAAACAGAACTTAGGTTTTGTCAGAGACTGGCCCTCAAACAAGAAGTTCGTATCTGTGGTCTTAACATCTGTGTGATTGAGCGAAGGTAGTTTTAACAGCTTTTTTCATTCATATAGGTAGCCAATAAATGCAAAATGCATGCAGTAACACTTGAAACTCATGGTTCTTGATTTTTATTTTTTTTTTAAACATTGTTCAGTGAGGACTTTGACTCCTTTTCAGCTGACGATTCTGAGGAAGAGTCTAAAAAGACTGACTAAAAAGTTTGATGGTACTCGTGGGAACTGTTTAACTTCCTGGACATATATTACATAATGCTAAGCTTCATTTCCTTCACTTAAAGTATGTTTGTGAATAGGGTACCATCAATTTAAAAAACGCTCTCTGTACTGCTGCAGAGACAAAACAGAGTGCCCTCGACTTTTACTGAACAGAGATGCTGAGAACATGCTGCACCATAATAAGTGCTCAGCTGTTCGTTGGATCAAGACCTGCTGCATGAAAAGGCGTGAGAAAGCATAAAACCAAAAGTAATATAGCCTAAAGTAAGGCAGAATCAGAGAAGCAGTAACTGTTATGACTAGAATGATAATTAAGAGCTGGATTCCCAGTTGTCAGTAGAACAGTTTATGCTTGTACCAGAAGTGCAAGAAGAATTGAACTGAAGAATTTACCACAGACATCTCAGATTAGATGGTTAAGATGAGACCGTTTTCACGCTGGCTGACAATGTCTGTTTACAGCCTTCTCCCCACTGACCATCCAGCACAGATCATCTTTGCTTTAAAACATCTTTGCTTGCATTGTAATCTTATTCATACATTGTGAGAAAGCCATATTTTCACAAATATCTTGCGAGCGCTGCCAGCAAAAGAGCTGGTCACATCATCTGCCTATACCTGGATGCTCATTCTGCTTCCCTGACTCTCTTCCTTTTCCCTGGACGTGTGTACGGGGAACGTCACTGTGAACTCTATTTGAAAACCTCTCTAGACTAGAAGTGGTGTGGAAGGGGCAGGGGGGGAAATCAAAATTGTTTGGCTTTAATTGATTCCTACTGGGAACTTTAATTCTGCACAGCTTAACCTCTTGCTTTGCCATCAGTGGGATTTAAGCATGTATTTAAAAACGTAAGTTTAATTTTGGTATTTTGTCTTGTAAGAGCATTTCAGTATAAATTTTATTTGTCCCCATCTATGTACTTACTCTATTTTCTGTCCAACTAAATAATTAAAAATATTATAACTTGATTACTTCACATGAGGAGCTTTTCTGGAGTGGTCAGGAAGAAAGATGACTTTGATTTTTATGTAATTTGGGTTTTTTTTAGATACAAGTAGTCTAACCTACATGTTAAGCACTTAATTAAGATGTATAAATTTTCCCCCTTCTTCGCCCCCTGCAATTATTTAAGCCTGTCTGACAATAGCACATATGACAAAGATCAGTGATGGAGTGTTGAATAGCTGCCTCTGCAACTAAAAGGCTGGGGAAATTTCCTTTTTTAAAATGGAAGATTATCTTACGTCTCTTGTAACCTTATCAAGTCTCAAAGTGAGCTCAAACAGTTCTTGATATAGGGGGGAAAGCTTAGCTATCCGTATAATTGCGTCTACAGTGAGTAACACAACTCGTTTGCTTAGATTACGATGTGAGATTCTGCAAATTTGCAGGCCACTTTAAAAGCCATGATATTGCTTTGGGTTCATCCTCAACAAAAGAAATATGAGTTTCTGCTTATCTATTTTTTTGAGTACCATTTTTGACGCTGCTATAGACCACCTGTGTGACTTAAGTTTATAAGCCTTTCTCGCCTTGTACAGCTTTTCAGATCAGAGACTAATAGAATGGTTTGGACTGCAAGGGACCTTAAAGATCATCTAGTTCCAACCCCCCTGCTATGGGTAGGGACACTTTCCACCAGACCAGGTTGCTCAAAGCCCCATCCAACCTGGCCCTGAACACCTCCGGGGGTGGAGCATCCACAACGTCTCTGGGCAACCCGGGCCAGTGTCTCACCACCCTCACAGTAAAGAATTTCTTCCTAATATTTAAATCTCCCCTCTTTCAGTTAAAAAACGTTACCCCTCATCCTATTGATCAAGTCCCCGATCAAGAGTCCCTTCCCAGCTCTCCTACAGGAAGGGGCTCTAAGGGCTCCCTGGAGCCTTCTCTTCTCCTGGCTGAACAACCCCAACTCTCTCAGCCTGTCCTCCCAGCAGAGGTACTCCAACCCTCTCATCATCTTCGTGGCCTCCTCTGGACTCGCTCCAACAGGTCTGTGTCCTTCTATTGGAGGCCCCAGAGCTGGATGCAGCACTGTAGGTAGTGTCTCACAAGAGCGGAGTAGAAGGAGGTGTCCCTGCCCAGGGCAGGGGGGTTGGAACTCGATGATCTTCAAGGTGCTTTCCAACCTAAACCATTCTATGAATCCCCTCTCTCGCCCTGCTGGCCATGCTGCTGGGGATGCAGCCCAGCATTCGGATGGCTTTCTGGGCTGCAAGTGCACATTGCCGGCTCATGTTGAGCTTCTCATCCTCCAACACCCCCAAGTCCTCCTCCTCGGGGCTGTTCTCCACCCCTAATCAATCAATAACACCTGGGTCCAGTCTGTCACAGTGATATGCTGAAGGAAGCCTTATATTATGTAACATTAGGAAAGGTGTGTGCTCTGTTCTTTTAAATAAAGAAATCTAGAATGCCCAGAATCACAAAGAAAACATGGAAATCCAGTTACTTTCTAAAACAGAAGCCTTAATATCCTTAAGTCAAGAATTAAAAATGGACAGGTTAAAAAAAAAAAAAAACAGCTATTAAGAAAAGCAGTTATTGGGGAAGTTTGTGGTAGGTTGATAATGTTTGGGATAATAAAAAGATTGTATCAGTTTTTAGGAAATAAATAGCAATGGTCATGGATCAGACTGAAGTGGCAAGGAAGTGCTGGATAGTGTTATAAGTGTACTGAAATATGTAGTCATCAAGTAATAAGCCCAATATGAAGCTGGTGCTTTAGGCTTATATGACTTATTCTGTGCCATTCTTAAATAGAGTAAGAGCCTTCAGTGGAGATTTTCCATGTCTTGCTAAGAATCAGAGAAAGATTGATCAGGTAGTCCAGAGAGATGAAGTGATGCCAACATAGAGGAGGGCTTATTAGAAATTGAGAAAAGGGGCATATTTCATACATATCTACAGAAGCAATCATCAGAAAGGAGATGCAGGGCAGGGGAGAAACAAGGCTCTAGCTACTGTCGCACTAAGAGCCTGTCCTTCTCCCCTGAAGCATATGCAATTGCTGCACCAGTTCATCTATTTAATTTTCTCTGTGGAAAAAAATAAACAAAAGGCTGATCCACAGCTAGGGGACAGAAGGAATCTTGACTAGTGACTGCATCAGTTGCTGGCAAGGCACGTATGTGTACCCTGTTGCTTTTTATATTTCTCAGCTATGAAATGTGAGTAGTAATGCTTAAATTATGTATCAGTGTTGTGTGAGTTAATTAGATGATCCTAGATAGTCCTTTGAAGACGAAATGCATAACATAAATGTTGTATAAAGCTTATTAAGGGTCTCTGTGTCGGGTATACAGAAACCCATGGTAACTGCAGACACAGGAGAGCTGAGAAGCGTAAGGCACTTGGGCTGGCGGCGTGCAAATTGCCTTCGGTCGAGCAACAGAATAGCACATTCACACAAATGTGTCCCATGCTGACAAACCCTGCAGACTGGCACAACAGCATGTGAACGCTGCTGGACTAAAGCTTTTAGCCTTGTGCTGCCTAACCCTCTGCTTCAAGAACCTTTGTTTTGTTATGTGTTAGAGATACAGTAAGTGGCAAAGAGATGGAACTGAAATGCAAGCTCTGTTGGCTTGGTATTTCTGACCCAAGACACTTAGCAGCAGCGGGTCAGATGCCAAGGTAGCATGAAATTTAAAGGAAAAATGGAACGATGGAGACTACTGTATGCTGTTCCAGGAGCTGGAATTTTAATATCAGTAGTGGTGTGATGAACTAAACTGGGATAGAGTGAGAACTGTTGCTTACTGAAGCAGTTTAGCAAAGCTTGGAGGATGGACTAGTCAAAAGCATTAGTGCTAACCCTTTTTTCTGTTTACTTTACTTTCTTGTTTCTCCTGTTGTATCTTTCTCACTGGTGTGTATGGTAACTTTATCCACTAAAGTTCTCTGAATAGGTGTTGTCTCTTAGCTAGCGTAACTAACCAACTTTTCACCATTATTTACTAACAAAAGGGATTTAATTTGGTAACTAAGGCATGATTTATTTTTCTTTCAAAGAATTTTTGGCTGCTTGCCATGTGTTTTGCAGCTGAGCAACAACACGGTACATTTGGTTTGTCACCTGTGTCAGCAAGCTCTCTTAGAGCGCTTGAAACAGTTTTACCAATTTGGGGCTTAGAGTGACTTAGATGAATAAGTTGCATCTTACTGGAAGGTCAAATGAAATAATTACGTATTTGTAAGTCTCCTTGGTGAAAAACTACAGAAATGCATACCAATTCCAGATCAGCATTGCTTAACAAGAACAACAGCAAAATTAAAAAGTAAAAGTAGGAAAGGCATTGCTATGTCTTTGAGGTTTAACAAAACATGGAAGCTATGTGTTGGTAAACTGTTGCTGAAAGATTTCAAAAGCATAAATTCACATAATGAACTAGGTAAATTTTTTTGAAACTGGGTCATTATTTCAGTATATCTATTAGTTTTTCCTCCAGATAACTGAATTGTACATTGAACGCCATAACTAGGGTTGGTTTTCCACACGGATTTAAGACTAAAAGCTTACTATTCCCTTTTCTCTCAAGTTGAATCTTTTATTACTTTAACAAGGTTAACTTATTTTCTCTAAAATTTCTCTGCAGATATTAGAATCTCAAGACATGTATTTCCTTGGACTGTTGTCTTTGCTTGTTTTGCAAAGCAAAGCCTTCAAGACAAATTTTCCTGATGAAACCATTGCTGAGCTTTCTGTGAATGTTTACAATCAGCTGCGAGCTGCAAGAGAAGATGAGAATATTCTTTTCTCTCCTCTGAGCATTGCAATAGCCATGGGAATGGTAGAGCTTGGAGCCCATGGAACCACTTTGAAAGAAATTCGACATTCCTTGGGTTTCGACAGCTTAAAAAATGGTAAGGCCTTTTAGTCATGTTTTACTGTGGGGCTTTTTGTCTTAAAGAAACAGATGGCAATGCCTGAACAATGATGGAAGTGGCCTGGTCATGTCCATGGGTTATTTATTAATCAGTAGGCTTCTTGGCATCCTGTTTGATGGCCTGAGCATGCTGAAGCATGCTTCAGTGGACTCTGCATAAGCTGAGAGATGCTGACGTACAACCCTGGCTTGGGCACCTGAATCTCAAGCAGTTGCACTTAGCTGTTGATCTTAGTTTGCATCTGCAAAATAAGCATGTCTTTTCCTCTAGAATTATGAGAAGAATTTTAAGAACATACTTTTTAGGGATTATAATGAAACCTGAAAGGGAAGGCAGTAGTTTTAGCAATATTGCTTATAAGAAAGTTCGAAAATCTTTGTAATTTAACTGGAAATGTCTCTTTCTTTGACACAACTTGTTTGGTTCTTGTAGGTAGAACCTGTAGGATTTTTATCCTGATTCTGTGTCGTCAGTGTTCTGTCTGCATTGCATAATGTCCCATACAGGCTAATTTAGGAAATATAATCGTGTTGGCTGTTTCAGCACGGTACACCACATGTTCCCATCAGCCTTTCTGAGAAACAGGATGCATTTCTGTAGCAGAGAACACCGCACCACACACCGTCCCGTTTGTAGTGTGGGATGAGCTACGTTATGCGTGTGGATGTAGTGCTGTGCTGTGGAATGCAAGCACACTCCGTTAGTAAAAGCAACTGTAATATGACTGCAAATGGAGGGGATGAGTGAATGGCAAAAAATTACTTTGAAGAGGCAATTTCTATGAATTTTGATGTCAAATAATTGGTTTGAAACCTGAATGAAATTTCGTTATTCATATAATGTGCTGGACTTTAAGCCTGCGGTGAAAGAGTTTTGGGGAGGAATTTCTTGAATACAGCGTTCAAGATGTGTTCGACAGTACCACTGCAGAGATGATGCCTGTCTGTGAAGACTGCAGCACATATTTAATTCTCCAGTTTGTCTCTAAAATAATTGATAAATTATCCCTTAGCTAATAATGGAAGAAGTTAGGCAGTTGATTTGAGCTGGGCCATTCACTGTTCTTGCATATGAGTGGTATTCAGTGTAAGTATTCCAATGATTTCTGCATGGAATATATCGTTGCATTCAATTGTTAAGTTGTTGTTTGTTTTGGATTTTTTTAATTGTAAATTTCAGCCTCAGGTAGATGATGCAACAGTACAAGCTTCCTATCTTAAAGCAGACTACTTTAGTCCTACTCAGGATTCCTCATGACCCAAGCAAATGATTCTGTACTACCCCACGCAGGATCCTGGGAAATTCTAGAGCTGATTTTTGCAGAGAGAAGTCTATGGGGAAGTTGTTAGCTTCAAAACTTGAAGTTCATTTTTTCTTAGAAGAATGGCTTTTAGGACGTAATGAAAATTCTGTTAAAGATTTGTGGTTGCAAAACATAAAAGTGTGACTTATCAGAATTTAATTGCTCTTTTGGTGTTAAAAGGATTACCATTGATAGCTTTGTTTGTGATGGGATCCAAATGTCTTTTTAATCACGCTAATTATAGGTAGTAGAATAAAATAAGCTCTAAATAATATGTTCTGCCTTGTAGATTGTTCTTTCAGATCTGAAGGTATGCGTAGGTTTAGAAACAAGTTTATTAAAAACCCTTTTTTTTTGTTTGCATAAAATGTCTTTGTGAATTTCTAGCAGAAAAAACGTGCTATAACTTTCTTTGCTGAAACACTTAACCTGTTTTGCTTTCCTCAGGTGAAGAGTTTACCTTCTTGAAGGACCTTTCTGATATGGCAACTACTGAAGAAAGTCATTACGTTCTGAATATTGCTAACTCTCTCTATGTACAGAATGGATTTCATATCAGTGACAAATTTCTGCAGTTGGTGAAAAAATACTTTAAAGCTGAAGTTGAGAATATAGACTTCAGCCAAAGTGCAGCTGTAGCTACCCACATCAACAAGTGGGTGGAGAATCATACAAATAGTAAGTTCACGTGATTCTTTTATATACTTCCTGCAGTAAGTGTTTGTGTTTCCAAAGTTATACAGTGTTGTTGAAATGTTGCCTTGGCTTTTATCTGTTCCATTTGAGACTAAAATATCTCCTCCCATAAAAAGAATTCTAGTATCAGCTCTTTGTGAAATTATATTTTTTGTCTTGTGCAGGCATGATCTGTCTTAAGTAATATGAGCCATTGCTAATCATATAGTAGTAGGATCTATCTGAATATTTTTCCCCTGTCTTACCATCTTAAAGTACCTGTAACATGTATTGAAGGAGAATGTTTTAACGGTTGGCATTTTAATAGTATTTTAATACTGGTTTTGGTATTAAATTACAAAAAAAAAAAAAGATAAATACTATTGCTAACTGCAGAAGAGTTGTCTACAAAGGGGTTATTGGCCTGTAAGTTAGATATGTAGAGTACCACTAGTTACCTGGGGAACTTATAGTTACAAGGTACTGAGAAATAGAATGCTAAGCAATACAAAAAATAATTGTGAACCACAATATCAGACCCTGTAATTTAATCGTTTCCAATGTGAGGAAACTAAATAGAATGTTGAGAGAGCAGTTGATTTTTAGGAAGACTGTCAACAGAATTTCACAACAAAAATTTGCAGCAGGGGAGTAAAAGCAAAAGATAATCTTTGTAAATACGCATATTGAGATCTGCATGATATAGTGCTTGCTTTGCTTGTGGAATCCCAAAGATGTGACACTTTCTGAATACAAGCAGAGTCTCTAGGTATGGGAGAGAAGTTAGTCCCCCGTTGCAGGGATCAAAGCATAATCTCATTCTGGTTCATCTGACACACTCTGGAGGTTGATATTTTAAGAGTAATTCAACAGGGATCTGACTCTAACATCAGTTGTATCACTGTAAATTTGAAGGTATCGAAATCCCCTGTAAGGAATTAACACATCACCATGTAGTTTTAGCACTTAAGAATCCATTCTGAGTATTTAGGAATCCATAATGCTTTGTGGAAATGTATGGCGCCAAAGTGGAAAAACACCTCGTATAATGCTTTTATTCCATTTTGGAAATTATCTATTTTTTCCAAGGGAAAATGGCAGCTATTATAGTCGTAATAAATTCTGCCCTTTATCTCAAGCTACAGAAATAGAGGGAATGTAAGTGGTGCAGCAGATTGCAGAGTATTTTCAGAGAAACCTGGTGTCTGAAGAAAGAGTAACATTCTCTTTCTTTTAGAAAGAACAGCAACTTCTCCTGCTTAACACCTGCCACATGTGCTGACTGAGCTCATAACCATTGCCCTGGAAGGAGCTGTGCAGAGCTAACAAAGGCAGCTGTGGGTCTCTTAGCATTAGGTTGCGATAGTAACAGTCCCTCAGCCTAGTCTCTGACCACTACATCTCATTCTCTCCTGCCTGCCAGCTCTGACGGAGGAGGCTTATTTTCTCATTAGGAAAGGGGTACAAGACAGGCAGGTTTCCAATTCCAGCATGTTAAGCATGATGGGATGCTGGGAGCAGAAAACATAACTGTCAAGGTTTCTCTGGCCAGAAAAATTCTTAACGTTACATTAGTGTATTAATAAGATCTGGCTATAAAATGTAAGGGAATATGGTGTACCAAATAGAAATGGAAAAACCGGAAGCATATTCCTTCTCAATTTTTACTTTTTTTTTTCCAACCACAGAGAGTGAGTATGGCAGTGTGGATCACATCTCATTTCTAAGAATGTTCTAGATAGAATGAAGTACAGACAGCAACCCAGAAGAAATACTATCCTATGATATGCAAATTTCACACCAGTTAGTCAGTGTCATATGCTCCAGAAAGCAAAAATAATCTGTATTTTAAACCATGGATTAAGAAGTAATAATCAGACTGAGGAATGTGTTTATTTTAACACCTTGTATTGCAATGTCAGTTAAAAATAGAAGTGAGCAAGAAAGCTATCTGAAGTAGGATGTAATTTTTCAAGAATAGTGACAAATCTGGTCAGTGCACCAAATTAAACAAAGTCAACATTATTTTGCTGAAAAGCAAGCCATTTAAGATGAGCTAAAGCAGGTAACAGACTGTTTTCTGATGATGTAAATGACTTACTGAGGAGTAGGAGCAAAGCAGCTGCCATGCTCAGCTGACATACCTCCCATGAATAGAGCAGATGCTAGATGTTTTTTCTCTTTTGCTTTTCAAGAGCTAACGTCAGTGGAACAAATGCTGTGAATTTATGTTGGGTTTTTTTTTTATGTTTAGTCCTTACTTTGAAGTCAGTAGGACGTTACTGAAACTGAATGCTTCCTTCAGAATTGGCCCAGGTGAAGTTCCAATGGGTATACTTATGCACTTCAAATTAAGCACCCATTTAAGTGCTTCTTTGGATTGGAGCCAAAGTTTGTAGAAGTTCTGACCTTAAGATGATAGTGCTGAACTCTGTTATAGCACCAGTGTAAACATTCCTATGTGACCCCTTTTCCACTTGGTTTCATTGTGGGGTATATTTAAATAGTGATCAAGACACAGTTGACTTAACATGTCCTCGATGGAAGGGTTTACGCACCTACACTGTGATTTAGGTTTACAAAACACTGGCAGTTTAATTTGAGGTTTAATGGAACATCTGAATTGGAAATTACATGTTAGCACAGCTTTTTATTTTCTTGCATTTTTCAAGCTGTCTTAAGTTTTGATTTAATGCTGAATTTGACATGCAGACTGACAGTTGGTTTTCTTCTTAGATATGATCAAAGATTTTGTGTCTTCAAGAGATTTTGGTGCTCTAACTCATTTGGCTCTCATCAACGCAATCTACTTTAAAGGCAGTTGGAAATCACAGTTCAGACCTGAAAATACAAGGACTTTTTCTTTCACTAAAGATGATGAAAGCGAAGTGCAGATTCCAATGATGTACCAGCAGGGAGAGTTTTACTACGGTGAGTTGGAGCTTTAGCAATTTAAAGCTAATAAGTCTTCCCTTAGTAGGTTTGTTGCAGTAATACTCATTTGTATTGTTGTCTGTTCTTTCACCTAGAATTTTAAACGTGGTGTTTGCCCAATGAAGAAACTCTTGATTTTGATGTCTTTTTCTAATGAGTGTGCTTGTGTATTATAACTAGATAGCAATATTTATAATGTCCTTTCTCTTGGTTACTTTTTTAGGTGCATGTTTGTTGCCACGTAGTGAATTTCAGAATGTTTATCCGTTATATCTAACCTGCTTACAATTCTTGAGCTAGTCCTGCTCACTAAAGTATTTTTCTTGTGCTGTGCTAAATATTAAAATGAATAATGTTGCTCATTAGTGTTGTAATATCTTTAGAAAGGTAAAATAGGGGTTCTTTGAACAGCAGAACTATTTTATCTTGAGCTTGAACTCCAAATGGGTTCTACAGCGTCTTGAACTCCAAGTGGGTTCTACAGCATCTAGCATTGGCAGTATTTCACTCAGTCTCATCATTGACAAATGATCTCTCCTGAATAAAACAAAACTCTGCCCATTTCCATGAAAGTCTTGGTAGCCTTAATAACTTAGACGTCTCTCTGTCTAACCAATGGAAGTTGGGTAATAGGTTCAGAGGTATGATTATCTGCGAACTGTGTGATTGCATAAGCTTGTTTGCTTTAGGAAAGCAGATGTAAGCCTCAAATCCTATGATGAAGAAACCAATATAAGTTTTATACAGAATAGAATAAAGAGGGTCATTTTTAGTTCAAGTATCTAGTAAATACTGCCTAGTATTAGCCTTCTATTTTTCCCCTGTCTCCAGTGAAGACAAAAGAAAATACTTCTAATAGCTTTTTTTGTTGTTGTTTTTCTTTTGTAGGAGAGTTCAGTGATGGCTCCAATGAAGCAGGTGGTATCTATCAAGTTCTGGAAATACCATATGAGGGAGATGAGATTAGTATGATGATCGTTCTTTCCAGACAGGAAGTTCCACTGGTCACATTGGAACCGCTGGTCAAAGCCTCATTGATTAATGAATGGGCTAATTCTGTTAAGAAGCAAAAAGTGGAAGTGTATTTACCAAGGTGAGAATGTGCTCCCATGTCAATAGAAGGGGAAAGACTGCATTCAAATTGATTGGAGTAACAGAGTAGGTAAAACTTGAACGTCTTGATCATGTCTGCAGTTATGTAGCACCCAGGTGAAGGCTGCTTTGACAAGAAAGCCCTAGGGGCACACAGTGCAGAATGATGGTTGGTTGAGCAACAGATGAGCACTGCATTTGCATGCCTTTTGTATGTAAGCTCCAGAAAGGCGAATTTCATCATCAGGAATATATCCACCCTGAATGATGTTCAGAGTATTGCAGAACTGATTATGGATAAGTTCCGTTTAGACAGGAACCATAGAAATACTGCAAGTCTGAATTAATAAAAGCTAAAAAAGTTTCATTTAGGTCCTAAATAGATTTCTATGTGCTACTAATTTTAAAAGTTCCAATGGTGTGTGTTTGTGTAGATACAAATGGTTGAGTGTTGAGAGGTAGTTCCACTCAATTTATGTCCTTTGTCTTTTTTCTTAGTTGTAAAAAGTGGTTTCTTTTTCCTTAGAGCAGCAATAGAATGACAAGACATTACTACCAGAAAGGATGAAACTTCTGTCAGTTCATTTGTAGGCATAAGTTGTGCGTGCTTAGTGGCATATTTGCTCACATATACCACTTGCTTACCTTTCCTAGAATTCTGTTTCATCTGCCTTCAAATATTTTTCATGCTTGCCCTGCGCTTGACTTAGTAACAGAGTTGTTTACTACTAAATGTCACTAATAATGTCACTAATAATGTATAGTTGGATCATGATGCCTTTCAAGTGATTCATAATGATTTCATTGAAGTGTTTAAATGACAATATGGCACAAGTTTGATGTGGATCACTTCTACTTACTCTATTTTTGTGGCACTGTGCAGTGTTTACATGGCAGCAGAAAAAAATAAACCATAGTGAATCCTTGTAATCATTAAAATAGTTCTTTGGTTTTGGGTGACTTGGAGATCTGAGTTTGTTATATTTCACATGTAAAGAGCAGGGCAAGAACCCCTGCAGTTTATCAGCTTCCTTTCTTGAAAGACCGCTTTCAAGAAGCTAACTGCAGCTGAACACAATAAAACAAAGCTAGCCAGGATAAATTAGGTTGAGATGCACTGGTGCTGTCAGCATGCCCTGATTCCAACTTGAGATGGAATTCCACTTCTCTTTAAAGCTGTTATGCTTGGAGTCAGAGTGGTGAGGGAACAGCAGCATTTTGGGGCTATTTCTCTCTGTCCTTTAGTAAAAGTTCCTTTCTTTTTTACGGAGCATTTCCTTTGAAGAAGCAGGGAAGAGCAGCAAAGAGCTGCATTGCAGGTTTTATACAAACTGAACATAGTTTACACTATTTCTTTGACTTTTTGTTTGTTTTTCTCTTGGAGCTTCAGGTCCCAGGAGCTTTAGTATTAACAGTCCACTAAGATGCAGAGGACGAACATTTCTCCTGGGCTATTTCTTCTGCAGGCTTGGGCAAAATATTGAGGATTTTTCCATTCCCATTTCACAGCCTGTTCATCAGGTGCTGAACTTGGACATCTTCCCTCAAAGAATTTCTAGAGTGGGAGATCCACAACAGAAGTCTCTCTCCATTGATTATATAGGGAATCTGTGAAATTTATCTTCCAAATTTAAGAAGCTTAGGTATCTAAAGGTAAATACATGAATGTAATTGAAAACATTAATTATGTTTGTGACTTGAATTAAGTTGAGGTAGTTTTGGGTTTTGTTTGCTTTTAACTAAAAGCAGAGACTCCAGGATTGTCTGTAAGCATGTTCACAGACATGAGTTTGAGGTTTAGGTTTTGTGTGGTCATAAAATGTCCTTATTAATTCTGTCCTCAGGTTAGTTGTTATGCCTGTCAGTCTTATCTAAGAACCTCAAAGAACTTGGTAAACAGTTGTGAATTAAGGCCATACAAAGGCAAAACAGGGTACAACCAGGTGCTGATTACTTTCAGTATTTTCAGATTCTAAACGATAACTATCATGAGCTTGAAATTCCATATAGTAATACTGCAGTTTCCTTAGAAAAATTCCAAAGATTAATTGCATGCTCCCAAAGTGCTGGATTTCCATTAGGGATTCAGAGGTGATTTACAGGATTTTACCAATGCTCTAAATAAACGCTTCGTAAATATTTTATGCTGTGACTCAGAAAGGCATGTTATGAAATGTGGCCTGCAGGCTCTGTCCACTGAGAAATTGAAAGCAGTGGAATAAAATTAAATTTTTATATCCTGAAAGATGCTATCCAATTATAAAGTGAACATTTTTTAAACTTATACATTTGTAATAGGACCTGAATAACTAGCTAAAGCAGAGTTAATCACAACTTTGCAATTTCTGTCTGCATTATCTGTGTGCAAATGAAATTGTGTATTATTCCTCTTAATAGCAAAGGAGAGATTTGTACAGAATTGTTAAATTATACTTTCTCATTTTCATTTTCGAATCATTGTTTCCAGCTTAACCCAGACTAAAGTGATCAACATTTTAATCCACTTTTTGCATAGGAGTGAAACAGACCATGAATCTAATTTACAAAGCTGTCTCTCTAACATAAATTATTTGAAGAGCATAGGAGGAAGTGTTACCTAATAATAGTGCTACAGTCTGCAGATCTCCTCTTAAGGATTATTCCAGTATGCCTGGCTCTCTATAATGACCTTCTTTCTTCTTTGTACATTTAAAATATCTTAAAAATGCCTTAGTGTTGAAATTATAAGTTATTTTAGCTTAAAGTTTTCTCTCAAAAAAAAAAACCCACCCCAAAAACAAACAACCAAAAAACCCAACCCCAAACAAAAACTCCAGACATTCTCTCTTTTTTTACATACTCTCTTCAGTCCCATTTTCAGGAGGAATAGCCCAGTGCTGATTGTTTTTAAGATGCAATCATGGAAGAGGCATAAAACTGTCCCACTGAAATGCAGTTAGCCAACTTCTGCACCCCATAGTTAGCCCTGGATAGAAGGACCTTGCCAGAGAAAAATACATAGCCTGTCTTTATTCACCTGGTCAGAACAGCTGTATTGGGGGGGTTTTGTTTGTTTTTATGTTAGTGGGGTTTTTTTTTTGTTGCTTGCTTTTTTGTTTTCAGGCTATTAAATCATGCAGGCCAGTTCTAGCACCTCAGGACAACCTAGCTGAAATTCCAACCAAAATGTTGGAACTGATATCAGCTGGCAGCTTTGTATTGTAGGCTGCTTGCTAAGTTAAAAGAGTGATTCAGAATTTTTTGCTTTCACTCATTCAGGACTTTTCATAATTTTTGAAATTACAGCATTTGGAATGAATCGTGCTAGGCTCCAGTTCACTTCTGTTGTGTAACTAGAAAGTGTACCCTAATCTTCACAAAAAAGTCAACATTTCAGAAGGCTTGCAGAGCATCATACAAGATGAAGCCATCTTTTCTTCTGTCTTTAAAGTCTGTAAAATAAAAGAAAGGTGGCCTGATATGGTATGTTAAAGTTAATGCTCTATCCAAAACCTAAAGGTTTAGATACGTAACTAAGGAAACTGTTGATTACATAAATGCATCATTTTAATCTAATGCTTGTATAAGTTTTAAATTTCATTAAAATACCATCATTCTCTGATAAACCTTCCAGAGAACTGTTTGTTAATTTCTCAATCTAATTCTGCTTCCTTGGTAGAATTCTGCTCTTCATTTCATGTGGGAGAGATCCAAAGACGGTGGAAATCAGGGGATGTATTTTTGTTCAGCTATTTGGACCGCATTTTGCATGTAGGAAGTAGAGAGACTTTACAAATGAACATTGTAAAAAATAAATATACAGCTAACTCCCATCTTCACTTCTCCTTGACTTTGGCTAACAGCTGATAGGCAGTCATTATCCCTTATGAATATCTTTCGGCTCAGTGCTTTCTAAGGAGGTCTGTAGAAGCATATATCCATGAACACATGTGTTGGTGAACCTTCTAGAACTGCTTAAGTACAGAAGTGCTCCTCTTGACTCAACAGACCAGTCTTTCTGTTCTGGTCCTATAGTGAATACCTCATCTTTTCTTCTGTGCCTGAGATTTCCTAGACTTCCCTTTGTGGTTTTTATTGCTCCCAGTTGCAGCTGTTCCATGACTTCTGATACTGAAGTACTGACAGTGATTTTCAGTAGTGTTTTTAGCATCGGAAGCGCATAAAAGATTGTGGAGAAAAATAGGAACATTTGGTTCATTATATGCCACAAATACTGCAAATAACCATGTGTCAGGGCTAGTATCATGTAGCTTGGCATTTCCATCTGGAGGTCCAGCAAATGCCTGGCTTGGAAAATGAGATTGAACATCTCTTCTGTGTTCTAGGTCATCAGCTATGATTTTGAATACCTACATCACCGTCTAAGGAACACAAAGAAATCCAAATATGATTGGAGGATAACTCATACCAAATGTTTACATCCATTTGCATTGCCTGAAATTATATTTCAAAGTGTAAAGCAGCCCTATTATTTTTCAGAAGAGGCTAGTTTTGGTGTCAGCTAAAATATTTGAAATATCATTAATAGCGTATCTGTAACTCTCACTGCTCTTCAGCAGATACTAGGGGAGAAATTTGAATAGTGGTTTAGAGTGGGGTTTTACCATATGACAAAATTAATAGGGGAGAAGGGAAGTAGTTAGTTTTATTTTCATTAAGGGATAGTGTGGTATTTATACAGCTGATGTGATATTTTTGATCTACTTTATTTGTGATAAAAAGCAGGAACTCACTTCCATAGGCTTTTCATGCAGATTTTTCTTGCTTGTGTCCTGTCCCAATGCTCTTTATTAGTTTGACATTGCTACTTAATAGCTAAATTATCTTGAAAGCTTGATACATTTAATACTAATTGTGGTGAAATAAAAGCCAAAAAAGGGAAAAATACACCACTCTGAAATTTTTATAAAATGCATTTTAATATTAATTTGCCTTTTCTGCATGTTTGCAAGGTAGGTACAGTTGGATGTGTTTTTTCAAAATGTTATAGAATAGTTTTAAAATAGAAGGAAATATTTCTGGATTTATTCAGTGTGCACAGACAGAACCTCTGTAGTGTTTAGCTCTAGTTAACGCTGGCATCAGGAATGAAGTCGTAATTCATCTTTCTTAGCGGTTTTGCTTTGGTCTCTAAAATAAATCTGGACTTGCATAACAAGTGTGTAGTGAGAGTAAAACTAGTCTCTAGTTTTGGAGCCTGTAAGCTATTGGGAAATCTGAATGAGTGAGCAACTTGCAGATTTGTCTCTTACCCTAAAGCTAAAATTGTGCAGAAGGTCTTGTGAGCTTCCTGCCTGTAGTTCTTGACCAGTGTGAGTGTCCACAGATTTCTAAGAGGAGAGTGAATGATGATTCCTCTTGAAGAAGAATGCTAACAGGACACATTTCCATTTCCTACAATCCTGTTGGCTGTTTTCAGGTCATTTCGCCTGTGTACCTACATCTCATTCATTAAGATAATTCCATCTTTTTAATTATTTATTTTTTTTTTAAATGCTGACACGCTTATTGATGCAGAATATGCCAGAACACCATAAGCTTCCTCCAGTACATAAATCTTTGCTGGTCTCTTCTGATTCTTTTGAGAACTGCCAGAACAATAAAGTCACAGGAATCAGTTCTTGTGTTTTTATTCCAGGAGTATCCTGGAATTCATCTGGACTTGTGGTGCCACCAGGGATTTATCAATCCTGAACTATCTCCAGATCTTATTTTAATATGCGTAAGATTCTTCTCTGGGTAATGACTAATATCTATTCCATCATAGATTTTTGGCTTCTTATGGCATTTCTATGTTCATTATGAATGTAGATTGCATATTGGATTTTTCTGTGTAAATGTTGTAAGTGAGGAAGATGCCCTTGACTCTCCTCCAGCTGTCCTTTGGTACCCAGATTATCTTTTTTCAAGTTGCCAAGGCTTGTATGTGCCGAGGCGTCATACATCTCAGCTCTTGGTCAGCTGTTCTCTGCTCAGAGTTCTGGCCTATACATTCTTCTGAAAAGAACGCGTTCCTCCATGTAGTTGAGGAAGTTTAGTCCTGAAAAAGAATTATTACAAGAAGTTGCATAGAAGCACGTTTTATTTTATTTTTGGTTCTAGCACAGGTAAGACCCTTCACTATGGTTTGTGGTGTAATTGCAGACTTGTTTCTGACTGAATGGCTTGCTGGAGAAACTAACAGCACCTTACGGGCTACGTATTTTGTGTTGTACAGTTATAACCAGTCACTGTCTGCATAATTTAGATCCCTAATAATTTGTTTAGTCACTCTACAGAGAACCCATAAGTCACCCATAACAAACATTTATTATTAGTCTCTTGTGTTTGTCTGTAGACTTCTAGTATTTTCTTGTTGGGACTGCCATTCTTATTATTATTCTGACGTATTTCTTTGTTTCTCCAGCTGTCCAGGTTGTTTCTGGCCATACATAAAGGACTTGCATCTTTTTTGTCTTACTGACACCAGGCATAAATTTCATAATGTTTGAGAAGAAGTCTTTCGAAATGGAACAAGCTTTTGCCCAAACCCTTGCCCTCAGGATAAATCTCAGTTTGTCCTTCCAGCATAGTAACATAGGGTAGAACACGGCTTACAAGCTAACCCTGAAATCCTGCCAGGTTATACTCACATCTGCATTTGCGCTAACAACTATTTGTTTTCCCTGTTCTTTACTCACAATCAAAACCCAATTAAAACTTTGCCACCAGAGTAATTAGAAGCTGAGTCAGAAATGCTTTATATTCATGTTCATAACTGCTGGTCTTTGCTTATACTATCTAAATAAAAATGGAGTATCTTTCTCACTTTGAGACTCCTTCTTTGCCTGTGAAATTTCTGCTGTCCTTTACCTTACTTAATATTCTATTCTAGTATGTGTACAATTAAATTCAGTTTTTATTGTAAACCTTTTGTATAAAAAGTAAGCATTTACATTAGCAGCTGCATAATTTTGCAGTGAGGTTTTTATGGTCAGGGACTATACATAGCATTAGCATATTTTTGATTGCTTCTGCATTAGGAAAAAAAAATCCAGCTGTGAGAGTAAACTAATTTGTTTGTAAGCATTTGTGTAGAAGGTGCCGCTATGCTATACTATTGGTGCCGAATCTTCTACTTTACATTATTTACGTTGGTGTTGCAGTTGTCATTACCTAGAAATTTTAACCTTCTAATAACAGTAAGTGCTGCTTACATTCTGGGCTTTTTGTAATTTTCTATTACCTTCTCCAGGTTCACAGTAGAACAGGAAATTGATATGAAAGATGTCTGGAGAGGTCTGGGAATTACAGAGCTGTTCAGCAGTAGTGCTGACCTCACTGCGATGTCTGGTAAGAGGCTCTTGTGTTGTCTCTCAAGGTATATGAGAAAGTACTAAAACCACCTAAAGGTAACTGACAGGATCGTCAAAGTGGTTTTATGGAAAAAAACCCCAACCTGCTAGCAAGTTTTTGATCCTTTGGGATTTTTGCATAATGTAAGAGTGTGTGCTCACTGTAGGAGTTGGCACAGGGGAGAAATCCACCAGGGTTTCTGTGTGAGGTGGGGGATTTTTGACCTGGGAAAGTTCACTTTGAGTATTTCAGAATTGGATCTCATTAGAAACGTAGAGAAAGTATAATACTATGCAAGTGGCAGATCCACATTAGAGCAGTATATGGCTTCAGTGCCTTTATGGCAAATGGATTCACGCATCAAGGGAGTTGTCATCTTTTATCTCCAAAGGCTATTTGTTCACAGCATTAAGAGCATTAAGCTGTTGTACAATTAGTCATCTCCCCAGATAACTGCTGTACAGAAGCAGCACAGGAAAGAAAGAGTTCTGAGATAAAAGCGATTTAGTCACATATGCTGCTTGCCTATTTCAATACATTGTCAACAGTTTATTTTCAGAAGTTAAAATACGCAATACGTTTAGAATTTCAGGTGGAAATTAGATATTTCTGCTTTTAATACCTCCTGAAAGGTATTGAGGTGGCACAAGATGGAAGTTGAGTCATCTTTGCCTGAGCAGTTGTTTCATTTTTGTGTAACAAAAGGAGCCACGCAGCAGTGTATTTAGCATGGTCTGTCTAGACCTGAATTTTGGCAAACCCGGTTGTTCTCTGTCTAGAAGCATGCACCAGTGTAAGATTGCTATCATTGCTGTTGTAATTTATGCTTGTATACTGTGCCCTGTATTTTTTTTTCTCTGTGGGTTACTGCCTAATCAGCCAGATCAATCCTTAACTGATGGGAAATACCTGTTCTTAAATCTCTGTCTCTGGAAGCAATCACATCTGCGTGGCTTATTCAAAATAGCAGTAATGAAGGCAAATCTTCCTCTAAAATTTACAGCAGAAACGTTTGCGATTTTCATATCCTTTTCACTTTTGCTGAGTTTGAAATGCCGTTTATAGTGTATTGTATAGCTTATTCCACTGTTGTGCCGCTTTCACTTTTCCACTGAAATTGTGGGAAAAGCTAGTGTTGGCTTATGTGAAAAAGAATTTGAATAAATGAAAAGTCCTTTAAAAATACCAATTTTTGGAAGAAAAACACCTCCAATTTCTCTACTACCCCAAAGAAAATTAAGCTTTCCAATAAGTTCTGGTCTATATATAGAAAAGTATTTACTTGAGGAAAAGTATGAAGCAGAATGGAAAATACACAGGGGGAGACTGAACCACAAAGGCAGCGTTTGGCTTTTATTTAATTTAATGTAAAGTTCACCTATATATCGGAGACTAATTCTGTAGTCGAGAGGTTAGCAGAAAGATTGGAATATGCTTGTGTTTTAATCCATGTGACTAATGACTTGGTTAAAGTTTTATATTTTTGACAATTGTACTGTACAAAATCAAAATACCATGTTTTGCATGGCCGAGTTAACTCCTCTGCCATTTAAAGATTATCTTGTTTATTAAGTAATATAGAGCAGTGTGTAGAGAGAATTCATTGGTTTTATGGTAACATTTTTGCTTTTCGCTTGAAAGAGTATGTGCGACCAGGTGATGAAAAGGTCATTCATAAATTAAGAATAAGAAAATGTTTTTAATCTCTTTAATAAAAACCCACCTATTGATGCTATGAAGATGAAATTTTAAGTAATTAAAATACACAATATGTTTCCTACTTCTAATTTTTACAATGTAAAATAGAAAGGGAGAAGGAAGGGGGAAAAAATCATCAAGAAAACTGTTGAAAGCTTGCTTTTGCATATACCCGAATGCACGTCAGGTAACAGGGAAGTTGAAGCTGGAAGCTTGCATGCATGTCGGTGTCAGCCCTCTGGAAAATTTGGCACTTCATGAAACCTTAAATGCAGATATTTGAACAAAATGTTTGTCTGGACACTTAATTTAGGAATATACAAATCATGAAGGAAAACATAAGGAGGTTTTTGAGAAATTTTGTTGCGTTTAAAAATACTCTCCTCCCCCTCTCCTGTTGCTCTTGCCTTTGGATTATTGTCAAGGAAAGCCTTCTGCAATTTCAACAACGGCCCTAATCTTGTAATCAGATCCAGGCACAGATTGTTGAGTTGAGTGAAATTCTATGTGGGCTTAGTGGGTATAAATCAAATTGCAGGATTACAGACTTATTTTTCAATATTTAGAATTTTTTGCCTTTTGCACTCAATCTGAAAAATGGAAATGGATGAGTCAGCTTTACCTTCTAGGATGTCTGGATTATGGGCAACCAAAGAGAAAGTATTAATCCAGATGCACATTTTAAATGTTACTGTCTTGCAGAAATTAAGTTCTTTGTCAATTAACACAGGTGAGTCGGAGGACATTCCTATTTGGCTGTCTAATTGGATGTATTCTGAGTCTCGCTTTCAGCAAAAGACTTTGACAGGTTTTACTTGCACCTGTGATTCCATCAGGAGTTCAAAATAATCTTGAAACAACTTCTGGTATTTGGGATTTTATAATGTACACCGCACGTAAACTTGCTACTTGAGGATTTTGACACCACTTAGGATTTACCCTTGAACTAATTTCAATACGAAAATTCTCCTTCCCTTTCAAATGATTATAATATTTCTTACTGTTGTATAACGCCTTAAAATGGCAACTGCTTTTAACGTCAAGGTGTCCTGCATTTCAGTAAGCAGTGAAGTAATCTTAACAACTAACTTTCACAATATAAAGTACTTAGATGAGCACCAGTCCAGTAAATAGTTCTGCAAAGTCTTGACTGAGGTAGGTATAATTTTTCTGTGACAACCTAAGCTAGAAAAGCCAATAAACCTGCATGTTTTTTTAAAATGAGACTTGCAGAGCAACCAGTTGGCAGCTATGAGTAGGAGTTTGCAAGCATATGGAGTGTAATGACAAATGAAATGTGATGCTAACGGAGTCGTGTACATTAGAAGTAAGTCTCAGATTACTCCCACACATTAATGGGTATCTAGGCTAGGGTCCTGCAGAAAGCTTCAACTTTGATACCACATCTCCTTGGGACTTTTCTAAGATGCTAACAATCAAATCATGTTGGTTCTTATGAAAATCCAGATTCAAAGAAGCTACTAGAGAAAAATGACATGATAGCAGATACTCAGGTAAGCCCCACCTTATCTACAGTAAAAGCCATAAAGGAAAGATGTATAATAATGACAAGATGTATATGATATTGAAGTATTGCCGTCAGTGATTTGATAATCAAAAACTAGAGCAAAGAGAAGAATGTCTGAATACTTGATGGCATTATGATGCTTCCATATGAAAATAGATTAATTCACTTCAGAGAGAGATGAATGAGAGGGATGTGATTGGCAATATGAAGAAAAGAGTCTAGAGAAAGTAAATTGGGATGTGGAATTGCTCTTTTCACTATCCAAGGACAAAGATATCCAATTAAGTGAAAGGAAACAAATTGAAACCAAAGAGAAAGTACTTCTCTTGTGGAAAACGCAACCACAGAGATCTTCTGGGTATTCTTTGAGTTCATGAGATTGGTAGGATTTGAAAAAAAAAAAAAAAAGGCTTCAGAGCAACCAGAACTATCTGCACTACATTGAGTAAAGGCATTTTATATATTCTCAGGGTTAGAAACTTGGTTCAGGGCATAAGGCACATGCTGGGTGAGAGGATCTTTGTAAGTTGTGCTGTAGTTTCATCTGTAAGGCTTCTTCTATCTTGTTCTGAAATAACAGTAATGCTACAGCTGGAGCAGTGTGCTAGACTGATTGGACATACTGGTCCCATCTGCAGTGGCATTTCTTCTATTCCTGTCAACTTAACAAAATATTGTTGGGTTTTTTTTAATTCTCAGTTCCTGAATACATTTACAAGTAGGCCTACTATTACACCTGATGGTGAATGTTAAAGTTTACGCTGTCTATAAGCTCATCAAACGGGAGACCAGTCTTCTAAGGTGCCAAGTGCTCTGACCAGAAATATACCACGGAGTACCATAAGCAGCACCACACTATATGAAATAAAGCATTCAGGATAAAAATACAGAGTATTGCCGTGAATGTTACAGGTCACAGGAGTCAGCTTAAATGCTGTAATAAAAAAAAAAAAAATAAAAAAAAAAAAGGTGATCAAAATACGTGATGCTAAGTGGGCATTTCTTTGTCTCTTATTAAACATAAAAATTTATTTGCGTTTAAGGAACTCCAAACCAGTGTTTTTGTTTAAAGGTTGCAAAATTATTGTTTTCTTTTGGTATGTGTTGTATAGCTCAAATTCTTAATAGAGCTTTGCAATGGTCACAAGCAAGGATAGCAAAATACAGCAGCCTGGAAGGTAGAATTTGCAGAAGCGACCAATAAACTTACCAAGGATCCTGTTAACTGACATGTTTACAAAGGCAGCATACACACATAATGTGAGACAGGAACAACAGGAATTGCTGATGTCACCCTTTTTGCCTTAGGTATCTATCCATTGTCACCTGTGTAAATGTTCTTCCACATCCAGTCTCTGTTCTAAAACATTTTTTGAAAACTTGAGTCTTAATGGGTCCATAATAGCATGGAAGCCTTAGGGGATGACTGTTTAACACTTGATTGCAGTATTTAGTTAGCTTGTGATTTATTTTTTGCAGGTAATGCTTGAGGCTTAAAGGTGACATTAGTGTTGGAATGCGACCACATTGTGTTTTCAGGTGGCCTTTCTGTTAACAGTTCAGGAGACAAAAGCTGTGAGAATTGTGCTTAGTGTTCAAGATAAGTAGATGCTGCATGTCCCGTGTTTTAAAGTAACACGGTGGAAACTATCCTAGCTTTATCCTAGCTTTCAAGGTGGCATTATGGAAGGCTTGGAACTGAAGCCTAGAAGTAGTACAATATTTAGCAGTCTAGTATGTTTTACTACACACAATCCCAAAGGGAATGATTTGGGGCTTTTGTTAATGA
Source organism: Charadrius vociferus (assembly GCF_000708025.1). NCBI lineage: Eukaryota > Metazoa > Chordata > Aves > Charadriiformes > Charadriidae > Charadrius > Charadrius vociferus. Next base: position 5,131,010 of record NW_009648255.1, read on the forward strand.
GATTTAAGTTAAGCAGCTGAACTAGGAGGTTTTCTTCAGTTCTGAGTGTATGTAGCAGTAATGAGATCTGCTGGGGACAGACATTTTAAACTGCTGTCTCTTGTGGTTTTGGCTTGCATTAGGTTTAGAACTAGTGCCTATTGTGAGAACCAAAATAAATGGGTAACAATTCCATGAGTAGTCTCAAGCTTTCCCTCCTTAGCCAGCCTTCAGCTAGAGTTTTGGTGTTGGAACATGTTTTGTGAAGGATCAGAAATGCAAGATGGTATAGCTGTCTCACTGGGGCGGTTAGAGTAGGTTTTCATGGTTGTGCATCTCTCTGTTGAGAAAGCTTTTATTCCTTTCTTAACTGCCAGTTGTGCTCTGTCATTACTGTGGATCTTATACGGGTACATTAAATGTATATCTAATTCTTGTTACGTCTGTCTGATGAAAGTTACTCAAACAGATTAAATGGTGTTGCGTGTCTTGCTTCCTGCAAGGTGCTGGGTATTCCAATAGGTCTGATCATTTAGTCACAGAAGACAAGTAATGAAACATCCACTGACTTAAGCAGGATTAGGTTTTGACTGAAATTAGAATAGTGACAAAGAAGGATGGAAAACAAGACTGAGAAAACCTAGTTCCATGGTGGTTTTTGCAATAAATATTTCTCTTCAGCTTCTTTTAAATATAATGAGAAGAAGAAAGAAAATACCTAGTTTTCTTGGAGGAAGTTTGTATTGGACCTAATGCAGAAATAAAATTCTTTATTTATAAGCATTTGCCATATAATCTCATAATCCTTTTTCCCAATGGTTGCATTTAAAATCTTGTGTTCAAGGATCGTCTTTTATTCTGTCTGGTGTACTGGTGCTCTAGGCAGTGCCAAACTGTTTTAATACCCATAATGTAGGAGAGTACTACAAATTTAAGCAAGGTAAACGGTGCCAGTAAAGGTATTCTCAAGAGGCATTTTAATGCAACTCCTATGCACAAGCTCTTATCCTTCCCTACTTGGTATAGAAGGTGGACAATAGTGTTGGGGTTTTTGGCAGTGGTTTGGGTTTTTTTAAAATACTTCAATCTTACTGTTGAGCCACTTGAAATATGTTTCCTTTTCCTCTCCAGATAACAAAGAACTTTACCTTGCAAAGGCATTTCACAAGGCAATTCTAGAAGTTAATGAGGAAGGATCAGAAGCTGCTGCTGCCTCAGGTACCTGACTGAAAAGCAGAACTAAAAACAAACGTCTGGTTATTCAGTGTTAATTAATTTTTTTAAAACTGACTTGCTGTACAGACAGGAAAGCTAAATAGCACGTAGCCTGAAGACACAGCATAGCAAGCATACTGCTTTTCAGAAGAGAATTCTGGAAATGAAAAATGTTAGCATGTTTAACGTGGTATGTTTCACAAAGAATTTTGAGCATCCCGTGGAAAACCTCTTCTTCCTTATTTTGCTTCTGATTGTCAGGAGGGTGCAGACTGCAATTTATACTTTATAGAACTTAAGCATTTGTAATTTTTGATCTGCTAATTGAGACAGTCAGAAGCATTTGGTCCAGAATAGTTAGAAAGAGCTGAGAATTGTTGCAATTGCATTTTAATAAGCTTGTATACAGACATTGGGAAGTGCTAAATGCAAAAACATAGCTGGCCAGGATTAATGCTAGGAGGCATGGGGATTGGTTTACTTTGTTATCACATGCTTTTCCTGGAAACAGGTTATGTTTGTTGCCAATATCTATCATTTCTAACTGCCTCTACTTGTACTAGTCTTTGAGGAAAGGAAGAATGACTTCCCTGGTCATGGATATCAGTAACTGGGTTGAATTGTAACGTTAATACAGACAGACATTACTGGCATGCATGTGTCTTTATTAACAGTGCAGTGAGCATGTAAAAGTAAACTAAACACTGGGAAATGTTAATAATGTCCTGGAGAAACCCATGCACCTCCAAATAAAAATAACAAAGAGCCAAATTCTGATTGATTCTCAGTTAATTTTACTTTCAGCCTCTGCATTATTCAAAGACTCAAGCTAAAAGCTGCAAGATCAGCCCATTTAGTTGTTGCATATTCCGTAGTTATTAAGGGTTACCTTTTACTATCAACTGCAGGCTTGAAGCTGTTTAAAACAGGTCAGCAGTGCTGTCTGGTGTAATGCATTTTCTTTCTGCAAGTGAGCGGGAGTCATAACTCCTCTTAAGTTTCTGGATTTTATAATTTATAAGCTACTCGCTCAGCCTGGGAAATTGTGCCACTCTCCCTTGTTAATCGTTCTTAAAGCATAAATAGGCATGCGATTATTCTGTAGGTCTCTTTCAGTTAGATTTTTCATGCTCTTTCTTGGTGACGCTTAGTTCTGTGAATGTGGAACTTCAGTGTCTGCTCGTGAGCTTCACAAGTATCTCTCATGAAGAGCAGCAGAACGTGCAGTGATATTTAACAAGATGCCTGTGTTCTTTTTCCTTTAGGAATGATTGCCATTAGCAGAATGGCAGTGCTGTATCCCCAAGTTATAGTTGATCATCCCTTTTTCTTTTTGGTCAGAAACAGAAGAACAGGTGAGAATATTACAAACTCCTTGACATTTTTCACAGTACGTCTGAAGTATATGAAAGAAAATTATCTATTTTGATCAATGAACTGGCTTTGTATTACGAATTTTCCTTAATTTGTCTTAAAATACCTAATATAGAAAGACTGACCTTTTCAATGTCCCCTTAATGTTTCTCCAAGCAAGACACCAAAATCTGACATAATCCTGAAAAATATTCACAATTATGTGATTACAAACCCCAGGGAAGAAAAATTCACCATTTTTCTTCAAAGAACACAGTGTTACGGCCCTGAATATCCATAATCATTGCATTCCGTAAGAGCTTGGCTGTAGTAAGACCAGTGAGATATGTTCCCAGTACCAAACGATTTGCATAATGGACAGGTATTACAGCTATGAATAATTCGGTTATGCTCTTGAAGTGTTCTCTGTCAGGCAAGGGATGAGAACAGCACTCACTAGCAAAATGGACAATAACTAAGGAATTCCTTACTTTTGTATTTGTAATTTGTCTTAATGATGTGGATGTGACTGGGTGACAAAACATTACTGTGCACACACAGACTATCATTTAGGTCTCTGTGGTGTGGTATGTCACGTGTTCTGCAAGCAAACTCTGATAGGTTCAGTTTGATGGTTTTTTTCTGTATTTGAGATCCCCATCATAGGTATCAACATTCATTAAACGTTTAGATTGCAGTAGTGCTTACGGTCTAGCTTAGGTAGGGTCACTTGTGTGCGAGGCATGATACAAACTCTTTTTTTTGACCAAAACTAAGTTGAGTATCCTTGCTCTCGTAAACATATAATTAGGCAAAAATGTATCTGGGGGAGGGTATCGCACCTTTTCCCTACCCGGTATACAAAAATCTCCCCAAAAAGAAAAGTTTGAATCAGAACAGAGTAGAGCTTGGTGGCCTTGGGGCAGTTCTTAATGTTGCGCAGGCCTTGTTGCATGTAGAAAGAGGAATTGCCAACAACTATAGTTAAATCCTGAAAGCTCGTTACTAATCTAGAAATCTAAGGTTAGAAACCTTTTTAAAAAAATCTGTGATGGTTACCCTTCTTCTCAAGAATACCCTAAGTGCTCACGATTGATTATTGTGTTTAAAAGGGTTAGATAGAAATGTAGAAAATGGGAAATATGTAAATAGTGATTAAATAGCATAGGGGAGCAGTATTCATATAGAGAATTCCTTGTGTTCCTCTAATGTGGAGTAAGTCTGTGAACTCAATCTATCTATTAGTAATCATTAACTGATTGGTGTGGAGCTTCTGGGGCTCACTTTTAATTCGATGAGGAACGTTGTCCAGCAGCTCAGGCGGGTGAGGGTCGGAAGTGATCGTAAAGGTTACTCTGATGAGGTGTTCACGCTCCAGTTAAGGTTACCTGCCACCTTGGGAGCCCCCCAGCCTAGAAACCAGTACTGTGTCATAACCGCTTGACATCAGAGGTGGTACTTCATGGGCCTTCACCAGAAGCATTGAAATGAAAGTGAACCTTGGTGTTGATTTCTGGTGGGTTTTCAATCGAGCCTTCAGAGTAAGCAGAGGGGCACTGAAATGCAGAGAATTTATTTCACTGGTGTTCTCTACGCTATCAGTTCTGACTGCGAAGAGGTCCTCTTCTCTAGGGCTGTTGATCCATTGTCTTTCATGGCTACCAAGTTCTAAAATTTGTGCACCACGTGCTCTAGAACTTACTATTCCTCATCTTATAACTCCAACTTTTCCTTTTGGTTGTGACATCTTTCATTCCCTTCCGTCTTTCCCGTTTTTTCCACAGGTACTGTGTTATTCATGGGAAGGGTAATGCATCCCGAAGCATTGAATACAAGTGGTCATGATTTTGAAGAGCTTTAACTGCCACCACCTACCAAAAGGAGGAGATAAGCACATGAAGTTTGAAATTAATATATTTAAGGTTTGCTGTGTTTTCCCCCGAGATATTGTTTAAAATGCTTTCAGATCTAACTGTGTGCAAGTCAGTTTCCAGAGGAAAGCTTACAGTATTAAAGTACTGGTTCCGTTTCTGTCATTGTGATTGCCGTGTCCTTAAAATAAAATTGTGTACATGTCAACAACTGTTTCTTGTTCCAGTGAATTGTAAAGCAAAAAACTGCAAATCCATTGTTTGTAATTTTTTTACAGTCCAAAGACTGACTTGATCAATGAGACAGGAGTGGAATGTGTGCAGCTCTGAATAATGCAAATGGCAAACCTTGATGATAATTTATAGAGTTGAAGAACTACATCTGGAAAATGTGATCGTTTCCTGTTCCTGTAAAAGTAGTAAACAGACTGCGATATGCTGTCTCATCAAAGTTAATGGAACAAATTAAGCCTAGTGGATTTTATTCTATAAAATAACTGTGGTACACTTTGTGTGAACTCTCCCACATGTGATTCTAAAATGTTGCTTTTATGAATGCAGCTGCATGTGACTCTGCAATTCACCTTCCATGACTGTTGATGCCAATAAAATTTGATCGCATGAATATTTGAGACTAGTCAGTGTAGAATAGCTATGTATGTGACTGAAGTAAAATAGTTGAATAGTCATGTCATGTGTGTGGACATATTTTTCTATCCCAAAGTGGTTGTTCTACTTAACCTAAGCTCTGCAGTATCTCACTTCAAGGATCTAGAATGTAAAAAAAGTAAAAAAACAAAACAAAACAAAAAAAACAACAAAAAAAACCCCAACACCCTTAATTTTCAGTTTCTAAAAATGTTCTATTCATAAATGTCTATACGAACAACATAATCCTTTCTATTCCCTAACTTTTTATTGAGAATAAAGTGACAGAGAGGAGAATGACACAAACCACAAGTAAACATTAGCAGGGCAGTTAGTTGCTGTTTCCCTTTACAAGAGGAGGAGAAGTACCAGTTGTCACCAGAGAGGCATATTATTGTTTCTTCCCTCATTGTGCAAAAGATAAGAAGAGCAGAAATTTTTAAAAAGGTAAGAGGGAATAGGAGAAAAGAAGGGAGGAGCTGCTTTGAAACAGATCATAAATACCAACTTTTGGGTAATAAGTGGTTTTCTTCTCAGTCAATAGGAGGTTTGTCTTTAGAATTCTATGGGAACAAATGCATATTGGCTGAATTTAGTTTCAGTTACAGGCTTCTCTGGCATACATTCACTTCTAAACAGCATAGATATTGCTCACAAAGTTATTCATGTGTGGAGAACTTCCAAAATTTGACACATTGTTCATTTTTTTTATACTGCTGGTGCAAATCATGCAGGTCAAACTGCAAAGTGATGGATGCTCTCCTTGGAGGCTGGTTATGCTCCCTTGGAGAAAGGGCAGTTGAACACATTTCTTGCCCTGCCTCCTTGAATTGTTTAGTTCTGTTGCACAGAAGAAAAATGGAGCTCTTTAGTGTATTTTTGTTGCTTATTACCCTTAGTATATTATAGTCTGGACTTGGTGAGACAATTTTTTTATTCAAATTTAGACAAAAATTGTAATTTTAGTTCTTTATAGCTGAAAATGTTATGCTTGGGAGGGAAAAAAGGGAGTGCTTCTAAGAAGGAGCAGAGGCTAATTTTACCCAGATAGAGAACTAGTCTCACTGCAGGTAAAACCAGCTCCTTTGACATGGGGTTACACAAGAGCTGGTTCTTCATCTTTAAATGATTCTATGAACATCGCCTAATGTCTGTAAAAGTGATGCATATGCTAAAGATCTCTTGTGGGTTTAGCCTTATGGGAGCCTGATTTTTAAGCTGTTACATTTTTTCAGGCTAATTTTTGAGGTCTTCATTCTGATTTGAAAAGACATGTGAAAGCAGATGACAACCCTCAATCATGTTTATTTTCAGTCCATCAGAAAATCTTCCAGACCAATTTTGTGTTTTCTTTGCATTAGTTCCTTGCAGCATAGAAGCTTCTTACCAAGGGAAAGACTGAAGACAGATTTGAACTAAAGCTATGGAATTATGGACGGACAGCTGCCAGTCAGAAGTATTTATAGAGGATACCAGGCAAGTGCACAGACTTCCCTAGCAGTTAGACTGAGCATAGGTGTAAGTGGAATGATGCAGAATCACATATTCCAAATCTGATTCTGAGAATTGCCTCAATGAGCATACAGGAAAACCAGCAGAAACAGAAGTGCAAACACTACTTATTTCACTTGATACTCTCTTAGTCCTTACAGATGCACAATAGCCATTTCATGTTTCTTGAAAATTGAGAATTATCTGGTTTTCAACAACATGAATTGATTTATTACCAAATTATGCAAAGATGTTAGTTTTAGATCACAAGAACAGCTCTCAAACAATAGTGTTTTTCAGTAGTGGTAATATCTTAAGTACTGCTACCAATTTATTGAGGTATATGAATACTATTCCATTGTGGGTTTTAATCTAGATTTTGTATAATGTTCTTTTCAAAGATGCTGTTGCTTTTTCAAGACAAAACTAGCAAAATAATTTTGTCTTTGGATTTTTTTGGTAAGGGGAATTTGTCAATAGTGGCTCGTATGTGAGTTTAGGTGTATAGTCTTAAAAAAAATTTAAAAATGTATTTTGTGTTGGAGGCTATATCAGAAAATAAATTACTGAAACTTCTATAGTTGTGCTGTGTAAGTCACCCATGATGTGCAGTGTCTACTGGGATCCTTCTGTGATGCAGATGGAGCTTAAGCATGAGATGCAGCTCCCTAACGCTGTCATCTTCTGTCTTCCTTACATACATCTACCTGAGTGCAGGTGGAAATGCTTTTCAGAGCTGCAACTGGAAATTGTATTTTCCCTACGAATCCTTTTAGCAGTGGTGCTACCACTAGGGTTTGACTGACTTGACTAAGAAGATCTCACTTCTACGTGACCATGAGCACCAACCAATTTTTCCAGATCAGTACGACATTGAAACAAAAATTTGTCATGTTGCATGAATTTGAATGTTTTTGTTATTGTTTCAAGCACTAATTTTCATTATTCTTCCAAAAGCCTTGATGACAAAGTAAACTGTTGTGTCTGACAATAACACCTGTACTTCTTAATGGGAGCTAGACTGACTTTTAAAAAAACTCTAAACAATCAGTTTCTGTGAGTCAAGTACATGATACTACTCAAACAAATAAGATCTTATTGTTATACCAGAAACAAACAAACAAACAAAAAAACAGTCAAAGCTTTCATGGCTAATTTTTATTTATCAATGATGGACAAAAGAAGAAACCACAAGATGTCACTCTATCCTAAGAAGCTGAGAGGTACTTTCTCATTGCCGGTAATCTTACAGGAGTGTTGGAAAGCTGAATGTCCTGACTGGGACTCAACTGTATGTAAGTCTTTGTAAAATCAGGGAGAGTTGCTTGAGTTTGAGAGCATAGTTAGACCCGGGTGCCTGAGATTAATAATTGAGACAGGGGAATGGAAACAAAGAAAAACGCCCATTTCTTTGTCTTGCAAACTTTTCTCTGATTCTTGATAACGGATTGCTGGGTTAAGTTCATTGCTCATAGGGGAATTTTTGTCCAATTCGTAGCCTGGGTGATTGCATTGTGTACTTGGTGTGGGGTGAAATAAAAGCAGAAGTTTGGGGTTTTTCCAACCCATCTCCATGAACAGCAGTAGAGCTGTACTGTGGTTACTTCAGAGTGTCAGTGCTACAATAGGAGACACGTTTTCTTGACTACAAGAGAAATAATTAGGGTTGAAGTCATTGATATGCTGGCCCTATTATTCTGTTGCTCCTTTTTTGCTTACCTCTTTTATTTCCCTCCTCGCTGCCTTATGTACAGCCACTAGAGTTTCTGCATGATCAGATTCTCAGCATGTTCTCCCCTTGTGCAGTGAGGTTACACCACTGCCAGGTGTTCTGCTCTCTTCCAGGGGAGGCGGCAATATTTTTCCTATGAGGATTTTCTAAAAAAGACAACAAGACACACTCCAAAAGCGGTGTTTACACGCTAATTCTTGAGTTGTTTTTGTCCCTTTTAATAGGCAATCTTTGCTTTTGTCCCTACAGTGGAAAATGGAAATATATTGACTAAAATGAGATAGTTTACCACCAGACCCCAGTGCCAGAGAGGAGGAAAACAGTATCTTAGTAACTCAGATAATACCAGCAAGAAGTAAGTTGACTTCCCTTGTGAGCTACTCTGCGTCTACCGACACAGTTGATGAGAAATTGTAGATTAATTTAGCTCGTAAAACTTTCTGCAGTCCCAAGAATTTTGGATCAAGCTGCAGTAGTTACAGGGGTCCAGACAGAATGAAGGCTCTGCCTGCTTACTGGGGACCTTTGTTAATTGGCTCAGTAGCTTGTCTTTGGTTTCCAGCTGGCATTGCTTAAGAGCTATAAAACAAAGTTACACATGAGAAACCATTCACAATACACAAACAGAGTTGGTACTGTAAAACTCATGAGCAACACTATGTATCTGTTACCCCTGTCTACCAGGGCTTCTCAAGTGACGTTCTCTTTATATAGTACTGCTCTTACAACAATATCCACATGAATGTTTTTCATTTCACAGCACTAATTAGAAGCCTGAGTCGTGGACCAATTGCTCTAGGCATTAGGCAAACCAAATAAAAAGATAGACAAAAGTAATACAATAAAATGCAGTTTAAATTGCAGTTTATTGCAGACTAGCACAGTCAAGGCTGTAAGGCTAATGTAGAATATCAGGCTTACTCACAGTCACTCTGGCAGGTAGGTAAATGGAGAAAAGTGGTGAAGATAAATGGATTATCCAAACAATAGCTGAGTCTCAGCTCCATTCGCTATTTTAGAAATTGTTCAGACTTTTCCAAAACACCTTACAAATGCAGCCTCCAAACTGTATTAATAGCTGTGCCTGGAAGTCAGGCAGGTAATCGTTTTCAGATAGGTGCAACTCCAAACCGAGCACAGCAAAGCTCAAAATGTTGGCAGCTGTATGCAAAAATCTTCATGGAACTCTCCACTTTCAACTGTGATCAAATAATCTGAAACATTTCTTTCTTAATGATGTGTTTGCAACACTGTGTTCTGGAAACCAATCTGGCAGACAGTGGTAGTAAAATTCTAGGTCTACTAGGACCTGGCTGAGGAAAAAGATTGAAATTGTTCCTGCAGCTAGGGAATTCAGCCCGTTGCCTGAGTTTTTATCTTTTCAGCTGCAGTGAATCACAATATGAATGATGTTCCAGATATAACCCATGCTTTACTGATAGCCAGTTGTTTCACTATCTAGCCCTCATAAACACACATCTTCTCTTCCCTATGGAAGAGTTATCTTATAGACAAACTGAGGGAAGAATTCCTACAGAAAAAATGATTCTGAACTTGTGTAGAAGTGCTTTTAAATAAGGAAGAAAAAAAAAAAAACACAGAGGAAATCTGGATTGTGTCTAAATCATGTCTTTTGTGGTCTCATTAAGAGATTGGAATCGGCCATGGAAAAATCCTGTTTCTTCTTTAAGAACAATTTGTTTAGATGGGCTTCAACGATTCCTTCAAGTATTCTAATGCTACCAAAAGACTTTAGACCTAATCACGGGTTAACATTTTTACTCTATTTACATGTATTTGTTAAGAGTCATGTTTTAAAACCAAGCAACTTGCAGTGTTGGAATGCTTACAAGTGGTAACTAAATGATAGCAATGCCTGAACAGAATGAAAGAAATATGTCAAAACATACTAAGAAACAAAAGACCTCAACAAGTCCGTCTTGCCCTGAGACCTGTAAGGATCGTGGTCTGGACAATGCCAAATCTCATCAGTAACCAACAGTCTGATACAAAAAGCCTATTTATTTGAGGCTGTTGTAACTGTCAGTATACTTTGTAAAGTGGCATATTTCTAAAGGTAACATACAGAAAGCTGGCATAGTTTAACACAGAAATTACTAAAATTTTTGAAGTTTATTACAAGAGAAATACTCGTCATAAAATTCATCAGCTCTCCTGGGACTCTTTCTCTTTGGGTTAGGCTGCAGCTTGGAATTTCGAGCATGTAGTAGCAGTCTGTCATTTTCCAGGAGCAGGACCGTGTAAAACTCTCCTGCCAACTCAGAACCAAGGATACGTCTTCATCAGCTGAGCTGCTGTTAAAGCAGATAGGTAAAAAGAGGCCAATTCTAATGTTGCTGCTGCTTGTTTTACATATGTGTCTCCATTGATTTTTCTTCTACAGAATTTTCTCTTCAGTCTAAACAAAAAGAGAAATCAGGGACAATGTGCTGCAGTTTGTAAGTTCACTTCAAATTTTTTGAACAGAAATTTGCGAGTTGTAACAATATTTCAGTGCTACTTCTACTGCTATGGTTTCATAAGGTGCAAGTAGAACAGGCTAACCTTGAGCACTTTTAATTCATTTATTTTCCAGTGCTGTTCCAAGTTTAATGTGTATATATCTATGAAACAAAGCATTCTGAGGAGATGATCTCTTGATTACTGACCTTTTGAATCGTGACACATGTGGGCCAGAGAGCTTGGAACCATGAGTAAAATAGCTTCCCTTGTATCGAGCACTTACAAAAGCCGAGGACATTAACAGTTCTTCATCTTCACTATGACGATTACAACAAGGTAGGCGTAAGCCATCCTGAGGGAGAAAGTGCGGTTACCTCTGAGCAGAAATTAGGGAATGTCTGGTTCCATAACCTTAAATATTTAAAAAAAGCAAACAATCACGTAGTGTCCAAAACACCCATAGCAAAGATCATCATCAGAAAAGCTACATTTAATCAGAGTCATCTGGAGCCTGTTCCAAATCCCTTTGTAGTCCATAGAAAAAAGATTGCCATTAGTTTCAGTGAGTTTTGGACCACGTGCAGATTTCTGTCAGGCCCTGAAACCTGCGTACAAAACACTGGGTGGGAACTGACATACCTGTGATTTTGTGTCATTAGTAAGAACTCATTTTTTGCCCAATTGGCAAAAATGACTTCAGGCCACTTACCAGAAAATATGAAATGGTCTTCTATTCACAGTGTTTCTACAAAAAAAAGCCCAAACATAAAAGTCAAGTCTATAAGCATGCAAGTTTTAAAGTTGCATTTTGTACGTGCACGTGTGTGTTCACTCCATTAAATGTGGACATGCTATGGAAATCACAAATACTGTTACTGTTTTATGTTACAATAAGTAAGCAAAACCTAACCTAAGTATCTTTGTATGAAACCATAAGATAGTACAAAACAATGAAACCACTCTGTGCCTCTTGGTTTAAAGGCTGGAGGACTTTTCCTTGGTGCAGGATGCCTATAAAGGAATAAAAAGGTTGTTTGCCTGTCTGTTCAGGGAGCCTAGCTTGGCTGGGTTCCTGTCTTTAGGTCCCTGAAGTTAAATGAGATTAATTCAGGCCCCCTGAGAGTGTTGGCAGTGTATTCCTCTGCCTACAGCCATTGCACAGAGAATTTCCAAGGTAAATCAAAGTAGACAGATGAAGGCAGAGGATCCTGGGGGATATCGGTGTTTAACACGATGGGTGGTGGCAAAGCTCGCCAGCCACCCGGCCACTGTCAACATAGAGGGCCCTGAAGAGGAGCCGCAGTCCCCCTTTGAGGAACTGGCAGAAGTCATTCCCTCGTACGCTGCCTCTGTATTACTCTGCATATATTTTCTAGATACAGCAACTTGCTAGTGGATTTGTTGGAGTGAGCTAAGAAGTATCTTTAAGACAAGTTAATTCAGGCTCTCTTAGCCTTGATAACACTTGCTTAAAATACGTTTCCTTCTATGAACGACAAGAGTACAGAGATTATATTATGATAGTTCCATGACAAGTGACTTCTAAAAAGCAACATAGAAGGCTATTTTTCAGAAGGGCCATTAACCATCTGGCAGCCCATTTTCAGCCCTTCATTGTAAGCATGATAATCTCAACAGTATTCAGGAAAAAGGCAGATCGAAGTCTTCGCTGTTTCCACAGGAAACGCATCCTGACAACTCCATAGACAAAGGTTTTCAAGTGGAAAACATGTTTTCCATTTGTATCTCCTTCAGCTCTGTAAACCCCTGCTTATTTTTTAGATTTTCTGCACAAAGTCTTTTTTTAAATGGAGCTTGGAAATTATTCATTTTGCAGGTGTGTTCACGTTCAGCACTGACGTATAGAAAACACAATCTCCTAATAAACCGAGGGGGATCTATGGCAGTGATGTGCTTTTGTGTGTCATGCCATTGTAAGGATGGCAGTAATGCTGCTGGTGACTTACGCTCTCTAAACCTGCGCAGACCCAGCAGTTAGGTCTCAGTTTTCCCCAACGCAGTTGGTAGAGGAGCATGAAATCACAGTCTTTGCTTCTGCCTTCCATCTCAGAACTTACCTAGAAGCTTGAAGGTTAAGATTTTGTTTCACATGGGGCAAGGCTATTAGGTAGGAAATGCTGTTTTACCTGCTTCTTAGCTGAGATCTGGGCTCCGAAGAGAGATGGTGGCTCTGCCTCTGCTGTGGGGCTGGTACTCCTTTTGGCTTCCCCTCGGCTTCTGTGCCTGTGGTCACCAAAGACAGGACCTGACTAGCGTGGGATACGGTCTAGTGGTTTGCATGCCTGCATTTCTTTCCCACGGAGGGGAAAGATGCAGAGGGATAGTGGTTTGAATCACACGGTTTTGCTCCAATATGCAGCTGGAGCACTGCCAGGGCTCACAATGGACTCAGAATCTCTGATCCACCCATTTGACTGTAGCCCAAGTGCCTCATTCTACAGAATATAACATTGTCGGAACAGAGAAAGTAACCCTCGTGCTGAGTGACCAACAAGTACAGTTGGTCTAATGCCCTTGGGGCAGGGAAGGAAGAATCTTGCTAGTTTGGCACTGAGTTAAGCTCCCCGCCCTTTTAAACTCTCCTGATGTCTTTCTAAGGCTGAAAATGGGAACAATATGATGCTGTGAATTGCTGATCAAAAACAAGATGGAGACCAATGTGCAGCTACCCACTGTGTCCCAAGCTACTGTCCAAATCACTGACTCGCCTTGTTGGGCCAAAGTGTCAGTGGATTTATGTGGTAGGAAAATCCAGTGAACAATCAAAGCATTTAAAAGCAAGCCAACAAATATGAAGCATTTGGGAGCAGCAGCTGATGTTCCCTCAGAGATGTAACACATGATTTCTATAATCGTAAAAATATATTTAATTTTGTTTATTTAAACCAGCCTGTGTTTTGCTGTGAACATTAATCATCTGGTGTCACACAATAGCACACTAAATGTCACACATTGAATCACATCTCCTGCGACACTGTTATGAATATTCTGGATGTACTCCGCAGCTGTAGAAAGAAGTACTTCATGCCTTGCTAGCTATAGAGCAAACGCACTCTCGCAGCTTCATTTTGTATTCAGCAGCTCTACACAACAGCGAAGGCAGCATGCAAAATGGGAGGAATACTACTGAAGCTCAGCTGCTGATCTTTCACAGTTCAGCTGCAAAAACTGTGAGGCCAGAAAGAGCACGTTAAAGTACAAGCACAGGTAGAAATATTAAACTACCGTAATCAAGGGGATTACATCTGGTCAATTAGTTTTTTGATAAGATTTGGTTGCCTGAAGAAGCAACAACAGCACCTGGTGTTTCCTGCTGGAGACGGGGTCGCCGTCTTCCCCCTGTACGAGACAAGGAGAAAAGAAAATTTGTATTTCCCAACTGCTGGTGGACAACATGGAGCTGGCAGAGCAAGGCAAAGCGGAGCAGATGAAAGATGGGTTTGCTTTATGTTTGAGACTAGTTCCATGGCCTGGCAGGTCTGTGACTGGAGAAGAGAATGACGTAAAGTAGTTTAACAGCACCTTTAGGCCAGCAGTGGACTCAGCCTCTCTAAAGTCCAAAGATCAGGCTGGATCTGAATAGTGTAGGTTTTAATCTTCTTCCCCCACCCCCCCCTTAAAGAAAAGCTGTTGCTTATATCACCTCATCTCTGTTAATGCAAAATGTAAGGGTGGGGGAAACAAACCTATGAAAAAAATCTAGATTTGTCTTCAGAGGGGATTTTGGATGAAAACAGTTAAGGCAGAGAGAGGCACCGGATGAAGTCATTGTGTTTCAAGCCAGTGGATTGCCTTTACTGGACCCTGACTGAATCAGTTGGCAGGAGAGACTAATGCATACTGATGGTGCACTCCCCTTATCAGTGATTACAAACACATGCTCTGGGAAGTCCCGCCAACAGATTTGGTGTCCTACAGTACCAGAACTTGGGTGGAAAGATGGTGGTGTGTAGCGTGAGGGGAAGGTGCATCATCCAGCTGGAGATACTTTAGGATCTTCTTGTCTTTTGAATATATATGAGAAAAAAGAATGCCTTCTCTGCTGAAGTCAGTAGACCTGATTTTTATACCTGTGCCTAGTGAACGCAAGATGCTTGTTACTCAGAAATTCCCCGTTTGCTGAGGCCAGCACTCACACCTGCGCAGCAGCAGGTACAAATACAGCGCTGAGACAAAGCAATGGAAAACCAGTCCCAAGAATGCTTAAATACCAAAATCGTGTAGCCCTCAGGACGCACATACTGTGATACAACAAATGCAGTCTCTGACCAGAAACACATTTTCATTACGTTTAATTTCTTTTGGCAGGACATGCCGGTTTCTAGCTTTAAATGCAGGAATTGTGGACAGCTACAGTGTGTCTGTCTCCTTCCTACAAAAGAAGCACTGGAGAGAAACAAGGCTGTTTCTTCTTTCTTGTAGCACGAGGCTGCCATTTTTTCAAACTGAAAGCAAGTGGGAGCAAATTATTTGGATTTCCTGACAAAAGCTGCATGGACCAAACACCTTTAATAAAAATAGCTGGTTCTCCTCGTAATGCTTCTCTCTTCCTCATGATCACAGGAGGCCCTGCTTTCTGTTTTCAGGCAGAGAACATCTTTATTATCCTTGCAGACAGTGAATAACAAGTCATGCATTTGAACTACATTTTTTTGGCAATAAGACTCAGAAACAGAATAGGGATGAAAAAAACAGAGTTGTCAGGAACAAATTCTGCCTGTAAATAAATACACGTTCATAGTTCTGAGTTCCTTCTTTGGTTGCAATGAGGGCAGGTGTCTCTGAATTTTAAACAACTGAATTATGTTTGTCATTCAACTGTATTGCTATTGCATGCTTTCCTCTTCTTTCACTCCTTTCTTAGCACGTGTAGAGCGGGTGGTTTTTACCATCTTGGCCCAGGAATGGAGTAACATCAACCAGAAATGTAGGTCAGTAAAACATCTTGTATCATTGAAACAAAAGTAAGAATGTATTGATCTTTGAAAGAGAGTAGATATGTTTTAAAGCACATTTGTACTGAAACTCAATGGTCTTCCATGAAATTTTCATCTGTATAAGAATAATTGCCTTCTGTTCCCCTGCCTGTCTGTGCACATTCGTTACATATGTACGCGCACGTGTGTGTAAACATGCACACACATGTACACACACACATACACACACCAATATGTACACATATGCAAATACACATATCTGAAAATATGCATGTAAAACGGGTTTGCTGTGCAGGTGGAGTTTGGTACATGGTGTGTGCGTGCACACAGCTAACCATGTTTCAGTATATGAATGAAACGGATGTACAGGTGAGGCAGGAGGGTGCTGGGGAGGAAGGGAGGGAAAGGCGCAAAGTATTTCAGGCAAAGGGAAGGCCGCCTAGTGTAAAAAATTTGAGAACTGCTGGTATTGATAATGGCAGACTGAATGAGTCAAATGTATTATGAGTAGCTTTCCCGTTCCATACTTAAAGAGATTATGCCTATTTATCTTAAATATCTAACATATGACAACTTCCTAAAGCCAGTTTAATAAAGAAGTGCTTTAGTGACTCCTGAGTATTCCCACATTTGCAAGATCTGAGTTTCAGGAAGGCAGGGTTTTGATGGATGAAGTGAAACCATTTTTTCAGTATAATTCAGATAATCAATTCTCCACAAAAAAAGGAAACATAACTCTTCAGCAGTTGGCAGCAGTTACATAAATAAATACAACGATTTATGGAAATATGGTGGCATCTGCAATGATGAAAGTTAGACAGGAGAATAACCAGAGATACTGCTTCAAATGAGACAGTGTAGAAGGAAGCTTACAAGACTGCAACAGGAAATTGTTTATCAAAATGAATTTAGAATGATTTTCATATGATTAAAATTGCCTGATGAAACTTATGTTCAATGAATTAGGAAGTACTTAATGAATGTTGTATTCCATCAGGAATTATTAACAATTAACATATGAAAAGAAGAAACATGAGATTCATAATAAAGATGTGGATGGAGGCAAATGAGACTGCCCTCATATCAGAGTTTTCATCTTTGGGTGTCTTCATCAAATGTCTGATCTTGTTTGTTTTGGCAGCTTTAGATAAGATGTTTCTAATTTCAAGAATTAGGCAGAAATGGCATTTGGACATCTTAAGACTGACAGAAAGCTCATTAAAATGGATGGCAGTTTGCCTATCAATTTCAATGAGCTCTAAACCATGACCTCCGTGAAAGAATGCTCAGTTCAATCTCTTGTGAAAAACCTGGCAGATATCTGGCAGATACCTTTTGGGTTTTTTCTGTATGCACATACAAGTTTGATTCTGCTCCAGTTGAATTCAATGGCATTGCTCATAAGGGCTGAAAGGTTAAGCATAAGCTTATGTGCATCTGTGGATTAGGGAACCAATAAGTTTATTCAATATAAAAAGCCATGTTTTAAGGTGAAAGGGGAAATATATCTCATCTCAGTGAGACATATAATGGGAGAAATCATTATTGCGCGTCAATCAGCAGGAGTGCTGTATGCCACTGACTTCACTTGGGATAGGATTTTGTTTTCTCTTTCATGCACCCATAGAAAAGTTGCCAAATGCAAGACACGGCAAGTTATGTCTATTATTTTTTTTAAAAGAAACTTTTGAGAAAAAAAATCTCAAAACATTACTTATACGTGATCTTTTGTTAGTGTCAGAAAAAGTCTACTTCTTCCAGAAACTGTTGACCTACATTTTATTAGAAAAGTCACATTTGATACTGAAATATGTCTCTCCTAAACCAAATAAAAATGCCATTCTTCATTCCATAAACAGCTCTTTTTATGGCTTGATCCACAGACCATAAAATCAATGGAAAGACTCACTCTTCAGTGCCAGATATTGTCATTATGACTTGCAAGCCCATTGTTTTTCCAGAAGAGAGGACCAAGTTTCAGTCCTTGTTGCTTGGTTACAACCCCTCCAACCCTCTTGGAAGTCATGGGTTTATAACACCTTAGTAAACCAGACATATATAGTTTTCACTTCAATTATTTATGCAGCTAGTTGTTGATTCCTTTTTGTCTGGTGACCCTGATGAAATGTTTCACTACCTCTGCCCTTCTTCTGTCCAAGGCTTTATTCTGCTGTACTTGGCTTTTCCCTGTGAATGCTCTCCAAGTGCTACCAGTGGGAGTCAAATAGTTTACTGGAATCCTGAATGGGCAGGACAAAAAGCAATTTGTTGCCTAGGTAACTCGGCAAAATAACCACTTAGTTTGTGTAAGTATGCCTGCTTATCTGCTGAAGCACAGATGAGCATATATGCATTTAATATGGTGTTCCTTTTCTAGTGCTTCCTATGAGTATGCATGCGGATTATACTAATGAAACATTCAAAGAAATTCTCTCAATAAAGCTGATTCATCCATCATGAATGCCATGGATTCCTGGATGTACTCAAACCAGGTAAGATCAATATAGAAATTAACTTTCTGCTGTCGCTATAATGTCATGGAGTTTTTAGATCTGATGTTACTGGTGGCATCAACCTAATGGTTTGATATCACTGGTAAGTATGAAGCTAACACTAAGTAAAGTAAGACTTTTACATAAAGAACATGAAATTACATCAACAAACTCTTTTTACGGTGCTGCTCTATCCCTGAATCAGAAAAAATGTTATAATAGAGCATTGCATTTAAGTATTCTTTAACGATGATTAATATAATGTCAGATTAAAAAAACAACTATTTAAATGCATAGACGTTAAAGCCAGATTGTTCATCTAGTCTGATCTTAACGAAGTCAGTCTCTGTGAATCCTGTATGAATGCTGACCCTATTCACTTTAACAGAATTTTTGCTGTTGCCTACCACAGCGCCAGGATTTCATGGTCTGAGCATTTCAGTTATTTCTCTATAAAAGGGGGAGGGATAATATTATTCCCTTTCTCCTACTCTTTGCTTGTCGGCTCTGTTCAATTAGACTGCAAACTCTCTGGAGCAAACCATTTTACTGGCTTTCTGTGGTGCCCAGAACAAAAGGGCCTCTTGTGGCCTACAGCAGTCGTAATAATTTGATTTGTTTCCGTCATTGATCAGGTCTCAGGATGAGACGGATTCTGCCCGGTTCATACATATTTCAGGAGTGCATCAGATGTATCTGTGGCACATGCAGGGAAGCATCCGATCAATCAAATGTAGACGGGAGAGGCTCGTGGTAGAGACTGCTGCCCACCCTGTATTTGCCCCCCTCAGCCATTTGAAAGACGGAATTACTGGTCAAAGTTGGATAAAGCGTGAAAAACTATATCTTTCTCGCGGGGACGGGACGTGCTGCTGAATTTCTTGGCAGAAACATATATTTGTAGGCAGGTTGTAAAGATCTGAAAAACAGTGTTTATAATGGAAAGGCCAACACCATCTTAAATATGTCGTTTCACTGAATCAGCAGATAAATAATTTTTCATATGCTTTATGAGGAATGCATTTGCCATAGAAGATCTGAAGCCCATTAGGTTGTGATGTGGACAAATACCTTTCATTTTATGTATAGAGAAAAAATGGTAAGTAAAAAGCCCCCAAATTACAGTCTTGTTTAATTTAGAAGTAAATTTTTTTTTTTTTTTTTCTTAGCAGGTAGAGAAAAGATATGTTGAAATGACCTGATGAAACTCTCAATACCCTGTCCTCTGCCCACTCTCTGATAAACTCAGTTCATACCACCTAAAGTTTTAGTGAAACCTGTGTGGAATGATTTCATTGTTACATTTCAGATAATGGTCTGACAAGTCAACATTTGTAACCACAAAATACCTCTGCATAGGAGCTAAAATTTTCTGGTAAACATTGTGCTCCTGTACTTTACTGGCACAGTGAAGTTTGCCAGCAGAATTTCTAAGAGAATGTTTTGGAGATTTCAATCACTGTTGGGGAAAGCACATGCCTTTCTGTACAGAAAGATTTTATAATGATCAGCCTTTATAGTGACCAAGAAGAAGAGAAAAGAGAAATCTGAAGGAATGGGAGGATAGGGAATAAACTTTCTGTGAAGAAATTGCAAGGTAGGAAGGCTGAACCACAGAGGTTTGTGACTATATGGTATTTCCAGTTGAATATCCCTGGGCAGAGGGGTTTATTTTGTACTTTTTTCCACATTGATCTTAATCTATTTATCCCTTCTTCTTTCGGTATGGAGCCGAGGAGCTCAAGTGAAGAAGGAACTGTGCCTGTAACGTTGGAGATGCAGATCAATAGGGCATGATTGACTGCTCTATTATAACCTTACACAGCGCAGCACTGAAACTTGGTTCCCGTAACTACTGTTAGAGTTTAACAGCCATCTGTAAACTTCAGCAGGGACTAGCCAATGCCCGTAACAATATTGGGCTGCTGCAATTCCATCAGTGGCACACTGCCAGCGTCTACACTTTGTCTGAGTGAACCAAACGAACATTTATATCAAACACATTTTAAAGTGAATAGCTTCACTGGACTTATTCTCAGAACCTGTAGCTTTAATGTTTTAAGGAAAGTGTAATATAAAAATAGACACAAAACTGACCTGTAAGTTCCCACCAAGAGAAGAGTCTCTTGTGTTCATTCTCAGATGCAGCCTTGAAGAAGGAAGCCTGGAAGATTGTTTATAAAATGGCTGAGCACATTCAAATGAGGCAAGGACATTCAACATAGCGAAGAGATGCTCACAAAGAACTTTCGTGAACGATACATAAAATATGAGACTCTTTACATATCTATTAAGTTCTTGGATAAATTAATAAGGCATTTAACAGCCATTAATGAAGCCAGGGATCGTTTAGGTGAAGAAAAGATAAACTTCATGTGGGCAAAACTGTGAAAGCAATTCAGAGAAGTGAAGTCACTGGAGTGAGCACACCAGAGATTCATCTGGATGATCACATATCTTGCTACAGGTATCACCAACCTATCTTTAGCCACCTTCTGGAAAGACGGTTCATTGATACCAGCTAGATCAGCGCAGGAATTTGTTTGATGTGCTTAAGAGATTGGTAACAATACCTCCTAACGTGACTGCGTTGCGAGGTGACAGCGTTTCCTTGGAGACAGTGAATCCATACCACCCCAGCCAGGATCCTTGCTGGCTCCCTCTCTTCAGAGGATGGTGAACTACCTCTCTGTGCAGGGGCAAAGATGGGAAGATAAGCTTTGACTGTAGACAAATAGCCTTATGCAAGATGTGAGGATTTTATGCAACAGCAAGACATGTCTGAAAGGTAGGAGGGTGAAAGAAGAGACGTAACTGTAGTCATTGCACAGCTGGCTTGACATGCTTTGACAACAAAGATAGTGTTACAGGATTGAGTATCTTTTTAAAATGTACCAGCCCGTATTGCTGTTGGAGATTGTTGTGCAGTGAAAACAGGAAGAAAAATGGGGGTTTTCTTGCTGTCATTGTCTGATTACTGAAAGACAAAAGGCGCCTCAACAAAAATGTATAATTTGTTGCAAAAATGCGTGAAAAGCACATCGATTAAGATGTGGAATTTGTATCGTTGCAAGTTAGATCCATGAAGAGCTGCGTGGAATGTTAGTTGATAGGAATGTATAATTATGGTGATAAGACCTAATTATGTTAATTACATCTTTTGGGGGGCAATTTTACAATGCATAAAGCAAGATAATTGATGATACAGCTAACAGCAAGGATGCATTGTAACCATAACTTACACGTGTGTTTGTCACTAAATTATGCTCAAAAGAACTGCTTCAAAATGTTGCATGATGTCTCATAAAACTCCTATAAAAAATAATTGAAAGGTAACGGAGCATGGAAACACTATGTCCAAGTCCTCTACTATTCTAAGTTCAGAGAGTTCTCATAATAAATGTTCGCATACAAGCAACAGCTGCTACATAGCAGTAAATTGTGTGCGTTTTGAACAAAGCACAACCTGAATTCTGCGTTTGCTGTCTTTTAAATACCTATACAAATTGCGTTTGTAAGTTAACCCTGCAGTTCATTTCTGTTGATCAGCTTTGGCATGTGCAATTGCCTGAGACAACATAAATAACTGGGTGTTTGTACCATGTGAGCAAACAGCTATTTGTGCAAGTGGTTTGGACAGATCCATAACCAGCTGTCTTAGAGCCTATGCAAAATCAGCAGCTCCCACCTAGATGTAAGAACTCTTTGCTTTGGGAGGGTTTCTCACCCTTTTCTTAGTTTATTTGGGCTTTTTTTTTTTTTTTTTTTCTTAAAGATGCGCTTAAAATACATTAGATTTGGTTCCTTTAGAATGGTCCATATTTTTCACTTCCATAGTAGCAGGACTGAAAGAGCTTGGAGCACTTTGCTGTTAAATAGCAACGTGACCAGACTTCCACTGAGGTCAGCCACAGGGGAGCATGGGCCTTTCCATCATATGTGTTCTGTGATTTGGTGGGATGCAAAGCTGTAGCAAGCACCGTAGGAATTCTGACTCTGAATATGTGAAGAAGTAGCATATATAGCCCTACTACTTGTTCCCACATCTTTTATCAAGGGCATTGCGGATCTACGGGGAAGGCAGCCGTGGTTCAGTGAAAGCTAAGCCTGCTTGAGGCTTCTGATTCATGAAGAGTAGCTGGGGATAAGGCTACTGGAAGCCAGACCAGACCCCAGAACTGCTCAAAACACCGGGACAAAAGCCTTTCAAATCCCACTTGCAAGAGTTTGCTCATAACCTTCTTTAACGTTACTCCTCTTCCGCTGAGTTTTCCATTTGCCATTTTCCGTAAGGCAATGCTGAACCTGTGCTGTACAGTCTAAAATGTTCATCCAGGCTGACAGTTATATCAAGAGAAAGGAGTCTTTTGACTGACAGTCTTCTCTTAATGGCCAAATATCTAAAATAATACACAGGAGGAATGTTTTTCACTCAGAATATCTTTCACTGATGTAGTTTCAGAAGTAGCTTAGCTGTAGCTCTTCAAAGTATTTCACGGGTTTTTAATATATTCCACCCTTAAAGTCAGCTGGACTCAGATGTACTTGCACTGCAGTTAGAAAATTTACAGCATTTTGTTGCCTATGAAAATTTTGCCAAGATGCCAGTGGGAGGAGAGGCAGACCCATTTCTCGGACACACAACTGACACTGATGTCTTGATAATGTGTGACTTTTAACAGTGAACTCATAGGAGTGCATGATTTTCCACGGTATGGCCTGATATCTCATAAATCATGTTTTGAAAAATGCAGTAGCTGTTCTGTTCTCATTCCTTCCAGTTTACAAAATATTTCAGCCACTTAATTCCCCACTGGGACTTCCACTAAGAAAAAAGCATAAAATATATTGGGTTAGTCACGGGTACTTTCACTTATCCCCATAGTCCGTGCTACCTCTATTCAGCCCACACGCAGCACTCTAGATTTCAAGGGGCTAGAAAAGAATTGCTTTTTACAATTTTCTTTGGTTGTTTGTTTAATTATTTAGATGAAATGGCTTTTTTCTATATTTCAATGATGCTACGTACAACAGAATGATTTCCTGAGCTTTTTTGAAGCGATCAGAAGTCCTGCCATTTCGAAGCACCCTTTAGGCACTCTGAGGTGGGATCCTCCTCACCAAACTTCAGATGCCTCAGAGTTGTGTCCTGTGGGCTCCTCTTGTACACAGTGTGGACAGTGGTTCACTCCAGCTCAAAATAATAGGCATCGAGGCTGGGTTGAGTGAGTGAGTATCTGGACATACCCACTTGTCTCCACTGACTGTAGAGGGAGCCAAGAAACTTTGCTAAGCCTGGCTTGGCAGGCTGGCAGCTGCAACTAGGTGGGAGAAATCGTACTTTAACCAGATGGAGGGTTTAGACCTTTAATGTTGACTTGAGTACTCTGAAATTTTGTACCTGGATTTGGTATCGGTGGCAAAGCTGTAGCCATGATACGAACAACTAGAGTTAGGGCCAGCCTCAGAAATTAGAAGTTGGTCACACACAAGATTTTTTCCCTTACAATTTTAAGTTTCCTTTCCAATCCTCTTTTATAGGATACTTAAGATATGGTCAAGTATCTCTGCTTAAAAGGCATCGCAGATACCCCCTTCCCCCAAGAAGAGAGAGAATAGAGGAATGCTATTGCCACAGAGGGTTTCCATTAGTGAAATTAATTCCTCTCTCCTAAGAATTTAGGGCTATGATTTATGATAACCACCAATTTCTCACTGCAGGCAAAGTGAGAG
This sequence comes from Charadrius vociferus, assembly GCF_000708025.1. Classification (NCBI taxonomy): domain Eukaryota; kingdom Metazoa; phylum Chordata; class Aves; order Charadriiformes; family Charadriidae; genus Charadrius; species Charadrius vociferus. Next base: position 5,154,945 of record NW_009648255.1, read on the forward strand.
GAAATGACTCAGCCTGGACAGACATCATGAATCTAATTTTTTTCCCCCTAATGCTTGACATAATCTAGTGTGCTGCTCCCAGAGGTGTCATTGGAGATTCATATCCAGCCGAAGGGCCTCACAATCAAGGCAGAAAATTTTATTACTTTCATGTATTGTGTGATCTGTAATTGTTTGGAATTGCATCCTGCCTCATTCATTGCCATTTCTTTTGCATCAATTTTGCAGCAAAATAGTAAGGAAAACAAAGCAAAGGAGGGAAAAGCAGTGTTGCACTTGCTCCTTCAGAAAAATCTTCTGTGACATAACGTTAGGGTGCAGCTGGTGCTTATTAAACTCAGGCAGTTTTGAGATGAAAAATGCTTCCTTCTTTCACTCTTTC
>NW_009648255.1:5155337-5159846 GCF_000708025.1 Charadrius vociferus
CAATAGAAATCTCACCACCCACCTGATCGGAGAAGTCTTATCTATCCCATATTGATTCTGGAAATTTATGTTTTGTTTTCTATTACCAATACAGAATTCTGTGAGTGGGCTTCTGCCAGAAGATCAGAATAGATATCATGTTAAATGGTTCAGCTAAAATATTTCATCCCACATTTCAAGGGCTAGGAGTGTATATTCATGTCTCAGCAGAGTAGGTAGTATCTCGCTGAGAGGATGGCAGGTTTTCAAAAGTCTTGCACTTATAAATAGTCATTTGAATACATGCTAACAAATTGCTTCCAAAACTGAGAAGAATAATAAATCTTTTTCTTAAGTATAAAAGAATGTCTACATATTTCTCTGCTACAACATCATTTAACATACAATAAAGCAGAAGCAAACAAATACCGAGATAGGGCTGATAGGGCTAAGCAAGAGTTCCCAGCACATATTTTTTTTTTACTTTTTTTTTATTGTTTTATATTGACCAAATGTAAATCCTCTTTTTACAGGGTTGCTGTGTGTGTGGATGGCTGCTGATCTGTAGCAGCACACACACACGAAAATGGTCTGTTTGCCTCAAGATGACCTCTAAAAATGCCTAAGTAAATACCTGTTATTTTCAGAAAAGCTGAGCTTGCTCAGCTTCCTTTAAGTCACCTACGGTTCATTGTGGCTGGTTTGATCGCATTACAAAAAAAAGCATAAAGCACGAAAGTAGGAGTAGTTCCGTATGTCCGGTCTATGCAGTTTGTGTGCGCTTTCATGCAAAAGCCAGGACAGATGTAATAATGGGTTTTGATGATTTTTGGTAAGGTCAACAGAATACGTCTCTTCATGATTATTTGCCAATAATCTGTAATCCTAAATTTTAACTGATGATCTATTTAGCTTGTCTGTTACACTCAATATGAAACTTTCATTACCATCCTCACTAGACCATTTTAAAGCTGCATTTTTGTTCTCCATTTCTGCTCCTGACTATAATTGTTTTAATGATGCTTACTGACAGCTGATATTTTCTGGCAAGCTCTCACCGAGCTTGAACAGTAAAAGTCAAATTATAGTGCTGTATGCACACACTTACTAAGTTAAAATTATGTTTTTGAAGTATTCCGTGGTAAATTTCTAAATTGCAGCTGCCAGTCTGCAAATTATTCAATCTCTCTGAAGCACAATTGGAGAAATTGCATCATTTGGGGTATATGAATGTACTTTTGAATGTGTTCTTAGGCAATGACCTAGCAAAGCACAGAAGCATATGACTTCAAGACTCTATTGAACAAAGTTCAACTCTTCTTTGGAGCCTTGATATTCCAGTAAAACATACTCAAGGGATTAAAATAAATATGCAGTTGAGGTATCTTTTCATACAACGTGGATCCATAAAAGCAGGGCTCTACAGGATAGAAGGGGACATATCATGCTATTGAACAAGTTCTGGTCTTCATTTTCTCCAAGACTGAGTTTTTCTGACAAGCTGCCAGTAAGTTCCTCTATCTAATGTTTGGACATATCTGTGTAAGTAATCGGTACTTAGGTGAGAGGTCCCATTAAGGGAGTAGAGGGGATTGCCCTACCTATGGTCTGACCAGAGGATCATGTGGCTCTTGTCCGGTGGTAAGTCCTACGCTTTGCTACTCTGTGTTTTTTGCTATTATAAAATAGTTTGCATTTCTCTAAACAGAACTGATTACTTGTTTAACATCTCCTCTCTAGTTCCTCGGGTCTGACTACAAGCAATCAAAAACTCTGTAAAACGTGTTCATCCTGCTGCTCCATCCTAAGTGATACACACATTATTCCACCAGTTTTATCGCAAAACAGAGGATTCATCAGGCAGGACGGTGATTCTGGGCTACTTTCCCCTGTAAGTGTTTGGCTTACCAGTCTGATTGCAAGTTTATAGAAGAGAGACACTGACAAAGAGTAACTAAGGCTGAAGTTTCTTCCTCAGCTTTGAAGCTGATTATGTTTTGCCTCATTTTATCTTCCAAAGCTAGATCAGATTATAAATAAGATATGATATGGTGTCAGCAGTAGCAAGCGATTTGACTCAGTGGCCCAGGAAGCCTTTGAGCACTATGCACAGAACTGGGTGCAATAGGCAAATAAATAATAAATCCTGAAGAGGCTGTGTATGTTTGCTATAAAAGGTCGTCAACAGGGGTGCTATAAAGGGTAACAATACAGATATTTGGTGAGAATATCTCTCTCCAATATTTGAGCCAATTTGCAGAAGTAAACCAGAAAGGGCTGTGGTAAACTACACCTAAACTGTGAATCCCCACAGCATTTCCCAGCTTCTGGATGTGTGTATAGCTCAGCTCTAACTGGAGGGGATGGGTCAGAGGTGCGTGCTCCATCTCTCCTCCTTCCTCAACTCCACCATCATTGGTTCCTCTCAAAGAAACGCTGCAAGTTCGAGCAAGTGCCAAGCTGCATTGCGGCGAGAGGTTCCCCCACTGTAGGCAGTTGTGGTGCTGTGTCTGTTGGGCACGACACAAATCACACCCACTCCATACGCTACAGAGAGAGTTAGAGACTTTGTTCCCTGCTCCCTCCTGATGCCCTGGAAATTATAGAACATGGTTTAGAGGAAAAGCGAAATGGGCAGAAACCTCATATTCTCGACTGCAGTGGCAGGTTTTCTGTGTTTAGATTTAGTGCCTCAGTTGCATTCAGGATACATTGTATGTAAGCTCGTCCAGAAATGTGTTTACATGCATGTGCATTCGCAAATGCATGCCATTGTATCCTCCCTTCCATACACCATTTTGCTATTCACCAGATGGTATTCAGGCACAAGACATTATAAACATGTATGAATATTATTTCTAGTGTAATAAGGCCAGAAATATGAGAAAATAAAATGCCAGAAACTGAAAAAAAAAAAACCCTTAACTGATTCTTTTATATCTTTATTTCGCTTTTTCTAAGCTTCCTTCTGATTCCTTCAAGTATCTCAGCTGGTGTGACATAGAAGAACATGATGTTCGAGGAAATCAGCTTCACTGTCCCCGAGTTAGAAAAGGTAAAGATCAAAAAGACATATTCAAGTTAAGCCTTAACTCTATTTACTCAAACCATGTGTTCTTAAATGTTATAAACTTAAATAATGGAGTTTGCCATTGTTTTGAAAAGGGGCAGGATTTCATCCCATATTGTACATGTTTCCTTTTTTTAACCACTAGGAAAATACCCTTCATAATTTTGAAAATGGGAAACAAAAGCCAGAACTGTAATTTGAAAATGTTTAGTATTAATGTGGTGTTGATTACTTCTCTCAAAAGTTCATTAACATTTACATACTGTGCAGAATGCAATAGCCATATGCCAAACAAGAAGAAGAGGGTGAAATCCAGTCCTGCAAATGATGGCACATATATTTTATTTTAAGACTGAATTGTCCCAATTACACTTTAAGAAGAACAGAGAATAAAAGTTGGATTTTAAAATTCAGTGTTTGCATGTTTGGGACTAAACAGTGGAAAAATTCCATACTGTCCTTTCTTTAGGTAGGGATTTGATCATGTCCATAGCTCTAAGCATTTCAGTAGACCTTCAGATTTTGTCTTCAGCATGTGTAATTCTTAATACAAATGAGGTTTTGAGTATGACTATTTATCCCAGTTGTTGTTGTCAGTGGACTGGAAGTTACAAATGTATACCTTTCTCAGGACAATTACGGGATAACTGCATAACTGTTCTATGAACTCACAGCATGTTAAAGATTACGCAGAAACAGTATTTTAGAACTCAGATGCTTATGCTCAACCATTTAGAAAGAGCTTTTATTCTGAGCTGTAGAAGAAATGTCACTTAGTAACCAGGTACCAAATCATCACGACCTTAGATTGCTTGCTGAATTATGGGCCCAGAAATGGTAGAAAAATCTTCACATTAATTTACTTCTCTGAAGTCTGGAAACCTACGCACCTGTAATATTATATATATTTCTTCATTTCAGATATCTTCCCAGCTGCATATATAACCTTTCAGCAAGTAACTAAGTGCCAGTTCCATATCACATCCGCTATTGTAAATCTTTTTTTCTGAGCAGGGCCTTCAGAAGAAGAGCTATTTTTCAGAGGAGAAGAACATACTTTGAAAAAAAGAAAACAAGTAACTGACACAGAGAAGTGGCAAAAGAAACTGCAAGAAAACTGGGAAAACTGTGCTGTAAAACTTTCTTATTAACTCTTTGTATGTGGTAGTAAATAAGACAGATAATAATGTGCCAGCTGCTCCTTGCAGTTAGCAGTTTTAAAGCTCAGGCTGGCACCATGACATTGTAAACCAGAGGGTTTTTACAAGCTGGAAGAAACACTGGAATATATTGTAATTTGGGTTCTGACCCTGTGCAAAGAGTAAACTCCTGTGTTGTGACAGGGCTTCGTTTGTGCTTGGGTGTATAAGAACTAGCGACTTTCTTTACCTGCTTCATGCCTGATGGTAAATGAATGGTGAGAGAGTGGAGTAGTTTAATTTCAGATTTTTCACTCTTTC
>NW_009648255.1:5160104-5170330 GCF_000708025.1 Charadrius vociferus
TTTCCTCCTACCAGTCTGAGCAGTCCTTTTGGCTGGAGGTACTACATTACTGCTGGTTCTGATCAGCAGTACGTTACAACCTCACTAAGATCAGGTAGCAGCTTCACCTAACACTGAGATCCAGTGCTCTGGACCATGCCTCTCCCTATGCATGGGCTCTAGGGAACACTGATATCTGTCTACGGCACAGCACTTTTTTTCCAGATTAATTTAGAGGCCGAACCAATAAGCCACACAGTCCTGCATTCTCCACCCAGAGCTCACACACAGGCTTGCCCACACAAAGAGGAAGGAGGGGCTGGGCAGTAAGATTCACATGCTTAAAGACACGTTTTCTTCTTTACTTTCAAGGAATTACGCAGTGCATCACTATGATTCTAAGGAGAATTTGGCAATCGGCACCTCAAATTGGTGTACCAACAGCATAATAAAACAGATTCACCTTTTAACTAATTCTGACATTGAAAAGATTTAATGATATCATTATTAGAAAGCAAGGGGAAAAAAGGAAGTGACTTCTCTTATTTTTGCCTTCCCAGGAGTTGAACCTTTCATTCCAGGACCTGGGTGATCTTTACCAGGTGGAAAACTTCAAAAGGATTCTTAAAAGATTAATTCGGGTGGAAAAACTTTGGTTGGTGGACAATTCTTTGACGGACCTAAGTGCCATCAGGTTGCCAAGGTAGTCAAAATGTCCTGTTTCTATTTTTTATGCAATATCATTGAAATCAAAGCTATTATTTACTTCAGTAATAGCTGGAGCAAACTCTTGAGAACTGCTGAGATATGATATTTTGGGGGGGATTATATTGAGAATCCATCCGTATCTTGCTATTCTGAGTTCATGTCATTCCCAAGTTGAAAATACTCAGTGAGGAGGTCAGGTGATGTTTCCTTTATTCCTGGTGGATAATTCATGAGTCTCATCAAATTCAGTGATACTTTTGCTAAACGGGAAAGTTGTTGAAAACCAAAGGAATGTATATGAGGAGATGGTGGAACGTCACCCAAGCAGAGAGGCCAGATGTGACCATGACAACTATATTTTTACAATCCATCTATTGCTACTGTGTTGTCGTATGTTTGGGTAAATGGAAGGTTGTAATATTGAGAACAACAATAATGATATATCCTTTGTACAATATAAAGAAAGCTGAGAGTATAAAGTGTAGGGATTTGATCTTGCGGTCTATGGGTAGGCAAAAGTAACACAAATGTAAAACTAGCATGAAAGCAGGTCTCGAGGATTCAAATTCTTGTATCTCTCATTGGAAGCCCTTAGTTGCCATGGCTTCAACTACATGAAGAGCCATCCCTATGTCAGCTTACATGTGTATAATATTACAGATGTGATCAGTGATGCCATATGCTTTATGCTTTACAGATGCAGAGAACTAAATGTCAATAAAAACCACTTTACATCCTTCAAACAGCTGCCAAAGATACCTCAGATTCAGCATTTATCACTTGCTGAAAATAACATTATGACACTAAGTGGAATATCAGACTTCAGACATACTCCACTTGAATCCCTTATACTCAAGAGGAATCCCTGTGAATTTCAAGAAAGATACAGACAACTGTAAGTCTTACCATCTCATAGCCAACAAAAGTTGAACAATACAAAGAAATGATTGTGAGAGAGTTCAAAAGGAATAGGAACTCAAATGCAACAAGCTCTCCCAAGCAATCTTTTTCTTTTCCCATAGTCTCAACTATCATAAATGCTCCAGGAACATGGGCTGGTGAGCCAGTATCTGATAATAGCCACAAAATATTCAGAAACTGCCTAGGAGGCTTTCTAATCACATGACTGGCAGTTCTTGAACTGAGCTAAGTCCATGGATCAAGTTTAGAGACCGTGAGTAGGGCAGATAAATTAGATTCCCTTTTATTAATAGAAACTACCTATTACTCAAACTCTCTTCAGTCTCATTGCATCCCTCGTGTATTCTGAAAGGAGTCTAAATTGCATTACATGTCAGAGATGGGATCAGAAGGATGTGTTGAAAGATGGGAGCTAAAGCAAGAGGAAACTAAGTTACCTTCATTTGATTTTTCTGGATTCTATCTTCTGTTGTAGCACTGTGGAAATTGCACTGCCTTGAACACCCCGCTCGGCGTAGGTATATGTTGCAGGCAGTGCAGTATAGTGTAGACTTAACAGAGCTGCTTTCGACACTGGAAATGAAAATTCAAATCCAAAATAGAGTATATTCAGGGGAATATAATTTAAATCTCATGCATGTTTTGACACTCCCACCCCTATCCTGTTCTTCCCCAGTTGCTTTGATCCCAAAACTCTCTTGCCAGGAAAAAAAAAATTGCACACAGGTCAGAAAGGGGAATGAAGCATGTTCCTTCTGAACTCCTCAGAAATCTGCATGGTTGCGTGTTTTTCCCCACTACAAACACAGAGTCATAAACCTTATGTTTCATCTCTTCCTGGGAGGGGAAAAAAAAGACAAGTTTTAAAGAAAGTGTTTAATGAAAACCTTTCTGAGTTTCCAATAGGTTTTTTTCTTTCAGTCTAGTAGCATCCCTTTGACAGTGTGATGGTGATGCTTGTGCTTTCTAATGGAAGACAGGCAGATATCAAAGTGAAAGGTAAAAAGTAAATTGAAAATAATGGATTTCACATTTTCTTTACATATCAAAAGGTCCAGGAGAAGAAAAGCTGAAAAGCACTTTTTAACAATTACTGATTATGTTTCTGCTCCCAATCCTACCAGTTCTTAAGGGAATTAAATATAGATAACTCTGGTATTACTTTTACTGCCAGTGTTGGAAGACAGAATGAAGCATTTTCATGCTGAGTTGCACGCTGTGATTGAGCACTGGAGTCCACGCTCACCTCAAAAGGCAGAGGAGCAAATACCATAGCATGTGGGTTAACACCCAGTGCGATGCTTATATGGGGGACTACGGCTCCATCAGCAGTTTTCATGACTGAGGTTAGAGACACTGATGTGTTGTTTAAAAGGGACAGTATATTAGGAGGTAGAGGCGTTCATTTCGATTTGGCATCGCAGAATCATAGAATCATTTATGTTGGCATGCCCACAAAAAAAAAAAAGGGACATTCCCTGCACAGAATTGCGAAAAGGTTTGCAGAGAGCCCTGTCACAGAAGTATAAAAGTTGAGTTGCAGTTCTTGCAGTCTGAATCTTCGCTTTTTAGCAGTCTAGGAAATTCAGTCCAGGCTAACACTGTGTCCTGTCTTTTGTATTAGACAACTGGTTTGGTTCTACTTTATTAAAAATGTAGATACTTGCAGTGTTTTACTGAGTCTGAGGATATCAAAATTGTGCAACAGAGTGAAACCTGAAAATGTTTAATTAGCTTTTCATCAGATAAATTCTGCAGCACATGACTAATCAAGATTTCCAACAATACAAATATATTTTGATACGTTTGAATCCACTGATTGTTTTTTATAAGTGTCTATTTTGTTCTCAGCATTTCCTTAGATTATTTCTCTCAATTTCTATTTTTTCTTTTGTCTCTCTTTAAGTGTATTCTCCAGTTTGCCAAATCTGAAAATGCTGGATGGTATCCCAAAACTGCCTGAGGACTGCTCACCCCCAGATATCAGTTTTTTTTTCAAAATGTGTACTATACTCTAGCACTGTATTTTTGTAGGATCACAGCTGTGCTAGAATCACCCCATTTAAAAGGTACAATAGAACCTGTGTATGGAAGTCACTCTTTTTTTTCTGATCAGAGATACTAAAGCAGAAATACAATTTTTTAATGCATTTGTGATACCACAGACTTCAAGTGAGTATGGATAAATGACATGTAAATAAGACATAATGTGTATACTGAGTGTCATGAGTTTGGTGTATTAAAAATACTGCATGACTTTCTTGTCTAGGAACTCTATGTAGACAACAACTTGCAATTATTGAATCTCACTGCATTTACTTCAAACATGTCCAAGTTCAGACCACATGTCCATTGTAGGAAATGGTACATTCCTACAATGGGATTAACATTCAGGCTGCAAAGAAAAGGAAAAAGAAAAAAAAACAAACCCTGAATGAAAGAACAGGCTATGCATATCCTTCTCTGTGTCCCACCAATGTCGTAGTGCTCTTTAATGCACTTTGTAGCTGGGAAAGGCGGAGCTACCCCAATCATTTTGACCCTTAGAAATAAAAACATAATGCAAAACGTCTTTGCTTGGGAGTTTGGTGTGGCTAGAGACCACTTCATGAAAAAGGAAAGAAATCTTTTGGCTCATTGCTGGCATTGTTTGGGAATGTCTTGTTGCTTAATAGAGGTTCCTCAAACCAAAGCCACAATGAGGGGAAAGAGCTGTGGATGCTGAAAAGGGATTTGTAAGGGCTCCCCAGGATATCTGAATGCAATTATCTTTGAGAGGTATCTGTCCTTGTCTTTGATTCATTTGCTGTTCAATTGTAGCTTTTTTTTTTCCCAGGCAGCTCATGCTGGCACACAAATAGCTGTGCCACTAATGGCTCAGGAAAAGAATGACAGAGTCCTGGAAAATGAAGACAATTAACAGAATTGCCTAATTCCAGAGACAGTCAATAAATTCTCTGCTGTGTATTGGCTGCGGGCTCGGTTTGGTTCAGTTACATGGGGAGGAGAAATGACTGCTCAGCCCTGTAGAACTCTGCAGTGCAATGACTTATCTGCCGAGAGGTCGCAGCAGCTCCCTATAATATCTGTATTGGATCAGGGCAAGAGATAACTACCTTGAAAAGTTTCCAGGCTCTCCTTTAAGAATGTTCTTACCTCTCCCACAGCCTAGCAGTCAAAACAGTTGATGGAAATATTGCACGGACTAGGTGACAAGATTTTGAATGCATAAGAGTGTCTATCTCAAAGTATTTTCTACATCTGTGAAAGAAAAAAGACAATGGACCACTGCAAAGAGGTGTCGGGTTGAGCGCTCACACTCGGGAAATACTCTTGCAACTCATAGAAGCAGGCCAGTTCCTTCCCAGCATTCGCATGCTCACAGGGTTTGATAACTAGGCAGGAACAGACCACACTATGATAAGCCCCTCCATAAACGTACTACAGCATCAAGATGGTACAGTTCAATGATAAAAGGCTATGAGCTTTTACAGGTTCAAAGGAGAGATGATGTGGTTTACACAGAAACAACAAGGGAACCAGAGCTTTGAAACATAAGATCAACATAAAAATCCCACTGTTGTGTTTGGGAATGGAAAGGGTTAAAAAAAAAAAGGGTGAGCTATAGTCTTTCAACTGAGGACCTATGTGAGAAAACACCACCTCCTCAGAAGCAAGGCAGGGAGCAAAAGCAGAAGGGAAACAGAGCCTGAAGGACCACCCTTACTGACCCAGCCAGAGACAAGCAGACAGCAGCTGACTACTGAGTGCTGTGAGGCTGCGTGCCTGGAGACGGGAAAGGGAAGCAGGCTTTTCCCAAGGTAACACACTCTAGGGAGCATTCAAATCAGCGATGTTCAAATCACAACGAAAAGCACTTGAGGACTAGGCTCTCTTCCCAGAATTCGGCATTAGAAAGTGAGACTGAGCTGGGAAACTGCCCCAGTCCCATGGGTAGACATTTCAGTTACGAGCTCCTAGTGAAGCTGCCACCCACTTCTTGCACATCTAATTAGGAGCTGGTCGAGTCTCTCCTGGGAGCACGCTCAGAGGCTTTGTTCTTTAGACCTGAGTCCTGGGTCAGTCACAAGAAAGAGGCACAGACAGTGATTTATTATTTCCGGACAGAAAGTTGGTTCTACTCTCATAATTTTTCCTTTCATTATTTTAATGGTCTGGCTTTGGAGTCCCAGAGAAATATGAGGTTAATATCTGGGGAGCCCTGCCGATTTTATTTAAAGTGTATCCAGGAGCAAGAATGTATTGGTAATGTTTGAGTCACTTCGCTGCAATGAGCTTTAAATGAGATGTTCGCTATCAGCAATGTCACATGGGAAACTGGGGAAAAAAAGAGCCATTAGGTTCCAGCTGGTTGACTGGACAACAGCCATAAGACCAAGGAAGCACACTGGATACATTTCAACATTACTGGTCAACTAGAAACCCCAGCAGCAGGAACCTTTTGAAACTGGCCTCGAGTTCATGCCAAATCAGGGATAAATTAATATACGTTTTGGGTTCTAAATGAGATTATTACTATCTAACTTTATTTTCCTGCCAAGCTTACATTCAGCTTCGCTCAAGAAAAAAATAAGTCTGCAGCAAATTACTCCTGAGTTTTACTCCCTTGCTTTTCCACAGTTATGTTATGGAGAGGTCTAATCGAAACCTAGTCTAAACCTTCAGAAGAATCTGGAAGGAATGGAACAAAGGTAGAGCCTTTATTCTGCCAGAGCTTTGGAAATTTCATCTGTTGTGATTGCACTCTGAAATATAAAATAATGGCTATCACCTGTGACCTCAATAGCAAAGTATCCTGAAATCAGTTTCCAGTTATTCATAAAGAATCCTTCAAACCTGACATTTCATGAAAATTCAGCAGAGTGTTCCCAAAGTCTTGCCTAACATCATGGGACAGGTCCAGGGCTGATAGAGCTCAGAACTGAGTTCCCAAATCTCATTTTAACTGTCTCTTCAGTTCTTATTATGTCTAAATCTTTCAATACAAAATAAAAAGTGAGCAATATCAAATCAAAAGATGGATTCCTTAAATGAACAGAGAGAAAACAAGACTTTTCATTTAATCAATTTATTATGATCCCAGGAATTCCAGAGCAGGGTATAAAAAATCTGTAAGTATTACAGTACATGGGTCATGGAAGCAAAGAAAGTTGTAACAGAAAAGAAATCATCAACTACTGATGAGCATTTCAAAGAAGAACGTTTGCTCATAAACACGTTAACCTTGTAGAACAAGAAGCACAAAGACCCTGTGTTCATATTGGTCCAAATTATTTAAATCACTCAGGAAATAAAGGCTTTGAGCCAATGTCGTCCTCCGGGACCGAGCATTGCGGCACCGGTAGTAGATGTGAATACAGTGAAAAGCAAAGCAGTGGCTTTCCGTGCAAAAGGAGACCTTGCAAAAATGTTGTCTTTTAGTTCCTTACACTGAGCTACAGACGGTGAGAGAGTGAATCGGAGGCAAATCAGAGCTGATCAGTTAAGCCTGTAATTCATCATCACAAATGCTAATGCAAATGGCTCAAGTCCAAATTTATACACCCATATAGAGTAACTAAGTTGTCAGTGATTCCCTAGAGTTTAGCCTGCTCGTGCTGGAGCACAGAGCAGTTAGGAGGACATCACAAGTGACTTCCTGAGGTCCTTGTCAACTCTCGGGTTGCTGTATCTGTAAGAAATTTGCCTGGCACACACTTTGAAATACGCTGTGGGTGAGGATCTGGGTGAGGAGGTGGGTCTCGGTGCTCGCTGCATCGTCATCGCCCACGAAACAGCCGGCGCTGCGTGCTGTGCCCTGACGGCTTGCTGCCGTCCCACGGCACGGCGGGCTCTGCTTTGGCCGCTGCTCCTGAAGCCAGTCCAGCTCTTCCTCCATGCACCAACTTGCATGTTCCCGTGGCCAGAAAGGGGATTAGTTTTCTTTTGTCTGCCCTGGCTTCAGTTCATGGTATTTGTGTATTAGTGACGCCAGGACAGCGGTGCTTTCAGTGCGTGTTTATTCCCGTACCAAACACAAGTGACTACCGAAGTCCTTCCCGCATTTCATTCTGCAGCAGAACTTGCAGTGACTTCAAAGCTGCAGAAACACAGCTGTATTCTTCCGCATGGAAGGAAAGAAACTACTCACAAATAAGGGATCAGCTTACCAAAAAGGGCACTATGAGGCTGTTAACCTTTGAGAAGCAGAACACTCTCCCCTTTCCCTGGAGAACTTTCTGAAGATCTGAGTATATTCGTTTGTTTTACCATTTCCTTCCTGACTGATTAAAATCAAATACCTTCTGGTCTATGTAAGGCAGCTTTCGATCACTGCCACTTAAGTTTTGCTGTTCAATAAAGAACCTTCAGCATTTTTTATGATTTCCTTGCTATCAGCACTAAAAGAAAAAATGAATTTAGTGAATATACTGACTGATGTTTTGGTCTATTTGGATACATGTATGAGACATGCAGAGGCACATTGGCAGGAAGCACGGGGGGAAACGAGCTATTAAGATGTCCAAGAGCATGCATTTTTCATTTGTAATCTATCATCCAAGATACGTTTACTTTGGAATTGCCAGGTACCACGCTACATTATGTACTTGAAAGCACTGAAGATAAGGAAAGAAGGCCATTGACAACATATGCTTTGGATAAAAGCAGCTATAAAAATAAAGGTAATGACCATAACAGGGACGAGACAAGCATGGACAGTAACAAATTGGGAATGACCAGAAAGTTCATGAGTAGTCAAGCTACAGGAAACTGTGCGGTCAGCCTTGGGGAGTGAAATCCAAACCTTTTTTTTTTTTCTTTTTCATACTGCTCATTTTATTTTTACTATGTGTTAACACACTGTATTTCCCATTCCTACTCTACGCAGTCTATTTTCTTTCTAATAGATTGCTGTAATTACTCTTTACGACCTGAGCACTGAGCCAGTTTAAGGATGCACCTATTAAGAACCATGAATGATGAAGTCAGATGTTTCTTTGATGGAATTTTAATTTTCTGTGTAAAGTGTACAAAGTTCCGTTTTTCTGAGCTCGCGGAGAATCAAACAGGAGACTGCATCTGTGCTCTGGGCTCCGAGCCCTTTTTCAGTCAGTACTTAGCTCTCACCTTTTCTCAGCATTACACATCTTTGAGCTTTACTCTCCTCGGTTTTATCGTATTCCTTTTTCCATGTTAGCTCAGTCACACTCTTGTGGCCTCAAAGACCTTCACCATGTTGGGCTAATGCTTCCCATGAGCCTGGAACTCTAGCCCAGGGTGTCTCTAGTCGCTCAGGGAGCCGTAAGCCTTTTGCTGCCTCCCAGACCTGGCTGTCCTCTCCTCCCTCATCGGTCCTGCCCTGCAGCATCCTCTGGTTCCACCTTCAGGCCCACCACTGCGTTTGGTATGCCTGGTATTATGTAGGTGAAACAAAATTGTTGGTGGAGCAAGAAGTTCTGTGGGTTTAAATAAATTGGTCAAACAATGTCCATTCTGTATGAGCTGTTCCTATTCGTCTTTAAAAGGTGGAATTCTTTGTGAGGACAGATGTCCACATCAGAGTACATTATAGAGGAACAGCTTGGAGGATGTTTGAAATCAGCGGTGTCTAGAAGACAAAGAATTAGGAGCTTAGACTTTCTGCATTCCTTCACTCGGCTTAATGTTTTACCACTGATTCTAACGTGAAGTATTGGCAGTCTGTTTTCCTCTGCTGTTTTCTTTCTCCATAGATGTATGCCTGTAGAGAAAATGTCATATAATGTTAATTCTAATTACAGAGGGAAGTGCTCAAAGTGCCTGTCATGGCCTATGACACAAAGATTATATAAAAATGTCCTAAGTTTTTTACTGTAACAGTATCACAGTCAGGCACTCTGAACCAAAAAGCCTCACAGTAGCAGGGCACCTAATTATTATATTTGGTGCCTGATACTTGTCAGTTTGAAGGTGCTGCAATAATTCCAGGGCAAACATCTCTGCAGATATAATCCCATTCATTCCAGTCGGGTTTATTTACACTACAGATGTCTGACAATTATTGAAAAGGCCGTAATTAATTCTGCCCTAGATGGGCCTTTAAATTCTGGATCTTCACACGCCAATGCAGCATCGCCCGGATGCCTGAAGTAGTTTGGGTGCTGGATGAGGGATAACATTCACAGCACACGTGAGCTCGGGCAGGGCCACAAGGCAGCAGTTTGTATGATCAAAGGTGTCTGAGTTTGAGCATAGTTGTGTGGCACTGCACAGTCCTGCAGAGCGCTGTCAGGGGGTATAACAGCATGAACAGGACTCTATAGCCTTGCCATAACGAGATATTCAAGAGAAGAAAAAGGAACTCCTTTTTCAGCCAACCCTGCTGGAAACTCGGTATTATTACGTGTCCAAGCCTGCGGTGCTGTGAAGTAGCCCTAGTCCTCCAAGACCAGACGTTTGGGAACCGCAGTCCCAAGGAAGGAGGCAGCCCAGTGCAGAGGCAGTTTTTGTGCCTGGGCAGCCTGACCAGGAGAGGGCTGGTGAGAGAAACCAGCTGGGCTGTGGGGACACACGTGGCCGTGGACTGCGTAGACCTGGAGGAGAGGACCGAGCCTGGGCAAGGGCTGGAAATGCGGTGT
>NW_009648255.1:5170392-5180547 GCF_000708025.1 Charadrius vociferus
AGAAGATGTATTGTGGTGCCTTCCTTGTGACTGATGCAGTGCTCAGGGCAGAGTTATCTTCAAGTTTAGAACTGTAAACATGGCTGGAAAGCTAACGCCTTCTGTTGTATGTACCAGGTGAGTAATAAAAGCCCCAGATATCCCAAATATCTACATTCACAGCAAAACATAATGTGACCTAATAAATGTGTGTGTGTATTTAATGTCAAGCAACGTCAAAGTGTGTGCAGGCTGGACAGGGCAGTTCATAGTGCAAGAGGAGCACCAGGGGTTGGGGGGGGTGGGGTTGTTTGCTTAGTGAATGTATGTGAATAGTCACCTCCGAAAGAAACTAGGTATTTTTAAAAATAACTACAGTGAAAGGTATTACATGACAATATTATGACACAACAAAAATCTCCATTTCTGTTTCTAATTATAAACATCTGTGTATAAATGAGAGCCATTTCTCCCTCTATGAGCATATCTCCTCCATCTGCCCGATTCCTCCCAAGGGCGGGAATCCAGTAAGGATGCTGTAAGGCCCATCATTAAGAGAGCTGGACTCCTGATGTGCTCGTGTTCCAGTTGCTACTGGTCTGCCTGTTACTCCCTCTCCTCCTTCCCCTGCCTGTCAATTAAATAACATGCTGCCCTCCAGGCTGCGGCCCGCGCAGCTCTCTCCAGATATAAGGCAGCCCTCCTAAGGTGGGAAGGGTTTTTGTTGGGCTCCCTGGGAAGCTGAGGACAGAGGTCACCAGTCTCCTGCAAAGCGGAACGGGTGACGGGCATACAAATAAAGCCCAGATAAGAAGCATAGCCGGCTACAGCCGGTGGACCAAGACATCCGTGGGCTCTGCCTAACAAGATAAAACTTGGTGAACTGAACTTTGGAGCCTCCGAAGAAAGAGTAGACGAAGGGTGTGCATGGTGTGGTTGGGAAGGGGGGAATGGTTGAGATTGGATTTGTTTTGTGTGAGTGCTTTGCCCCACTGGACTTACTCTGATTTGCTCCTCCAGCCCTGGCAGATTTGCTGAAGCCTCAGTTCTTCCTAATAGTCTGAGGACAACTAGCAACCGAAGAGTGGAAACAAAGAAGGGGACAACATGGTGCTAAACTAGGTGAGCTAATTATTGCACATCTTTTCATAGACCGTAAAGTTGGGTTATTAATTACTGAATGTGACTTTGCTGGAGAAAAGCAGCTGGTAAACAAGTTTCTTAAAAGAATATATATTGCTAAAGGTTAACAGACTCCTCACACTTATCTGCTTTCCAAGAGCGCTGTCTGCGTTCCACCATGGGACAGCATCTCAAACACCCTCTTTGCCTACCGTGCTGCAAGTTACGGGTGCGTTTCATGCTATGCAAGTGGTACATCTTTTGTTCTGTCTGCTGCGACTTTAAATCTTCCAGAACCAGACTGTGGTCTGCTCACGTTCAATCACTGTTTCTTTTTGTTTCTAAATACAAACCGACTTTGGAGTGAGTGATTTCTGTGCTTGGAAAGCATGCTGTGGTAAAGAGGTATATTTGTGAAGCCATCTACCTGAGGAGAGTCGTACCTCCTGGGAATAACTAATGGAAATTCTTGTGCTGATGATGTATGGTACCCGAATGTCTTCTTTCAAAGAGCTGTGAGGACTGGAGCTCCCTTAGGACCGGTCTGAATTAATCCTTCCTTCTCCAGCCCTCTTGTGTAGTTTTAATTAAGCTGTAATTCATCTTTTTCTTCAAAACAAATTGTTTTTCTAATTTACTTGGAGAAACATCCTTTAATTTGAGATAGGGCTGTACGGATGGTGTGCCGTTTGCAGTACAGCCGAGGTGCAATCTTCCAAAGAAAACGAATAGGGTTTCTCGGCTGTGCTTAGCTCTTGTCCTTTTCTAGAGACAGGAGAAGGGCAATTCTGCCTGTCACCAGCCGGTACGCGCTTCATTCCTGAAGCACGGGGCTTTGTGACTTAGAGCTAATTTTAGTTACTCACTATAGAATCTCCTTTTATTCATTTCAGTGTATAATCCTGTTTTAACAAAGCCCATTGATTGGAAGAGAAGATATTCACAGAATTAGTGGCTTATCTGTTAGATAGATGTCTGTGTGAGCCCTGAGAGCTGTCACAGCAATTAATATTGTCTTGGGTGAAATAACATGACCTGAACTGTCCAACAATAAGAACTGTAGAGAGCAGAGCAGCCACCAAGCCCTGGCCAAGAAGCTGCAGTGCAACTACCAAAAGTTAAAATTAATTAGAAAGAAATATGAGATTTTTTTTTCCAGGGGAATGAACTACAGCCAAAAGAAACAGATTTCACAGGAAAACACTGATCTTTTTGACAGTAATAATCAGGTGCAATTTGCTGCTCTTCCTCTCATCCATAAGCCCTTCTGGGTCTCCCGGTTGCTGACATTTTTGCTAAAAGTGTAGTCTGTTGTGGCCAGCATGCCTGAAAGAGCTTGCCTGAAGTAGCTGGCTTTAGGCCTTGGGCTTAAAGTGCTTTTTTCCCACCTTGTGCTAATTTTTTGGGTTGTGGAAATTATTCTTCAAGGCCTCCTGCACGCCTCAAAGAATTCTGTTTCATAGGATGCCCGAAGGAATAAAATCTCTTTATTATGGTGCTTCTTAAAACTAACTAGATGCTCATTTTAAAGGTCTCTCTTAAGACTCACAAGAGGCCCTTTCTGTGCAGATATTGAGCTGCCAGCAAATACCGTAGAGCTGAGCACATCCAGCTCCTCAAAGCACCCCATGTGTCTGTCACAAACTCTTTGTTGCGCTTTGTTTAACCATTTCTTCCTACAAAATGATGAAATTTAGGCTTTCCCCCACTAATTTCCACTTCAGATAAAGTCATATCAATATTTCCATTCCTCGGATTGGGGGTGTGTTAGCGAACGGCCCCTGTCGCTGCATGTTTGCACTCATCCTGTATCCTGTAATCAAGCATCTTTTTTTCTCTCCGAAGGCAGCTGGGTTTGATTGCCTGCCTCACAGGTGTATCTTGTTGCTGGAGTACATTGTCGTGGCCAGGAGAAGGCAACTCGGAAAGGTTGTGATGAATGTCGTCGCATCGTAGGACGGTTCAGGCTGGAACGATCCCCTCTGGAGATACCTGGTCCTGCCTCACCCAGGTAAGGGAAGATCCTGTACCCAAAAGGCTTCTTCACCCAGGTTGGTAGCACAAAGTGATGTCTGAGATTCAGTACCAGTTATAGCGGGGATCTCTGTTTTCGTATAATCTTTGTATTAACGAGTGCATTGGAAATAAACTGCACAGAGTGCAGCACTGAGCTGCGGTTTGAGAGCAGTATTTAAGCAGTAATGTCAAAGAAATCATATACTCTATTTTGTTCGGGTATCAATTGACAAGCTGAAAGGGACTTTAGACAATAGGTATTTACCCAGTGTTTTTCCCAGATGTAATAATGTCCAGTATAGCTTTTTCATCCACTCAGCTGCCAGTGGGGATCAGGATGTTATATACAGGGAAAAATAGTTCTCATAATCTGTTTGTGAGGGCTTTTGTCATTAAGTTATTGTGTACTGGAGAGTCCAGGCTGCTTTAATATTATACAATGTCTTAGCTAATTCAGCCGTTCATATTTCCTAATCCTTTCACAAGGAAGCAAATATTTTTTTCCTTTCTTGAGGGATACCAGCAGTCCCACTTACAACACAAAGCAGAGCTAAACCGAAACAAAATTCTTGCAAAATTAAATTGAATGCCGTAATACTGAGAAGGCATTTCAAAGACAGTGAAGCCTATACAGAAAGGTAACTCAGTCAGCAACTGCTGCCTGCAAGAACAGTTTCAAAGTATTTCCACGTTTTTCCTGCTCTTTTCTTTGACCTTTAGTTCAAGGCCATCTGTGCTGAGCAGCTGACTTTTCTTGGTCCCTTGAGTGGCTGCTGAAGACAGGCTGCAGTATACATAATGAGGAACAAAACCTGTTGGAAGAGTACATTTTTAAACCTTCCCCCTTCCAGATAAAGTATGATAAAACTAATTTAGCCCTTGAAGGAACAAGTCTATTAGCCCTTTGATAGCTAACTTAATTCCTGATAATTTATTGTGCTATAAGAGTTGGGAAAACAGATTCAAATGCCTTTCAGAGGGTAATAAGAAAACATTATCGGGGAAAAAAAAATGCTATGAAAAGGAAAATAGTTGAAAGATTAAGCAGAAAGAGATGGAAGTGCCTGCCTGATGTGGGCTGTGTAGGGAGGTTGGCAGCTCGAAGAGGGGAGCTGAAGGCAAGTGCAGTATCTGGGGAGAGGATAAGGTGAAGAACTTGGCTTGAGGGAAAATACATTCTGGCTTTCAGCTGGTTTGTCATCTCAAGGTTTCAGGAATTAATTCTTTTCACTGTCAGATAAAAAGGCCTGTTTTAATTTCCTTATGTGAAGAAGTAGGTGGCAACGGTTAAATGTGAGTCTGTTGTTTCCTGAACCTCAGGGACCTGTGTAATTTATTTGATTTTTATCTATAGTTCCTATAGACCTTTTAGATACGGCCACAAAGTGCTAATTTGTGTAGATCCCCTGTTGGCTTTTGTTGTTGAAACTGGAGGATGGCACTATGCTCCCTACGTGAACAGCCAGCATCAAAACAAGTTATTTGTATGATAATCCAAAAAGAGATAATTTATTGGCACACGCTGGGTTTCTGGCATACAAGGGTAGGTAAAGGTTCTGCCAGCAAGCGAAGGAAGCAGCAAAGCTACTCGTGTTTGCAGGACATCTTGCATATTAATATGCATTTTCCCTCAAATTCAGCCATCCTACGGGTTCAGGAAGCACAGCGCAGGCACCAAAGCCCATGTCTCTGAAATATGCATCTTTTCCTCTTGTAATGCATTTTGCAGCACCACAGTTGCTGCCAATCTTCTTTGATGACTGCCATGTGTTAACAATTTTCCTAACGTAAAACCGGCTAGCAAACACTGCCTCTTTCTGCTTTGGGTAGGCCCTGGACCGGGACGCAAATTCCAAGGCTTGTGGGAGCCCTGCTCCCGTTGCCATTTGTAGCCTTGTCATAGATTTTTCTGCTTGTTTTCAGGCAGGCTGCTGTCTCTCTCTGTGCTTCCTACTTTAAAGTGGAGTGATAACATTATTAGTGAAAAAGTTCTTTGTTTAAATTATAAGGTAGTTTGGTAGAGAGCAGACCACATAAAAATAAGCCCCACAGTTCTTAGAGGTGTTTGTGCAGCTCAACTGACCGATGCTACGTTCACGCCAGCGTCCTCCTCACTGCATCTTTCGGTGGGGCCAGCCCTGGGAGGCTCGAGAGGCTTTCTGCTGTCTCAATTTTGGGGAGCAGATATCATATGGGCATATCCTCGCCCCTGGGTAACGCTCCAGCCCGTGGTTCCCTGTTGAAGGACGGGGCTGTGTGTGCACGGGGGCGGCGGGGTTGGGCGAGGAGCTGCCACCCGAAGGAGCTGGTCCAAGGGATGGAGGCTGCGGGGGGAGCAGCAGCATCCGAGAGGCCGGTTCTTTCCAGCGGCAAAGCTGTCAGGACTGACAGGTTGTTCGAGATTCATTTTCATTTATGAGCCATGAAATAAAGCTCATCTCCCCGGCAATTTACTACTCTGTAGTCCCATTGATTTTTATAGGAGTTGCCCAGTGTTTCATAGCAAAATGTAATTCTGTTTTGGTTTTTTTTTTTTTTCCTTGGACATTTCTGATTTGCCTGTCATTCACTTAATGGTTCGGTCAAGAGCCCCCTGAGCTTTTTATAGTATTTAAATGGGAGACATTAGCATAGCATGGATGCTTTAATGCACTTATATATGAATCTTTAATATATTCTTATTGATCAAGTCCTTGTATGGTAACAAAGTGCTGTCCTCCCCGTTTACACAGACAGAAAACTGAAACGCAGAAGGGAAACTAATTGCAAATGGCATATGCAGGATTTAGCAACAAAGACTCAAAACCACTTGCTCCAAATCTAGTGTCCTAATTCCGGGATCATCCTTTTTCCTTTGAGAAGGTTTTTTGCTACCGTTTGCAGGTGTCGGATTTTTTTGTGCGCGTGAAGGATTCTTGTTGTCTCTGTATGTCCTGGTTATTTGTTATGCACCGCTGTGTTTGGTTTGGCGAGGCTCGATCCCGCTCTGCACTGAGTTTTGATTTACAGTTAGAAGAGAGTTGCTGCAAAGGATCTAAATCAGGTTCTAGTGTTTAAAAAGCCCTAAAAGCAATTATTAATTTATGAGGTTAAATTGTTGGTAAGATTACGCGAGCAAGTGGAAACAACTCTTGGGGTCATTAAAAAACAAGAACAGATTTATTTGACTGATCAGATGTCAATAAGGTTCCCTTACAAGCGCAGACATTGTATCCTGTGAGGGAGTTAGAACGGGCAGGGAAGGTATCTGCTATTGCTAATACAATATTAAATAGAAATCCTCTCTACTTAATCCTCTTATTAGGTATTGCATTACTGTGGCCGCTAGCGTGTTTGCTACCTGTTGGTAAGAGCAAGTAATGAGGTGATCTGTCATTTTATGAGAACGTTGTAAATGATTTGTATAAAAAGAGGTGCTATATCAATCAATTTGTGTCAATAGTGTGCAAGAGACGGTGCCCGTATGGCCCCAAATCTTGTGAAGGATGGGGAAAATTTACTACAAGTTTACCATTTTCTGTCTCTGACAGTCAGATGTATGTCCCGTCTTGCAGAGGATGAACGCCGTTTGTTTGCTGGCGGCGAAATTATTGAGTGCACGCCAGGTATTAGAAAATGTGGAAGGTCTTTATCTCAGTATGAAATCAGAAGGAACTGAACGAACCGAGCCCCTCCTGGGAGGGCTGAAGCCTTGTTTCTTTGTTTGTCTGTGTTTTCCTTGTGTGTGTTCACTGTCACAAAGTTTGTGGGCTGCAGAGGCAGAGCTGAGCTCTGGGGCGTTACAAACAGGGCCACCAGTGCCCGGCGTGCCGTGGTGAGGGAGGGTGGAGTTGGGTGGCTGTACCAGTGGCGTGTTAACTGGTGGCTGAGTGATGGGTGAACAGAAACGGACAGGCTCTGCAGAGCCCCCTGGAAATCTAACCTGGCAGCTGCTTTGGCTCCTGGGCACAACTCTCCCAAGAAAAGAGCATCAGAAGGAAAAATACCATTTCCTGAAGGCAAGGAAACAAAACCTATTGATAACTGGAACTTGACTCTGTACTTTTACTCAAGATGAATACTGCTTTCTGCTGAAGGCATGTAGTAGCAAAACATGCCTGTGACCAGAGTAAGAGACTATGCAGTATGAGCAAATCGTAGAACCATAGTATGGTTTGGGTTGGAAGGGACCTTGAAGATCATCCAGTCCCCCCCCCCTGGGCAGGGACCCCTCCCACCAGCCCAGGTTGCTCCAAGCCCCGTCCAACCTGGCCTTGAACACCTCCAGGGATGGGGCAGCCACAGCTTCTCGGGGCAACCTGCCCCAGGGGCTCACCACCCGCACAGGCAACAATTTCTTCCTCGTATCTTATCTGAATCCCCCCTCTTCCAGTTTGAAGCCATTCCCCCTCGTCCTGTCACTACATGCCCTTGAAAAAGTCCTTCCCCAGCTCTCCTGTAGGCCCCCTTTAGGTACTGGAAGGGGGTTCCAGGTTCATGCAGGCCAGGTGACCAGGCTCTATGTGAATGTGTATTTGACTACAGACAATGTTATTCTTGAGAAAAAAAGGAGAAAAAAAAAAAAAAAGGCGCAATTTGTGAAATTGCAGTTGCTCTGTGTTCACTTGACCCGGCTGAGCAAGGAACAGGATTGCCATATAGAAAGAACAATGTTAATTTTTCCCCTGATGCTTAAAATACAGTCAACCCATGCTACATCTTAATCCAGCACCTGTGATGCTGTACCTGGTATGAAAAAATCCGCATCTGTAGCACAGCAAAGAGAACCAAGGAACTTTTCTAGAAAGCCAGGGCTCTTCGAAATATTTGTGAATCTTTAGCAGTTTTCTATGATACAGTGGAATTTTAAATCATCTCCTTTTCTTTCTTCTGTATAACATTCAATAGTTTACAGGACGTGAAACCTTTGCTATCCAACAAGATGAAAATGCCCCGTTCTTTCCTTCACTCCTTACGACACTGATTATAATTCCTATAATGGTCCACTAACAAGTGTTAGTTGCATATGTTCCTTTCTAATACCCGTTGGTTATTCCTGCGGTGAAATAGAAAACTCCCTTAATCTTTCATTCCTATCAGTTTCCTGGCACGGGCCCTGGTTAGTGGCGACTTAAATACAGCAGTTTTCACTGGCACCGCTGTTGCTCTTAGTAGCCCGTGCTGGAGGTGTGCCGCGGGGTCTGGCAGTAGCCCACCTCCCATTTGTGCTCTGCACCATCCTTTAGATGAATATTCCCATCCCCTCGGTCTTCCCAGATACTGATTTTATTTTTTGGCGTTAAAATATAAAACTACTAATAAAGCTAAATCCAGGTAGGATTTGTTTGGGTGCGAGGACGCTGTTTAGTGTTATAAACCATTTCGGCTTAATGTATAGGAGCCATCGCATTTCTCACCTGTCACAATAAATGACCGGAAAATTGGCTCCCTGTAACGTCGGGAGGGCTGTTCACATCCAACTGGCAATATCTCCTGTACACAAACAGCTCTGGGCTTCTGCAGTCAGGAGGACCTTGCAGAGGGCTGACCTGGGTTATTCACCACAATTACGACTTTAGAAAGGCACTTTGCAGCTCCTGCCAGGAAAGACTGAGCTTGTCTTTTTTAGAGGTCAGGGAGAAACGGCACGTCTTGCCATTCTCTTTGATGCCAGTGGAATACCGTATCCCAAATAGCCTGTGAGTTAATTTCATAAACTCATTTTTCCACAACTTTGGCTATTTTCTTCTGACGAACAGCTAACAACATCATTTGTTCCTTAATTAAGGATGCTGCCTTTTCCAAAATGCCATCGAGGACTTTTTTTTTTGTGTGTTCCCTTGACATAAGGCAGTGTCTGAAATTCCCGGTGAAGTTTAACCTTTCATTAAAGCTCACCTTTTTTATCTGCTTCAGTTCACAGTTAAGGTCTTAATTGCACCTCGCGGACAAACGTTAAATGGTTGGCTTTGACATGAATATGAGCTCTTTCAGGAGAGGAACTGTGCTAACTTACTTATGATGTAAACCAAAATCCCTGATTTTTGACATTTCCACTGGACATTGTGCAAACTCATGGTAAACCCCAGCAGCCTTTAGAGACCTACTAATGTCAACACAGACCCTCCCATTTGTTTGACCTTTGATCATGAGATCCCCTAATCCTGCCTTCGACGCAGTGGGTTATATCGGTAGATATTTTTGCTCAGTTGAGAAAAGAGAGCTTGTGGAGGCAGGGGTGGCTGTGGAGCCACATCTCTCACCGTTTCTGCCCCCGGCAGGAGCTGGGCCAGCCCTGGCCATCTTCTTCCAGTCTTTGACCCCATCCTCTGTGTGAGGAAGACTTGAGGAGTCCCTGCAAACATTGAGGAAACGGTGACTGATTTATTGTGATGCTTGTGGCTCGCTTGACGGCTGGGCTTGGACTGATCTTCTGATCGACTCTTACACTGTGGCACACCGAGAGCTTGGCCCTCACATTTTTCTTTATGCAGAAGGTTTTTTTCAGCAAGCACATCCTTACGGTTGCCTTCTCCCTCTTGGAAAAGGACAAAGAAACATAAAGAAATCACAGCTTGTTGTGTACCTCTGATCAGAGAGTCAACATTTTGGGTTTTCTGTCGTACCAGGTGCAGGGAGAGGTTTGTTTCTCACCGCAGCCTGGAGCAGAAGAGCATCATTCCTAAAATGCACCCTTACAGCATGTTCTTCTGGAACGTGACCGGGGAATCGCAGAGGCTGGGTGACCAACGAGGGATGCAGAACTGCCCGCGCTTTGCGCAGTGGTGATGATCGAGTGCGTTGCCCGCAGAACTGCAAACTGAGCGTGGTCATTGCTCAGGGTGACTGATGGCCCTTCTGGAGGCCCATTTTCCAGCACAGAAACAAATGAAGCAAGAGTTTAGGTAGCGGGGGAGAATTCTCGCGTAGGCGCTAAGGGCTGAGCCGTTTCCTGCTGTACTCAGTCCCAGCCTTTTCTCTTCACCTCAAAAGCTTTTGCCAGCACCTGTGACTCACCTATTTGGAGAAATCAAAGTTGCTTCAGTTCAGTCAAGCACC
>NW_009648255.1:5180601-5212189 GCF_000708025.1 Charadrius vociferus
CTTATGGAACAAAAGAAGCGCTGGGGAGAAACTTCCCAGCTGTTGTAGGTATGTATGTGGCACCTGGAGATGGACGAGTGAGCACAGATACAGCAGGAAGGGAGCGTTCATACGTCGGCATGGTCAATTGAGAAGGGGACTCCTACGCAACCTGAAGCAGCAGAGCTGTTTGTGGGCATCCCGTGAAAGTCTGCAGGGATACGAAAATGCTGGGAATTGTGTCAGTTAATCGCAAAAGGCAACTCTCTGCAAACGACAGCTTTTCTAACCAGTTAGCCCTGTTGTGGACATTCGCTGGAGGATCTGCTCCTCTGGCTTCAAGGGCAGCCTGGAGAAGAGAAGGCTCCAGGGAGACCTTATAGCGGCCTTTCAGTATCTGAAGGGCGCCTACGAGAAAGCTGGAGAGGGACTTTTTACAAGGGCATGTAGTGACAGGACGAGGGGGAATGGCTTCAAACTGGAAGAGGGGAGATTCAGATAAGATACGAGGAAGAAATTGTTGCCTGTGCGGGTGGTGAGCCCCTGGGGCAGGTTGCCCCGAGAAGCTGTGGCTGCCCCATCCCTGGAGGTGTTCAAGGCCAGGTTGGACGGGGCTTGGAGCAACCTGGGCTGGTGGGAGGTGTCCCTGCCCAGGGCAGGGGGGTGGAACGAGATGATCTTTAAGGTCCCTCCCAACCCAAACCATTCTGTGAGTGTTTTCAAGGTGTTTTGTGATGCTGTGGTTACATACGTGGCTGACATATGTAGCACTTAGGAGGAAAAAGTGTCCTGGTAGTTCTGCCACCTCTGAAATTTTGATGGAGCATTAATTCCTGCAGTTGCAATGTAGATATGGAGCTGAGGAAACACATAGGCCCTGGTCGGCGTTGGAGGTGGTGCGAAGGAAGGGCACAAGCAAGGGCTGGAAGAGCAACACAGTGAGAGATCAGCCCCAGCTCAGAATATTTTTTGACCTGATAAAACCATTTTTCTGTGTGGTTGAAAACATGCGGAAGGTAGAGGTTGTTGAGGCCCCATCCCTGGAGGTGTTCAAGGCCAGGCTGGACATGGCCCTGGGCAACCTGGTCTAGTGGGAGGTGTCCCTGTCTACAGCAGGGGGGTTGGAACTCGATGGTCTTCAAGGTCCTTTCCAACCTAAACCATTCTGTGATTAACATTGGTGACGGCGATCCGAAGGCGCAGCAGGACGCTGGGGATAAACTCGGGCCCAATCTGGTCTCTGTCCTCAGCTTTCCTCTCAAAAACCCTTTTCCAAACCTCTCGCACTGCCCTCTCTCCGTGCCTCTCTCCAAGACGGGGTTTAGCACTTTTTAAAAATGGTTCGAGGTCTGCAGGCAGGAGAAGCTTTGCAAACAAAATATTTATTATGGTGCAGTGATCGAGTTTCAAGGAATTGTAGGTTATTGATACCAACGTGCCTGTGAATTTTCCATTGTGTATTTCAGCACGGAGGAAGGAGCGAAGGCATTGCTAATCTTGGCAGCTGAATCCCCCACTGTAACAGAGCTGATAATTCCCTTTAATAGGCTGAATAAAAATTTAAAAATACTTTCTTAGTAGATATGGCAAAGTTATTTGGGTTTTTATTCCCTTTAGAAGTGATGATGATGAGAAAATAATGAATAATTTTGCATTGGAACCAGCAAGAATGATTAAATCAGGAACTGCGGATGGGAAGCCCGTCGGAAGGCTGATGATGTGTCAGGTGTACTGAAGGCAACTTTTTATCTTGCTCCGGATATGTGGCTTTGGGTTTCTCATTCCCTTCACCCTGCAAATATTTTGGCTGTAACAATATGAATTTTTTCCTGCGTGTGGCAGAGTAAGAAGCTCTGTGCACACAGTAAACACGTTTCTACATGCACAGACTTCACAAGCAGAGTGAAGGTCGTTTTCAGCAGTGACTGCTCTGCGGTTCCTTCGTCATGAAAACCCACGGCAAAAGGGGATAAAACTTGTCAGAAACTACTTGGTACTTCACCAACAAGTGTGTCTGTGTGTTTCATTTCCAATCACGGCGATTTTCTAATGTTTGCTTTCAAGTAGAGCGATCCAACTCCCTTTTCAGCTGGGGTCAGATCCAGCCTTGAGCGAGCACGCTGGCGGTGAGCGGATTTGGACGAAACCTGGATAGAAAGCGCGCTGTTTGCGCTGAGCAGCTCCCCGATGGCGCGTGGTGGCTTCCAGCCTGCGAGCGCTTCCAAAGTCCCCGATGCACGTGGAGCTGCTCAGGGCAACAGGGCGAGGAGCTGCCGCCTTACTGCAGTGAGTTACGGAGCTGTAATATCGCATCTGAGCCACTGGAGGATTTCCTGACCTACAGAATGAATTCCACCAGGTTTTGGTTTTTGCACTGTTAGTGTTTCATGTATTTTATGGTCAGAGCGCGCTATTATGAGCCTCCTGGCTGACCTTATCAGAGGCAGTAGGACTTCTCTCATGATGCCCAAGCTGGGGATGAACTAGGAAGACTGTTAAAAGATGTCTAGTGATCAAGAGTTCATCGCAGCCTTTAAAATAATTGATGCAACGACTAATTAACTCCATTACTAAATATTTACATGGTATTTCTGGCCTGAATTTTATTGTGTTCACTGTGGGGCTTAGGACTCCTGTCTTGCCGGTTGGCTGCCTCCGTGCCTCTCCTAGCCCACAGTCAAGTCACCCCAGTGGTTCTTTCCTGAGCTGATTGTATTTTTAGGTCACATATTTTTATGTGACCCAAAGGTCATGGGTTTCCCATCCACGGTTCCTGCTTTAATTGTTCTTGCTGGTTCCGATGCAAAATTATTCATTAGTTTCTCATCGTCATCACTTCTAAAGGGAATGAAAACCCAAATAACTTTGCCATATCTACTAAGAAAATATTTTAAAAATTTTATTAATTTAATTTATGAATTTATGAATATAAATTACATCACATTCTTGATTTAGCAAAGCCTTCCAACCTTAGCGATTCTATGATTCAGCATTCCCCGTATCCCAGGAGCCATCCTATAGCAATGAGGACCTGCCACGGGGGTTTGCCTTCCCACCACTGGCTCATCTACCAAATTGGGACCACAGGGTCCGGAACTAAGTGACATGTGTCGGGCAAAGAAGTCAGAATGATTTTCGGGTGAGCAGCTCCAGGGCAGGCAGTTGTGCAAGGTCTGGCGCGGTTTGCCCTTAGCCTTTGCAAAGAACATTGGAAGACTCGAGGGATGGCATTTCGAGTCGTGCCAACCTGCGCTCGGAGATGGTGTCAGGGAACAACCTTGGCCCAGGAGCCGTGGGAAAGCAGCCCCGGCCATTGCTGGAGTGGTGGCTGGGGCGCGTAGCGGCGAGTGCGCCCCGCTATTGTTAGCCCGGTCCGCAGCCTCACTCAGAAAGTTGATCTTCAGTCATGTAACTCTTGTCTGAAGTGAACAGGCCCTTGATTAAGGACAGAACGGGCTTTCATTAAGACTTTCTTGGCCTATTCACATTCGATGTGAAGTTGTTAGGCTTGCTGAAGTAAACATTGCACCCGCTGCGAATACCGGCTCTGACAGCGCACAATAGGAGCCCTTATTCTGCTGCTTCTCGCTCTGGGCAGAGTCTCGTTGTCTCTCTGGACTCTCGCTGGAGTCACAAGTTAGCCAAGTGACGGCCCACAGCCTGATGGTCACCAAAGGGGTATCGTCCAAGCTGCTCAACGAGCGTGGGCTGCGCCCAGGAGCAGTGGGGACAGCAGTGCCCACGGGCCGACAGAACACACCACCGCCCGTTTCATCTGTAGCCGGCAAGTTGCTGAAGCAATTGGAGAGAAGTAAGGAGCAGCTTATTTTGGTGTGAAGATGCCGTGCTGGGAGACAGTTTGTACCTGCAGATGACTTTGGAAGTGGCTTTTTCCGCACTGTGAGTGTGGCAGCAGACAGACAGTCCGTGTTGTGCACATCTCCGCAGGCAGTGCTGTACCCGTTAGCATAAACGCTTGGAGCGTAGAGCTCGTTATAAGCGCGAGAGATACTGTGAAATCACAGCTCTTTGTATTCTGACATTGAACCATAGAATCCTCGAGGTTGGAAGGGACCTTTCAGCTCATCGAGTCCAACCATCAGCCTAACATGGCCAAAGCCACCACTAAACTGTGTCCCTCAGCGCTGCGTACCTGTACCTTCAGAGTTGGTCTTCTCCCTCTGCCAGGGAGGATGAGCTCTCCTCCTAACTTGAGGGGACACGCTACGCACAGCAGGGCTGCTGTCCACCGCATGACCACAACTGGTCCCACTTATGGGAGAAGCTCATGCGGAAAAGGGCTTAAGCCCCCTTCGCTCCTCCTCTCTCCCAGAGCCAAAGGCTAAGACGCTTTATTGCTGGAGAAGGACCTCAGTTGCGATGAGGGTTTAACGAGCACATCTAGAGAACACTGAAAGTGCCGACACTGCTACCGTCGGCCCTAACCCTGCTCCGCTTCACTGCCAACGCCATCCTGGCTCCTGGCGCCCTCCTCTTCTCAGCCAGTCACTGCTGTGCTCCATTAAAAGCATCAGGAACACATCATTAGGAAAACTACAACAAACCATCACACTTGCGGAAGATCGGCAACTATTAGTTTATCGACTGCAGTCAAGTTTTATTATGCCTCAAATAATTAAATACTGCAACCTTAAAAATACAGGCCAATTTACCAAAATAATTGTATTCTGAAGATTATGTACATATTATACATTTTACAGTATCATGTAAACTTTTTTTATACATAAGATAAATCTGATTTATGGTAATTAGAAAACCCAAAATACTTGCTGACAAAAATATTCCTATGAAACGTAAGCACTGTGTCTGGGACATTTAGGAAAATTGCAAAGAATGGAAACCAACTATAAAACATAATATAATCGAGTTAGTAGAAAAATGAATTAAATTACATTCATATAAAAAGTTAAACTAAAAACATTGCTATGCATCATTATTAAAAAAAAAGGGGAAAAATCCCAAACCCTCTCCTTTTATATATTAACACACACTTTCACGGGGAGCTACTGTGCGCCTCATTTCCAGCAATGGGGCGTAGCCAAGGAAATCCAGATTCCCATTCTCCTTTTAACATATATTAAATAACTAGGGTCTGTACCAATACAAATATTGTATATATTCATGCACTGTGATTATGTCCGTAGGAGCCTGCCAAGGCACAGTTTGTGTGTCGTTTCCCCCCCCAACCCCCGGCTTAGATTTCGGCATGCAGTGCTGGGGATGTTCACTGTTCAACCGAGTCTGATTTTCACACCAGGGGACCCAGAAACCCTTCCAGCCTAGACTGAAAAATAAAGTAAAAAAAGAAGGTAAAGGCCTTAGTTTAACATCCTGCACCAATCGGGTCAACTCAGTGAAGATGCCTTAACCCTCTCTACAGTCTCCGGAAAGCGTGTCACGGAGGCGATGGATGTAGTTGCATTTCTCCAGTCAAATATTTTATATATTAACTAGGACGACAAAATCGTTCCTTCTGGAAACCTTCGCTCCTGTGACAGCTGTAGTGTTTTGATTTGGCATGACGGATCTTCAAGTCTAAATCGGTTTCTAGCTCACATGGCATCTCCGCACACCACCATTTGCATTATCTGCTATGTAGTGCATGTAATTGAAGTACCTCATTAAAATAAATGCATAATTTAACTGTATATAAACAACTGCCAAAATTAGCAGCTGTTAACCTGGCTGTATTTTGAAGGCTTGTAAAACTTGCATATGTTATAACTGCTCTGCCCCTATAAAAGGCCTGGTCCTGCAAAGAGCGAGGCATGTGCTTATCCTCAGGGATTTGAAGAGTCGCGTGAGATTCTAGGAACGAAGCTGCCGTGGGCCTCCGCGGGCGCCGCAGGTGGTGCCTGGGACAGGTAGCGCGGGCAGCCGTTCGTCCGAAAAGTTGTGTGGAGGAAGACAGCGAGAGTCGGAGTGACTAATGTCGCCTGGGTTTAGGCACTAGATATAGTCTCTTAGATGCTGAATGTATCTAAAATTAGACCAAACATCTCCGTCAGGCCTGAACAAGGTGATAGCATATTCCAAAATGGCCTTTAAAAAACATGCCCAGAATTACGAAAAATTAAACCTATATGATGTCTGTTTATGTACAGCTTTAAGGGAAAACAAATCCTAATCTAGAGTATCAAAATACCGTATTCATATAAACATATGAGAGCATCTAATAGAAAAGTAAGAAGTGTAAAACACAAACTTTTCTTGGAAATTAAATATCCTAAAAAAGTTGTTGGGTTTTTTTTTGGTTTTTTTTTGTTTTTAAAAAAACCCCACAACTGGAATTTGTGTGCTGCAAATAAAAAATTAAAAAAAAAAATTAAAAAATGAAGAGGACTACATCTCCCCTCGTCTACGAGTTTTTGCTGCAACAGCTCTGCCTTCCTCCTCCTCCTCCTCTTCCTCCTCATAATTTTCTTCATGACCTCCTTTGGGGTTGTTCTCTTGCATTTCTTGCTCTTGATCTGCTCCTCCGTTATTCTTTTCATCTGCCTGATCGGGGAAAAAAAAAAAAAAAAAAAAAAAAAAAATCAGATTCAGTGCAACTGCCAGTTTCCTTATAGTTTTATTTTGGGGCAAGGAGCGGAAGTTAAGGAAAAGGAAAACTGACTGCCAGGTGGAGTTGTCAGAGCTGAGGGACAGAAAGAGGAAAAGCTTTCCCAAGGCCTCCAGGCAGCCGGAGCGGGTGTGGGGGTGGAAGGATGAGCAAAAGGAAGTTGGGACAGTGTGAAATGTTAAGGTCTGTGAGCTAAAGAGAGTACGAGGATTATTATGTAACGTCGCTGTGACGTGCTCACGGCTCCGCTGAGCGTTTAATCGTGTCACCGCGTTTGTGGGTTTACGCAGTACTTACGTTTTCATCATTTTCACCATATGGCTCTTCAGCATTGCGTTCCAGCTCTCGTTTCTTCTCTTCAGTCAAATCTTCCTGGATCTACAAAGCACAGAGATGTTCTGTTTGTTTTAATTTCCTTTAAAAAGTAGCCTGTGGCATAAACGTACACATTTTCACACCTACGCTTTTACAGAATGAAGAGGAGGAGAGGGCACGGAGAGGCTAAAGGAGGGAAAAACCTCAACCACGCCATCATCAGGGAACTCGCTTCCTCTGAGAGCGTAATTGACTCTGAACCCCAATTTGCACAGACCCTCTCATCATCAGCTAATGCATTTAGGTTTCCATTCCATGTTTTAATTTTACATATATATTATTTTCTCCTCGTCCTTCACAGTTAGAGCGTCATGACACAGCACAGAGTCATGACCCACACTTCCACCCCACTGTGGACTCCTAGAGCTGTTTCAGTTCCCATATGCGATGTCGTTATTTGATGGTAACTTAGTCCATGTTTTCCCAGCAGGTGAGCGATCCTTCTGCCAACTGTTCCTAGAAAGCCACAAAAGAGCAAGGGGGGATTGGGAGCAAAGAATAATGTCTCCCAACTCTATCCTTGAAGAGAGAGCAGGCCGCACTGACTCTGCTTTCCAGATGTTAAAATCTTGATCATAGAATCATAGAATGGTTCCGGTTGGAAGGAACCTTGAAGATCATCGAGTTCCAACCCCCCTGCCCTGGGCAGGGACGCCTCCCACCAGCCCAGGTTGCTCCAAGCCCCGTCCAACCTGGCCTTGAACACCTCCAGGGATGGGGCAGCCACAGCTTCTCGGGGCAACCTGCCCCAGGGGCTCACCACCCGCACAGGGAAAAATTTCTCCCTGATATCTACTCTTCCAGTTTGAAGCCATTCCCCCTCATCCTATCACTACATGCCCTGGTAAAAAGTCCCCCCCCCAGCTCTCCTGTAGGCCCCCTACTGATCTATCACTTCTATCTTTTATGTCAGCACTTTCCCTCACTTCCATGTCCCACTATGGTTAGGTACAAGTCTGAGAGAGGCACGCTCTTTGAAGTAAACTTGATTTTCTTTTGGAGAATGCTGTTATGCACATCTGCTCCAAATGGTGTCCTGCAAGCTGGCTAAGATGCTTCCACAAGGCCATACGGCTCTCCCCATGGAGGAAAAAAAACCTGTTTCACCAGGCTGGGAAGCATCCGCTGCTCAGCGCTGCCACCGACCCCTGCCACAAAGAGCAAGGATGAGACCGACACGTTCCACGGGACTCCCTCCCTCCGGCAGCTTCCATCACATCCTCCTGAAGAGCAGCAGCAACAGCTTCTCAACAACATCAGTAGCAGGAAAGTATATTTAGCAGCTGGTTGTGAAGAAGTGTTTTGGGGTTAGGTATTGCTGCCAGAAGGGCGGCCATCAAACCTGGATCACTTTGAGGGATATATGGGAAAGATTTGAGCAGCTGCAACGTGTAATATTTGAGTTAACCTACTAAAGAAACTGTTCCCGATTAACTCTTTCTTGACTTCTCATTCACAAGCATACTTCCAGTAAGCACACTGGTCACAGTCCTTTATGAAACATGTTAAATTACTTCCTGTAAGCAAAAGAGTAATTGCCAAAGGCCAACTATTCCCGGTTCCTAATGACCTGGTTTGAGTGAAGTAGCCGTATTTTGGACTGGTGAATTCTAAGTGCACACCAGCTAATCTAGACAAAGTAGTTCCCATAAGGGAGTAATGAGTAGCTGTTTCTATTGCTTTTTGTAAATCATTATGGATGAAGTAGAAAATAGCCATTGATTAGTACGTACTGAAGAAATGCAGGGCAGCTTATGGCAGCACGTATGTAATGAGCATGCCGTGCAACAGCCGAAGGAAAAGAGTCCCTTCGCTCCTTCCCTCCTCCAGTTCAAAGCAGTGCGCTAACAGCTTCCTGACTGCTTGGCTCCACGAACAGTAGGGCTTTACACAACTGGGGTTGCTCAGGAGGAGCACAGATAAATCAAAGTCAGAGCTAAGAAGTAACTGGCCAAGAAAGCAGTTTGCCCAGAACAGCAGTGAGTGATTAGAGATGCAAAGTTAATGAGGTTTTCAGTGACCTTCAGAGAGCTTGAGGTTTTCAGGAATTTTTTCTTCTATTGTGAATGACTTAATCTTTTCAATTATTGCACAATTAATACCGTGTTGCGTGGAAGACTAATGGATGGCAGCATATAAGTCTGAGTAACACTAAACAAGTCTGGAAGTGGACAGCAGAGCAACGGCATAGACTTCCTGGGTTTCATAAAGTCAGACAAAGTGATTTGGGTTCATTTCTCAGTTATAAAAGATACCAATGTTGAATGTTAAGGGAGATGCGTTAAGGGACCTGAGTCCATATATGTCTTTATGTCTGTTTTCTTACCTCTTCTTCTCCCTCTTCCTGGTATTGTTCATCTACGTTATCTTCCTGCTGGTCTGGATTTCCTGCCATCTGCAGAAAGATCATATAAAAATTCAGTTCTGTGCGCCTGCCTATTAACTGTACAAGACCAAAGGTTAAAGCTTCTCGTTCTGAAACTAAAACTTTATGTAAAGCTAAAGTAACAATAATAGCATAAGAAGTTATAGCGTGTTCATTAGCATTAATGATAGCCTGGCTACATGATTCAGAAGTGCCCTAAATTAAAAAGTAGGCAGCAAAAAGATTATAATAAAAATCACTTCACAGAATAAAGCAAGACTTTCCATACTAAGCAGGAAGACAAAGAAATATTCACACCATTAAAGACCGACGCCATAAAAATACAGATCATCTCTGCCTAGAGGAGTTTACAGCTTCAACACGGTGGAAACGCGCAGCGTTCAGTGGAACGGCCATAGAAGGAAAGCGACAGCACTGCTCTCAGCTGAGAGGGTGCTGACGACATGGAAGCGGCACAGAAGGGATTTGTGCAAAGTCCCAAAGATTGCACGAATGGGTATTCTGCAGGGGCTTGTGTGAAGGTAAGTACCGGTGGGGCCCTGAACTGTGAGGCTACAGAACCTCGCTGAGTGGGGACAGTGATGAGAGACATACCAGTGCATCACCAGGAGTAATTCCCCACTTTGACCTGCACATGTCATATATGGCTTAAAAGAGGTTTTTAAAAACCCAAGTTGAGTTTTCTCTAGCCAAGCTGTGCTACACTGTCCTTAAAGAGGACCTACAGAAACTTCCTTTCCCTTTACTGACCACTAGGTGCTCTCCCATTCCTGGATGTCCCTGTTTCGGACTGGTTTGCTTGTGCTTTTCAGTTTCATCTGGTAGATTTTCTTCTCTCTCTTGTTCAGCTTCCTCAAATTCATCTTCTCCCTGATTGTTGGGATCATCAGCAGGATTCACGTCTTCCATGGCTGCTTTCTGTAATTTTCAGAAGTGAATGTTAAATACGTATTTTTATCTCACAGTCAAATTCCATTTCACTTGAAAGCTACCCTCGCGTGAGCTATGTTACAGCCAACTCCATTCCCATGGAACCCAGCTGGAATCTCTCCAGGCACCAGTGGTCACCAGACCAAACCCCACCAATACTGAAGTGTCAGTCCCGGAAAGAAAAAGTACTTCAGCATCGAACCCAGACAGAACTGCAGAAGGGGTATCTGTCTGCTAACAGCCGGACTGAAGCAGATGACTTATTTCACACAGGCTGTTGTTGAACTCCTTTTGTTTACTGACCGTCTGAGAACCGACAGTGCCTGATAGGACCAGGTGAAAAGAGATAAGAGCTGATGAGATCTTTCAGTACCAGTCTGTCCTGCAACATCAACCTTGTCTACATTTGTAATAAAACAAAGGAAAACACAGCTCGCTTTTCATAATACTTTGCCATTCAAAAACCGAGCATCATCTTTCTGGTTATCATTCAGTACAAGCATTTCTGCTATCTGTATAGCTGACAAATGAAAGATCCTTTAGAAACATTTACTATACAATTTAATTTGCGGAGGGGGAGGGGAGTAAAGATGATACGCTTGATGTTCCACAACACCAAGTAAGAGGAAACTTTGGGGAAGGCACAGGACCAAATCTCCTGCATCCAGATCTCTGCGCAATCCATATCACAGCTGGGTTCAGCGCTGAAGTACGTTCTCTTTCAAGATCTCATACTTCTGTACTGACTGCAGCTGGTTTCAGCGGTTATTGAGTTGGCTCTTACCCTCTTAATTAATGATAGTGTGAAAAACACTGTTGCCACTCTTTTTGACTGACCACCAATGAGTTATTCCTGTTACTTTTTTGAATCCAAATCCACCTAGTCAAGTCCCAGCTAAGTCCAAATCCTTTATTCTACCCAAAACACAGACCAAAGGTATGTAGAAAAGCAACTTGCTTCCAACAAGGAAACTTTTTTTGATTTTTTTTCCTAAATCAGTAAGGACAACTTTAACTAAATCTTAGATGTAGTTTTAAACTGTCAAAACCTGTCTTCCTAGCAGACCTCTGGTCCACCTTATTTCTGTGACGCGCAATTATGTTAGATAAGACTTCCGAGTTTTCACTTCAGTAACGATTGCAATCCATAGCATCTTAATTCCTACTCACCGATTCACCAGCATGCTCATTTTCTGCTTTATGTTCCGGTTCTTGCTGTTCGTTTGCATTATTTTGATCATCATCTTCACCTTCATCCTGGTGCTGGTTGTCACGTTCATAAGCTGGCAAATTTTTGATATTATTATTGTATTACAGCAGTTTCTTGTTAGCCTTTTTAAGAGTCTCCTATATACTAGCGTCCTTACGCGCTTTCAGCAGTAGGCAGCCTTTACCTAAAGAGCTTACCTAAACACATAATGCTAACAGAATGGTAGTAGGAAACCGACACTGAAACATTTGATTTGAAGAGATCAAACAAAATCATAGGCAGAGCCAGGAACGTAACCACGATCCACAAAGCCCTACCCTAGCAGCTCAATCAAAAGGACACTTTTCCTTTCAGGAATGTGGATATGATCTTCAGTAATACCTGTATTTCACTCAGTCAGTTCAGTCAGTGTTATCTGAGCTTCGGGTTTTAAATTGCGAGTTTATATTTCACTTGAATCCAAACTGGATATGAAATGAATATTAAAATCTCACATGAAAGGCAGTACAGAGGGAACCTATGAACCCAGCAGGGATGTAAATTTTACCTTACCTCCTTCCTCTTCCTGAATAGCTTGCTCTTCTTCCCCTTGTACAATATCGTGGTCCATGTTATCATAATGAGCCTGTTGGCTGAGAAAATTAAATGCAAATACATCATTTCAGTTTCAAAAAAAGTGTGGGTTTGCTTTAATAAACAAGTTATCCTACTGCATCTCTGCCTCTCCCAGCTCCTGCCGGAACGGGTTCCATTTAGCTTTCTATTACCTAATATCTTCTCACATCATCTTTCCTGAAAGACTTTGTTTAAGATTTTCGTGTCCTACTATACCAACTTCTGTGCTTTTATTTCTCCATGTGTCAGTGGGATCTACCTTGTATTTGCAAAAACCCTAAGCAAGTATATTCCATAATCAAAGCACCAATACTATGAACTGGAAGCAAAGAACCTCTCAGATAAATGGTCATAACGCCAGACTACATGGATCAGTTATTTTGTCACCTAAGCAGTTTTAGGTTTCATCTTGAAAGGGTTTATTTGTGTGGTTGGTCTCACAGGACTGAGTATTTTGACTATTGATTTATAAAAGGCTTTCTCGTACAAAAATACTTTTAAAACAAGGGTCAAATCAATAATTAATATTTTAGTATTTCAGCAAAGAAAATTCAATGGGCTTAAGATTCCAAAAGACAAAATATGGTCACTAACATTTTTAAACGAAGCAGAAGTATAAGGAAATACGACAGGGAGGGTGAAAGGCACGTAGAAGCTACAATATCATGACTATAACTGCATTCACAACAACTTTATGACACTATCAGGGTGTTGGTTTCTCCTGAAATCCCGCTTTTGTATCTGCAATGCAAATAATACTACTCACGTTTGTCCAGAAAGTCCTCATGGAATTACTTAAAACCAGCATCTCCCATTTAAGAGGAACTTTAGGTACCTTAATGCATAGCTGATACTGGAGCTCCTCAGTACTACAAGATCATAATTGCTGCTTAGCAGAAAATAATTACTAATTTAAAGCAAGCTTTTAGACAAGGGGCATTGTGCGCCAGGAGCCCCTAACCTCCCCCAAAGATGTGCGTGGCAACGTGCACTCATTACTCCAGACTTCAGAGGCTTCCACCGTAAAAGGAAAAGAGAAGAAGGGGAAAAAAAACCACCTTAAAATAGCAATCAGATTTATCCTTGGAAAGAAGGAAATGAGGCTGACTGAATTTAGTTTCTGGGCAGTTTAGGTTTATAGCACTGAACCAGCCTCTTTTCAAAGGTGGCATGGTGGAAGCCATAAAAGCCAGAGCGCAGACCGTGACAAACTCACGTAAAAGAATTTAACCTTAGCCGGTTTGTGTAGAGTTTTTCTCCTTGTTCTGCCTGTTTCTGCAGCTGAAGCTCTTTTTCTTCAAGCTGTTGTTGCCGCAGTAGCTGTTCTCGCAGCCTTTGCTGGTGTACAGATTCCTGATGTTCTCGTAGCTGATTGGCTTCCTCTGCTCTTTGGGCTGCGAGATGTTGCTGCTCCAGTTGTTGTTCATAAGCTGGCTTATGTCTTTTTGTTACAGCTCTTGTTGATGTTATCTGTCAAAGAAACGTGTTAGTCGCAGATTAATCATAATTTCAAAGATCAGAAACAAGCGTGCAGAAACCTGTGACAAGAAGAAAAAAATATGCAGATGCTACATGCAACAGGCAAAATTACAGCAAAGTTATTTTAAGTTTTCTTGTCTCCGCCTTAAGTTTAATTATTTTTTTTGAACACAGACTGGAAGTGTTGGGGTGTTTGTGGAGGTCATGGTGAAGGAAGAGGAGATAACAGGCTGGGGGAAGCCATGCTTTTCTGACACATCAATAATAATAATAATAATAATAATAATAATAATAAAACCCCCCACCATATTACCAGTAAAAGGAAGTTTTGATCGCTGACAATTAAGACCGCAAATATGTTTCCATTGATTTAACTGGAAATTTCAGTAAGGTTGCTTTGAGCCTTACGGGGGACACCACACATTTTTTACAGCCAGTAACTCCAGTTTCCCAGCTGAACCTATTGCTGCTGTTCTAATCCACTGCACCTCTTCAGCAACGGTTCTCATCACGCTGGAGTTACAGAATTAATCTGCTAGCAAAGTGTTTACAAAGCCTAAGGTGACATCAGGAAAATATATTTTCTACTGGAGATCCGATCTAGAATGTAAATCCGGAATTTGCTGGTTTTATTGAGAGCTGCACAGAGCAAGACTTGCCATTGCTGTGCACCGATTTCCCCTGGCTATTTTAGGCATGTTCATCTCGCAGCTAAAATTTTCTCTCAAATGACAACGAACATTTAGATGGGAATGTGTTTACAGAACGTAGGTGTATCTGACAAGGAAACACACTGCAATTTGCTGAGATGCATCAAATTAGTAACGCAGCATCGAAGTGCTGAAGATAAGTCTCATTCTATCTTCTTCCCATCAGCTACCACAGGCCTCAAATTTAAAGCAGGAGATGGGATCCAACCTGACTGCTCTTTTTTTCCCATCTGTTGCCTTTTATCAGCAGAATTAATGCTCATTAAGCTGCATTTGGCAAGCGCTTCTGTATGCGTGTGCTGAAGTGGAGCCTGAATCCTATGCATCCAAGTGCTCTGAATCCCAAACTTTCTATAAATATGACACTGATTTTACTGAGAAACAGGCGAACGCGATACGGGGCCAGCAATGAGAAGAGATGCCTCCATTTACACAGCAAATCTAATCAATTAGAAGAAAATGAAAAAAGAGCTCCATACCTCTGAATGAAGATGATCGCCCAACATGTTGGTTTCTTCTTCTTTCCGTTCCTGTTTTTTCCACTCGTGCTCTTCCGGTACTTGATCCTGTTCCTCCTCTAACCGCTCAGGGTGACCTGCCTGCTCCATTTCTTCCTCTTCAGTTTCTTTTTTGCGTTCCTCTTCAACTTGATTAACACGTTGCTCTTCATCCTCTCCGGCTTCTTGTTGCTCCTGAATATTTAGTTCTTTGGTATGCTGGCCCTCATTAGCCCTTCTTTGCGGATGAAAAGGCTCTGCTATGTCTTCTTTCTCCTGGGTATTTATTTCTTCTGTCCCCTTTGGCTTCTCATCCTGCAAAACATACACAAGATTATGCGTGCACAAGATATTACGGATTTCACATTTTCAAGAGAGCCAAGGACCAGATACGGATGCCTTTATTCCAGCCTGCAGTAGTGAAGCTGTAGTCAGGAGAGCGGAATGCCTGCTTTGGAACAAGCCACCTCTCCTGCCAAACAGTATCAATACCCGACTCTTGGCTCTGCGTAGCTACACGAGGTGTTGCACAATTGCATCATAAAGTACGTTAAGCCTTGTTTTATCTGAAGCGGAACAAAACTATTACAATCCGGTATCTACCAAGGAAGCTTTGTATTTTTATTGCGGGTTCTGCTGGCCAAGAACTCTTGTAAAACCAAACCACAACTGATACTGTAACTTCTAGACTTTATCTACTACTCCGCTTTATTTCTTTTTGGACATCGGATAGTGTGCCGATTTTAAATATGCTGATTTACGTGTGCCACTGAAACTTTCTAAGACACATGAAAAGACAATTCCTTCAGAACTTGTTAAAGCTTTTCTGTAACACACGAGATATCTAAAATTTTAGAGACCACTTATTATTCAAAAAATTAAGATTTTTAGCAGCAGCTTAAAACAGCTCACATAAACCAGTTTTAAGTGCGTTTACAGTCACGTAAGAAAAGGTCATAATGAATATATTTTTCTACTACTCAGTAAGATTAAACTGTTGCTTACGACTTTACTCAAGAACTGACAAACGTGTGCAATTAACTTCCATTAGAAGCGCATGTTTAAGCACAGAGCTAGTATCTTGCTGAGTAAGAACCACTTCCTATAGCGCCTGTAGCCGGTCAGTACTTTATACCTCCTGATGCTCTTCAGCCACAGCTTCATGGCGCGTTGGGAGGTCACTGCGGGGAGACACTGCTCCCACCTCTGCTTGCTCGTTCGGTTGTTCTGACTTCTCAGGCTGTCGGAAACTTGGCATTTTGTTGAGTGTGTCCTTCAACTGCTTGTATTCCTCCACCTGGGACTAAAGTCAACGTATTAATTACACTATGTCCAAATCAATTCCTTAATAAAATGTAGTCACCTCAGAGTGAACTTGCTGGCAAGACGTACGGTGGTGGAAAGACTCGATATTCACATCAGAGCAAATACCAGGGAAGAGAAGGGACGAGAGCTTTTAAAATTGGTTGTTTCCACGCACTAGATAGCATTGATTCATCACAATCTTTCCAGCATTGATTCATCACAATCTTTCCAGCCAAAGTGCACATGCATACAAAGCGTATTAGAAAAGTCTCTGTGGGACAAAGACGAAGATTTGTTTTATTCATGCCAAGCAGGAGACTTGTCAAAAGGGGATGGTGCTGTTTTCTTGGCAGACTAAAGCGAGGGAAATCGAGAGCACCACAGCTTCTCCTTTACTGGTAGAAAGAAGCGCAGTTCTTTAGCGCAGAAACAGTAGCTTTAAAGTATATATATATAAAATGCCACGAGAATGCCAAATTCTCAACATTTAGACAGGTGTTACACAAGACAACAGCCAACATAGAGAACTGAGGCAAAGAAAGTCATAGTACACCTTTGGTGAAGAGCAAGGGAAAAAAAGAAGGAAGAAAAAAAAAAAAAGAAAAAGAGAGAAAATGTAAATTTCTAAAGTCTTCCTGAAATGTAACAGTGAAGTGTTGTAAGTTGACTTGCTGTTTAACTCTGTACAAGATCAGGATACGTTCAAAAAGCTTTAAAGTCCAACATGAGAGTCCAGACTGGTGGTACACCAGTCCCTGTCTATACAGCAGCCGTATAAGATTATCTCATAAAGTAAAATTTTTGAGAGGGACAGGACTTATACAAGCTGACCAGCTGCATATCCAAAAGGTGGTACCCCATGCGAGGGTCTCCCTGTTGCTCCAGTGGAAGCGGTGGGTGTGCTTACTACCCATTTTGAAGTCAGAGGTGCATTTCATAACGCTTTTCAAAATTCAGGTTAAAAACTGGCTACAGTTTATACTCGGTGACTGTGTATGTCATTTTGTGTGTTATGTGGTATCATAGCAATCAATAGTACAGCAGACAGGCATGATGCATTGGTGTACAATGCATAATACTCATACAAAACAATATCCACAGTGCTACAGATTGACATGATGCAATGCATAACAGCTCTGAAGCCAGACGCACCTCGAAGCATCTTCAAAAGACTATGGCATCCATTAAAACAGACGGGCCTAAAAGCAAAGCAGAATGCACAGTAATTACTTTTGTCATTCCAGAGGGATAATTCTGTTTCCTGATTAACTGTTGGAGAGTCCAAAAAGAAATTTTAGAGGAAAAAAAACAAAACCCAGTATTTATTTAACATAAGACTCATATGCAGGTGTCTGATTTTTATTTTTTCCCCCACTCACGGACCACGCAGAAAGATTAATATAGTAGGATATTTAAACTGTGCACGTCCAGATCAAAATTCAAGTACTCCATTCCACTGCAGGAGTCATTCTAAGCTGAACATTGTGATTCAAGGCCATAGCCTAAAAGGTATTAATACTGGCAGAAAGACAGGCTTTATAAAAATATGTAATGATCCTGTCTGGCTGTTTGAGCTATGGAGAAGTAAAGATTACAGTGCCTTAAAGATTCAGGTCACAAATTCATTAGTGCAGTATTGACTACTGATATTTAATGTCCAGAATACACTTAGAAATAGAGGGGTCACCTATCGAGCTGTATTTCTAAGCAATAATCCCTTGTGAACTTTCTGTAGCTGGTTTGCAGGAGAAACCATGGAACTGTACTAAATACCTTCTGTTCTGAAAGAATGCACAAGACCCTTTTCTCGAAGGAAAGGTTCTCCGTATGATAAATGCCACATGCTGACTGCAGATAGAAAGGCTTTGTGTGACACAGGTTTTCTAGTTACAGAACTGAATCAAAGTCAGGACAAGTATATGGAGCTTCCCTTTGGATTTGGTGAACCTTAAATCAGACCCTGGAGTTGCCTTTGTGGAATTTCAGATGTTAGCAAATACATACCAAGTAGCTAATGTGGCCGGTGGGAGAAGAGCTTAAAATTAGCTACCAGCATATTTTAGGACTGGAAATCAAAATTCTTCATATATTTAGTCTATGAGGGACTTTCCTGGTCTTTCCCTGTTTCTTGAGTACCTACACATATTGACATGCACAACAAGCAGAACTGGGGGTAAAAAAAAAAAAAAAAAAATCCAATGCTTTTAGTGCTGCTAATGATTTTGTGGACCATGAAAATACTTAAATAAAGCAAATTAGTCGGGAATAAAAATAACTTCAGACTGCCTCATTGCCTTTCCCTCTGATCTTTCACCAATAGTCTCCCTCTGCTCCAACATCACTCCTACTTTCAGATTCCCCGTGGCCTACACAGCTTGTACTGGCACAGCTGACTGAATTTGCAATAGTCTAGCAAAGTTTGCGCTTCATGGATAATTTACTTGAAAATGACATTTAAGAAAGGTAATGCTGCTACTTCTTTTTAACTAATTTGAGTTCCACCTGGAGTTTACGTTCCTCCATATATACTCTACCTCTGTTACACTGATGTATACAGCCTTGTAAGCCTCCCAGTGATACACAAAAAAAGACCAGCATCCAGGTCTTTATCATGATACGTGTGTGTCAGTGTGGAATGTTACACTAATAGAAGTTCTATCAGAGAAGACAGAGAAAGAAAAGGTATTTGACAGCTCTCACGGAAGCAGAGATACTCTTCTTATCAGTAATACATGCACTCTTGGGCCTGTAATACAGCATTTTATTTTCCCCGACAGCCCTATAATTTGTTGCAGCTTCTTCTTAAGAGCAACCCTTTAACTCATGCATTTCCCTGCAGTGTGCAGCATGGTGCTAACTGCAAATTCCCCATGCGAAAGGCTACATGCATAACATTACAGTCAGCTGAACTAGGAGAAACAAGTTTTAGGAAGGTTAGAGCTAAGTAGAAGCTGCTTTCCTTTCTGACCTGTGCAGCAGCTAGTGCACTCTTGTGGTCTTCCAATGTCACTACAAGCTGGTTGTGTTGGGAGAGTAAGTTCTTATGCTGTTGCTACACAAAAAAAAGAACATTACACGTTTCACATAAAGTTCATTCTAAAGGTAAA
Organism: Charadrius vociferus; assembly: GCF_000708025.1. Classification (NCBI taxonomy): domain Eukaryota; kingdom Metazoa; phylum Chordata; class Aves; order Charadriiformes; family Charadriidae; genus Charadrius; species Charadrius vociferus. The sequence continues at coordinate 5,199,778 of NW_009648255.1, forward strand.
TTAGGTAGCCTGAGAGATTTTGAACTAGGAAGATAATTCAATTTATTTCAAAAAGAAAATGTTGAGTTAGAATGGCAGCATTTATTTATTTCACATGGAATGCCTATTAAACACACAGAGAAACCAACCATGCCAGGAAAGAAAGTTTTGGAAGCCAGAATTTGTGTAACTAGAGTAAAGTTAAAAGTTGGAGTAGATGTTGCTGAACATATACAAAATAGAGCTAGAAAACATTCATTTCAGCAAACTTAGTTTGCCAAAATACAATCCTTAACCTGCAAAATCAAATTTCCAGTTCCAATTTCTATATTAAACACTTCTCTTCCAATTCCCATGTTGGGGCTTTGTTTTGTTTTTTTTTGTTTGGTTTTTTTTTTTGTTATTGTTGGTTTTTGTTGGGTTTTTTTTTTTTTTTTTCCAAATGAGCATGTACCTACAGTGCAGGTGGCAAAAGACAAGAAATCCAGGTCAGACATATTCCTCTCCTTTTTGCCACATAACAGAAACTACAAGCCTTCAGCATAGGCTATTTCTGGCTTGTTAGAACTTGAGAAAATTTTTCTTTTTCCTAATAGCCTTGAAAGTTCGCCTCAAAGCAAAGCCTACCTTGACATCCTGGAGCTGGGTGTGAATGTCTTGGTGCGCTTTTCTCAACTGTCTGTTCTCCTCCCGTAAGTTATACAGGGATTCTGTTTAAGAGAAACGACATACAGAATTTAAAGCCAGTCAGATTTATAATACTAGATTAAGCATCAAAATTAAGACTACAACAACAAAATAATAAAATCCTACACGAAAAAAAACTGTAGTAAAAATGGATTAGAGCAATTATATGGCTTCTTTATGTTACATCTCTCCCCAGCCCTATAAAAAGCCTTACATTTTCAAGCAGAAAAATGTAAAATTTCATTAAATTTTATATTAGTGCACCCAGTCTGCAACTGGAATTATGTATCACTGTTCACGCTGGGGACTGCAGACAGCAAAATTCATTACGGTAATCTGAATCTTTAAAACACAGAGAGGAAGCCGCCCTTTTCTCTTCCCCCACATCGCATCTGGCGAGTGAGAATTTTATGATGTAGGACTAAGCTGTTCTTTTGGAAGAGGCGCCCAGATGGCCAGCATACTTAAAAAGCTTTACGTTCTGGGAGGAGGGAGAGGGGCTTCTTTTCCCCCACTTCTTACATTATGTTGATGTGGAACATTGCAAGCAGACACAGGCAAGCTCTTCCCACACTCCAAGCTGCTAGGCTGCAATCCAGCTCAGTCCGAGAGCTTAGCTGTACGACTCCACTGGTGGGGTGCCAAGGCAGAGCTAATAAACACAGCCTCTGCCTGCAAAATACTGTGCAGACAAAACTGCAGACAGCTCCAAAACCAACTCATGTGTTAGTGACACATGGCAGAAAGCGGCCGAAGGCCCTTGATGGGAAGAGCCCCATCCTTTTGTACTACGCAATTGTGTAATTAGGATTAAAGAGGTCTGCACACTGCAGAGAATCTCTTTAATAGGAAATTGGATGCTAAGAGTAAAAAGTGAATACTTCATCATCCACGTATACAGGTGCAACATGTCTCAGAGAAGCTGATAGGTATGAGAAAACTAGGTCTAAAATGTATGTAAAGTCACTTCATAAAGAGGCACAATTAAATATTTGACAGAAGAGGCAAACATTCTTAGATTACCCGTTTCTGTAAATGAAAGGCAAAGAGGCAAATCTACTTTTCCAGGTTTATAAAAGTCTTAGAACTAAAAATGAAAGACTGGATAAATCATCCTCTGACATTTGATGGGCTTTTAAGTGCTGTGTTTCTTTCTATTTCTCTAATCTAGATAGAAGTACGAAGCACACACACGAATTCAGAAAGAGGCCACAGAAAATCAAGCACATTACAAATGTACAATGTAATTTACAAATTACAAATGTAATTTATCAGGAGGGATAAGACGATTCAGAAAGAGGCCACAGAAAATCGTCAAGAAAATGTAATTTATCAGGAGGGATAAGACGTATGAATGACCTGTTAGTGAGAACAGAGACGATGCCTCTCTGTCTCACATCACACAAAGCACAATGATAAGTACACACTGAAATGTGGGCAATCAGATGCAGGCTGCATATACCCTTTAGCTTAGAGATCTCCTGCTCTTTTTCCTGCTGCAGTTGTAAGTATCGCTCCTTGTGATCACTGAATGTTCTGCTAAACTCTTCTCCTTGTTTTCGGTGATCTTCCTCAAGCTCAGCATGCTGTTTCTTCAGTTCTTCATGTTGACTCTGCAAATAGCAAGTTGGACACTGGAACAGTTCTGTATCTGCATATCTGGCTAATATTGTCTTTGGCAATTTGTTAAATAAGTCCAGATGAATAGGACGCATTCATAACAAGAAGTTTATTATTCAAAGCATGCATGTTGCAGCTCCTCTCAAACACAAAATGATCTCTGTGATGAGTAGTCTCTTGTTCTAGGGCTACGTCACCTCACCCTGCAGTTGCACTGTCCCATTGGGAGCTGCTGAATGTGTTTAAGAAATTCCTTACGTGCCAAACTATGTAGAGTCTGATAAGTCAGCGTCCCATACAAGCAATTGCATTTGAGAAGATTAAATTACCCACTGGAGAGCCTGACCAGGAAAAACTGCAATAAATCATCTTTTAACAGTACTGTTGTAAGAGGAAGGCACCATCGATGTACGGAGACTCTGGAGTGAATTACCAGAAGCCAGTGAGGCCATGTCTCCCTGACACAGCAGAATACCAGTGGCCTGTGAAACTGGATCTCTCAGTTACCCACCTTCAACATCTGGTGCTGTACACTCAGTGCACTGTATCGGCTATTTGAGTCTTGCTGTAAAAAAAGAAAACACAAGTGTTAAACGGAACAATACTGTCATTCCTCTAACCTCTGCACACGCAGTTATTTAGGAGTCACAAGCTAAGGGACGTAACTCCCCAGGAAACAAATTAACCTCTCTACTTGCTTTGAAACATAGCAAGAAATATATACATTGCGTTACTGCAGCAAAAATGTATTTTAACTTAGGTCACTCAGCTCACAAACTGCTCCCCAGTTTCAACATGAAGTAGCCATAAAATTCTAATTTACTTGCCTATAAAGAGCTCTCTACAGGTCTCTGGGTCCTTTGCCAAATACAGCTTTCCTTCTAGCAGTTGGTATATAAAACAAAGCTTCTTGATGGTTTTATACTTTCCAGTTCAAAGACCATGTGTTAGAAAGTTGTCACTGTCCTTTTCCCCACGGACTACGCTACAAAAAGATTTCTAATGCCTTCTTATTCCCCCTTCCCCTTAAAAACAGTAACATTATGTTTGAACTACCATAATATGAACTGAAGGATATTTTCTAAATTAATTTTCTGGAAAGATACTAGTAGCTCCTACTACAGCTCAAATAATTAGGAATTGCACAGCACTTATGCATGCAGAGTAGAAACGGGATAACTGAGAGCTCTTTCAATTAGTACTTTTCAAGACCTCTTCCTTTGAAGAGTTATAATTGCAAAGCATTTCCTTTTTCTTGCAACTCAAATAGCATCAAATATTAAAATCTTGTACTAGAAATGATGACTTACCCTTCCTTTATTTAGCGTTTCCTGTGCTTCTAGTTTATAAACAAGAAAATCTACAACATAAAAATTAAAATACTGATGAAAAAACCCAGGAAGATTAGAATCTATACTTAAATAACATAACTGTTGCGCACATAAATTCTCTTAAGAGCTGAATGCTTATGCAGTTACAATTTTTTTGAAAAGGACATTTATAAATCATGTATTCTTGTATTAGGATAAAAAAAAATATATACTTTAAGAAGTATGAAAGTGTAGGCAAAGTTTAATAAAACAAAAACTTCCCCTTTTGTTCCTTGATCCTCTTTTCAGGATTTGAAAATGCCCACTCACCTTTGCAGAGCAATGGGACAGCTCTACACTAGATGGCACCAGAAAGCCACCGAGAACTGCATGCTAAGAATCATTTCCTACCCGTTCTTAGCCCCTGAATTAAACCAACTCCTTCAGCAAAGGTTGAGTCCTCAGCTTTAGGAATAATACAGGCTTTACTCTGAAAATTGTAGTGAATTTAGAACAACAAAAGGCACGGAGAAAACTCAGAGGACTGCATTCTGCTGAAGTTTCACAGAGGGCAGATGCGCAAGAAATACATGTGCCAACACTTCCCCCTCACACACACCTAAAGTTTTAATCAGAAAAAGGTATGTGAGCATGTGTTTACCCTTAAGCATGTGTAAAAACACCGATTCAGAGTCTAATTTCACATTAATGGAATGCAGGAAAAGATCCTAAGTTTTTTGTACGCTTTAAATTTTCAGCGTGCCGGAACAGGATTTACACGTGGCCATAATCCACGTACGTGTGAGGTTTATGTACACAGATATACACATACTCTCTGTGTACACTATTCCATGTTACAGTGATCTGTAAACAGTACTAAAAAGTTGATTAGTTTTAAAAAAGATTAAGTAAATAAATTTAAAATATATACTAAAAAGACCACCACAGATCTGCCAAGGTGGTCCTGTTAACATGTTATATACATTGCTAACTCGTTTAAAACTGAACAAAACACATCTGAAGTTACTTTCTAAAATAATCAAGTCATCTTAAATGTCAAAGCGAAAAGCATGTTTTTACCTTCTTTTGCTTTCTTGTGTTCAAGCCTTTCCTTTTGTAATGACTTCTCTAATCTTGATCTGTGCTCATACACAACTGAAAAGAGAAATTTTGTACACAATTCGTTTTAAAATGAATATATACACAGAACACCACCCACCCCCAGCACACGCAGAGAGCAGAGGCACAGAACGTATCAGGAAAGCACAAGTGGAATGAGGTCATAGGATAAAGGACTGTTTGTATCATATGAACAGTTAATTTTTTTTCTTTTTTGCATGCTTTACTGATCCTGAATTCCGGGTTATTTCCTTTGCATAAACATAGAATATGACAACCCTTTAAGTGATTTGTTTATGGAGACAGTCAGCTGTGGTGGATCTACATGAAAGCTACTCAATTCTCTTTCCTTCTTAGGTATGCAGGTACATATTTTCCCCTGCTTTCTTCCTCTCCTACCTTGTTCATAAAGAGAAAGGAATTAAGACATGACAACCTTACTGCCAGAGTGAATCCTTGCAGCAAACAAATGGTCACAAGGAGGGAAGAGAGATGCACAAGAGCAGGACGGCTTAGAAAGGTGCAGTAGTACACCAGACAGGCTGCTTAGGCTAAGACATGGAGAACCCGAGAACCACTCCTAAATTCTTCCAAAAACTTGGACAACTCAGTTTTCTGCGACCTTCTTTTTTCTAAAGTCTGGGTAACAGTATTTTTTTTTTTACACCCCAGTGCTGTTGAAGACCCACAGACTGAAATGCTTGGATATTATGTTCTACATTTCTTAGTAAGCATGTGCTGACAGCAAGTATACACGCTAAATTTGTCTAATTGTTTCTTGTATCTTGTATTTAGGAAATCCAATATCCTCTGGCCAAGAGTCCCACCATTTAGCTGCCAGTAAAGCAGCATTTCATTCAGGTTGTGTTTTGAACATCTCGTTTCAGATGGCTCTCGCAAACGATGGGGCACATCAGTCCCTATTTACCCCTCTCCTCACCACTCACCAGACTGAAGGCTCATTCTCTGAAATATCTTAACAAGTTTGCAGCAAAGATATTAATTAATAACTCCTGCAAATGTACAATTATATTTGCTCAAACTGTTTAAAACAAGTACCTTTCACTGTCCAAATAATAATTTGCACTCTTTTAAAGAATTATTTATTTGTATTAACGGAATGTGTGATTTTTCCTTCAAAAGCAGGAAACTCATTTTCTGAGAAGTAAGCTACTGGTGACCATAAGCCTTCAACGGGAAGCATCAAATAAAGACTTGTAGCTTGGCAGCCACAGAAAATTCCTCTCGCACCTTAAAACGTGTTCTTAATTCCACCAAGGTGCGTTCTGCAGGCTTTTCAGCTGCTGACTTATCTACAAGTGTTTACGTGTTGGCTTAGAAGCTGGATTGCTAATCAATCTTTGTCATCTATCTCTACTTTGCTATTTATCTTCTAAAGTCAAGGGCATCAGTCAAGATGAACTAATGTATCAACATCCTCTGCAACAAAACAAGCATGTAATGAATATTCACAAAGTCACCAGCAACTATGCTTTCAGAGGAGGGGGAAAAAAAATGGCAGCGCTACAGTAATGGTTTTATCTAAGCACCGAAGGCTGTGAATGCCGAATTACATTGCAAAAGGAACCGTGGTTGTAGCATAGCAACTCAGGAGAGAAATGAAAATCTGTAACGGGTTTCCCCTCCCATGCAATCAGGGATGGAAATAGGCTTTTTGGCAAAGAGACTCAACCACAACCGGATGTCGAGGTAACATTTTCCGTTTCGCTCCTTTGTCTGCAAGGGCACCTTCCTCTGCTCCTCCTAGTGTCCTAACCAGGGAGTGGGGGAACCCTGCACAACAAACCCATAATAAGGGCAGGAAGAAAGGAGAAAGAGAATGAAATAGTTTGGGTTTTAGGGCCCGTAGTGCTCCGCACCTTTCACAGCTAATTGCATCTCTGCTGAGCTTTGGCTTTCCCGTCTTCATCCTGCACTTTCACGCAACGTCTCTGCACTCCTCCCAGGTAGCGCATCCTCCCTGCTACCTTCTGCGTGCGTACCTTTGAAATTCTGGAACAAAGCTGGCAATGTCTTAAAATAGCCCTTCTGGTGGCCAAAAAGAGCAAAGAAAAACTTCCCCCTACAGCTCTCCCTTTCTCGTTCATTTACGGGTTGGTTCAGCAATGTTTTTCTCTGATAGAAGTCCATTAATGTGCAAAGTAATGAAGATTTTGATTAAGAATAATTATTAAAAAAGCATACTTCCACGTTTTCTCACTTGCTCTTTTGGGGATTAGGTTGCAGGACAGATTTTGTAAGTATATATAGGAGTTTCTCTCCCACAAACATAAATTATTCCCACCAGCCAGGAACCTCCTAGGCAAGAACAGTCCAAACTATAAGGCTGTTGTTACCAGAGCAGGGGACTTCTTCTGCACTACCAGCCTGGATAGAAGATGTCCAAGCAAGAATCCCAAAGAAATAAATACATTGAAAAACATGTTTTCTATTATAGGTTTCCAGCTGGGGGTGGAACCTATATAAGGAATCCGACAAATTCCCACTGGTGTGATGCACCGGGAGGGCACTTCACAAATATTTTTTTTCCAAAGGTAAGTTCTTAATTTCGTACTGATCTTTGCACAAATAACTGAACTTTGTTTCTATGTTATATTTAAAAAAATGGTACAAAAAAAAGGGGAACAACTTTGTCATCTAATGGCCAATATGCACCATTCCAAAGCTGGAATAACTGCAGGTGCCAGCTTAATTCTTTACGTTATATATATAATTTAACCTACATGAACCAACAAATACCAGCATAAACTGCCAGAGAGGTGACGCAGCCTCAAACAGCAGAGCCCAGAAACAGAACCAGTACCATCCCAGCTAGCTGAAACACCTTTCGCCTTCAACGGGGAAATACTTCACAGTTCTGGAATTGATCCCAATTAAATCAAGGCCTTGATTTAAGATTTTTCTCATACAGAAAAGAAAGTGGAAGAGAAGGGGGGGAGGGGGCGATGCTCTATAGGTTCTCCGAAGATTACACCACTTTGACCATTGCTGGACGTTAATTGCAACACAGGAGTCAAGCGATGTGATGAAAGCAAGCTTATTTAACAGTCATGGTTATTTCTCTTATCTTTCCTTTGCACCTCTAAGCAGTAAAACTGTTATTAAGCAAAATAAGCCATTATTGTATATTTAAAAGCAAGTATTTCCTATTTTACATTATCAGCAATTTTGCAACTGTGTTACTTTGTTTCTTTGATCTGTCAGAAGCGTGACTCCAGAATCTAAAATACCCCAGCTCCCACTATCTTACATACTGGAAAATTAAAGTTACAGTGGGATTTAAATATACATGACGCAAGAAATTTTATTAATGCCAATGTTATTGTTTCTTATGCAATTCTGCAATCTTTCTCTGAGCTTACAGTAATACCTTTCGTTTTAAACCAGCAGATTTCAGTAGGCTTGGCAACATTCAACGTTATTTTCTCTCAGACTGTGGCAGAGTTGAACTGAAACAGCAGCGTGCGGTACGCCACACTGGCACTTTTCTAGTAACACTATGAAGGTCTGTAGAACGCAGACTTGTTATAAAAATACAGTTAATTTCCAATTCTTGTCGCTGCAAACAGAACCATTTAAAATGTGAACCCATCTCAGCTTTTCTGCTGAGTAAAGCATTTCCACGAGCCAATATGGGACGTAGGATAAATTTTTAGTCCAATGACAATAATTAAAATTTTGATCTCGGAAGATATTTCTTGTCTCATCTGATGCTAATGTTTCATGCTGGGAGAACATGTTATAGTACAGCAAGACCTGCTCCCCAAGCTTCCAGCTCTTCCAGCTCCACTACTTCACTACCGATAATCTTATCAGAAACAGATCATCAAACTGTGGGTAGCTCCTGGACAAGTGTCAGGATTCCCCACCACACTAAAACCCATACCGGTCACAGTATACACTCCATCTATTTCAAAGACTCTCAATCGAGAGTTTAGCAATCAACGGACACTCCAGTGACATTGCAAACACTTAAGAAACAACGGAACTATTCCCACAATAGAGACTAGGAAAACTGTGTTTTAAATATAGCACAAGAAAACAACATTAAAGAAACCATGTATTTACAATATATTGAACAAAATATTGAAGCTATTTCATATTTTATGCCCTTGAGGTTTTCTGGTTTTAATTTATACAAAAAGGACAGAAATTGAAGCCAAGGTAACATGAAACTGATTGTGTGTGGAAAACCAAGCATTTTTCTGGCCTAACTATAGAACAATTTTGCATAGGGGCAGCGATGGACTGCTCTCATTTTGCCCACTGAAACCATCAACTGTTACTGCATGCAGTATAACAATTGCCTTTACTTTTCACACAAACTCCTACACTTTTCAATTTACTCACATGAAGAACGATCAAGTAATAGCTTTGTCAAATTACAGCCAGGCACTGCGAAAGAGAATTCCTCCTAGCAAACTAAACCATGCTTCAGCAGTTGTGCTTAAAGATAACCACTGCTTTGACTCAATTATCTTTTTGCCATTTATGTTGCCCAGAGTATTAATAATTTTAAGAGAGAAGTTTGCATTTAATATCTGGATCTTCATATTCAGGGGTTTTGTAGTGTCTGTCATAAACCTACCACTGATTTCAGTTGCACAAGGAGACAGCGTAACATTTACCGCTTTCAAAGATCCTGCACCAAAAATAACCTATCCATTAAAATAAACCTGTTCCTCTAACTTATTCAGTACTCCAAAAAGAAACTAGGACTGAAGACTGGGACTTGAGCAAGTTATGAATATTTGGGTCTGGCTAGCTTGAGTGCAGGCAGCTACCTGTACACCAGAGCGACGTCCCACCGCACCGTGCTCCCAACGCAGAGTGGTTCTACACCAACGAGATGCCCCACTGCTACCAAAACAGCTCCACACAAAGCTGTGGGTGGAGACTGATCAAGTGCCTGCACTCAGGTCAAAGTTGAGCCATAAACCAGGTAAGATCTACCCAAAGACAACAGAGAACTGACTGTGCGCATTTTTACACAATATTTTCAAGCTTGGAACACTGGATTTTTTCTGGCTAAGTTGGAATATATCTGAAAAACCAAAGAATAGTTTGGAAATTACCTGTATCCTTGTAGTTGCCACGACACTAGTGTTGGGAATCCATTAAAGCTCACAGCTGATTCCTTAACTAAAGCTGTAAGACTCCCACTTCTGGCTCTCCAAACTCCAGCTCAGTCCCTGGTGTCTTGCCCAGGACAAGACTTATCACTGATGCTCTCTAGGAAACTTGCCTTCTATCAAGGGGTTTTTCCCCACACTAACATTGCAGAGTTCGGTAACAGATCAGACAAGGTTTCAGAATTAATCACGAGCGAACTTCAAAAAGCTCTGGAATATATGGAGAGTTCACATAAGCATATAAGAAATGCTTGTCAAACCTTCCTCAAATAGAAAAGAAGAAACCTAAAGCACAACGCGGAGAAGTGTTGCAGATGTTAAAATGTTTTGTTTTGACTGAAGTTCTGGAAATGGGGGAATGCTGGGGAGTTTGGCACACTAATGCAGTTCACCCCAGAAACACATGCTTATGTTTCTAAGAAACAGTTGTGGCCTCTATTCAATCATAAGGATGACATGAAAATTAATTTCTAAACTGGAGTAAACATCTACATTTAATAGAATCCTTTTACTCCACTCTGCCTCATGTATTCCCTTTCTTAGAAGTCAGTAACACCTCTAGGAAACAACAGATTTAAAAACAAATTGCAAGATATATTGGGATACAGGGAGGTATTTATTATGTTGAAGCAGTAAACTGCAATAGCTGCTGCTGAAAATAAGTTTGCAAAGGGGTATTAAATAAGATTAAATATTTAATCCCTAACAGTTAGGCTTCAGACATGACTTTCATTAGGAAAGAGATCACGTTTTCTATCCCAAAAAAGATTTCCTGTGCTCTCCATGAAAGATTTTTCCCAACCTTTGGTGCCACCCACAGTTATGACATGCTGAGTCAGATTAGCATCTCACCTTGAATAAGCTGTTTTCTAGACACCTATCTATCCTGAAGATATATTTTTTTTAAGTGATGATAAATGCAAATAGTTCAAAGAAAGCCCGTGCAGTGATTTTAGACTTAAATCTTTAAGGTTAGCATATTCACTTCTAAAAAAAATTCCATTCCCTTTTCTTTTTACGATTTTCTTCTCTCCATTATTCTGTCATTTTTTTTGTCACGATACACCAGATCATTTTGAAAAAAGCACACAAACATTCAGAAGAGCTGCAGAGACAACAGTTTCCTTCTCACATCATCTCTGAATGTCTGGGTCTACTCAACTCTTGGCTCCAGGAAACAAGGGGCTGTTCTTTCTCTCAAAAGTTGTTTTAGACTTCAGTTTTATGCAGAAGTCTAGCAATTCTATCTACATGGTGTTAGGAGAGAGATATATATTCAGAAACTACTGCAAAATCGACATTGAAGAAAACCAACGTAATCTGTATATACACATTTTATTTTAACAGTCTCTCCTAACTGAAACATACATTTGCATTTTTATCATAACAGCACATCATAGAACGGTTAGGTTGGAAGGGACATTAAAGCTCATCTCATCCCCCCCCCCTGCCCTGGGCAGGGACACCTCCCCCCAGCCCAGGGTGCTCCAAGCCCCGTCCAACCTGGCCTTGAACACCTCCAGGGATGGGGCAGCCACAGCTTCTCGGGGCAACCTGCCCCAGGGGATCACCACCCGCACAGTCAAGAATTTCTTCCCAATATCTCATCTAAATCTCCCCTCTTTCAGTTTAAAACCATTCCCCCTCATCCTATCACTACACTCCCTGATCAAGAGTCCCTCCCCAGCTTTTCTGCCGGCCCCATTTAAGTACTGGAAGGCTGCTCTAAGGCATGGCAAAAACTGAAGTAGTAGCTACGGTTATCACCTTACAAAACTGCTAAACCACTTCCTTAAATTACTTCTTGAGAGCTCTAACACAAGGGACTTGGAGTCAGCTCCAGCTGTACGTTTCAAAAAACAGCATACAGAAATCAATAGTTTGAGTTAGTGGTTCCTAACGTATTTATTTTTTTTGTTAACAGAAGATCACTGTCAAACCTCAAAATATGCATCCGAGTATGACAGATTAACTGAAACACCAAAACCGGCATTGTTCTGCGTGGTGCAATGAATAGGAACAGACTGCTTACTATGCCCTCCAGGAGCACAAGCAGGCCATACTTCTCTCAACATCTCTGTAATTAAGCCCTGGAAATGACTGCCAAACTCAGGGATGCGAGTGACCTCAGGAAAATAAGATACTGGGCTAATTTCAGATACCTTGGAGGGTCGGGGGGAGCGGTGGGATGGAGAGAATATAGAGGAAGAGGTGGAGTAATTGCAGTTTCTTTTATTTCTTAATTAATGATGCATAGTAGAAAATCTCAGGAAGTTTGATTTATGCTATATCACCAGAAAAAGATCAGAATTGCATCCAGCTCAGGAGATCCTTCTTTAAACAAGGAACAGCATCCAAACAGGATGAACTCCTGAAGTGCTTACCTCAGGCTCCAACATGACTAGAAATTCATCCCCCTGAATCCTAAAAATCCCAAGAAAAGTCACCTAACAAAAGACTCTGCCTTAATTAGTTGTTCCGTGTAGTTCACTTTTTCAGTAACCCGGATTATTTAGCTTTCAATACTGTTAAAGCTCAAAATAC
>NW_009648255.1:5212211-5219343 GCF_000708025.1 Charadrius vociferus
CTGACTTTCTGCAGGACAGATTTCATTACTTTTCATACGCGAGCAAAGTGAACTATATTTGCCACAAATTGCCGGCGATATCTTCACCGCTGTATAAGAGATGCTGTAACGCGCACTCAAATCTCAGAGCGGGTGGAAGCCTTACTCATACGGTCGCCCCACCCAGACACATGGGCTGACAAGCCTGTATCCTGCCCCGCAAAACAACCGGCCCAATGAGACAATGTGTTTGGAGCATCATATTTAAGTCTTAAATTCAATCTTGAATCTTAAATATTGAAACTTTCAATCTTGAATCTTAAATTCAGCCTTGAATTCAATCAGTTTTGCCCCTGTAGGAAGCAAGGAAGTAATTCCACTTGCTTGTTTAGGCTTTGCTTTTCACAGTAAAGCAACAATCTTAACAGAACCACTCCAGGAGTGCCTAACTCTCAGATATTAACTTTAAAGTTTTGTCAGTACAACTGCAAAGTCACAATCACCCTGTGACTCCTCCCATGTTAGCACAGCCGTGTATCGCTTAAACTACGCTGCTGACTACAGGATTTCTGGCTCAGTTTGCAGCTATAATTGCCAGATCATGACCATTTCATATTTCATCCTCTGCTTCTCTACTGGTCTCCCTCCAAAAAGGCTGATGATGTTTTAAGGGAGGCAGAAGCTTCTGTCAAACCTTTGCCTGCTAGGAATATGTGACAGAAGATGACTGTCGAAGAAGCCAGAATGCAAACTCACGAAAGCATCCACCCATCTTGCCTCTCTCCTCCTCTCTCAGCTCTGAAGTGTTCATAAACCCCACTCACAAGCTTTAAAAGGTTTAAATCATCATCAGTAACGGATAATTTCAGGATATTGGCTCCGTCTTGCATCAGTCTGTTAGCTACCAGGGCCAATACTAAACCAGCGAAGGGGAACAACAAAACCCAGGGAACAAAACCACCCTATTACCTCATGCCACTTAATATTCTGTCAGACTACGTGCTGTGTGATCTTCAGCCCAGATTCCAACTTGGGTGCAGATGTAACATTGCAGCACTGGTAGAAATTTATCCTGGAAGTATTATGTCCACAGGGAAAGTGATGTAAGGGCATTGAGGCACAGATTCCAGGAACGAAAAAAATATCTAAGTACGGGCATTTGCTCAATTTATCTATCCAGTCATAGAATTCAGCTGTTGGGACTCCTACTCACTGTGGACCTAGAAGCAACAAACCAGCTCCCTGAGTTAACTGAGCCGAACAAAGCTCAAGCACCTTTTCTGTACTCAGATTATGAAGACATCTTGTAATTCCAGATAACCCAGAATCTTCAGGTTGAGCTGCAAAACAGGCATTTATCTAAGTATACATTTTATACACACATGTATGTACCTACAAATGCATATATGAATATACGTTTAGAGCATATAGATCTTCCATACTAAAATCTTGCACAAATAATTTCAAACGTTTAATGTGTTTTAAGTAGTCAGAACATTAAATATCCAGCGGAAAATGTGAATGGAAGTAGAAAAGACAGATTCTTAGACGAGGTTACAAACCAAAGGAGACCACCTCAGGAAGCCAGGCAGCAGAATTGGGGATGCTGTATCTGCCACTGCATGCAGTACTGTGCTTGGTGTTGAAGTACACCCACGCGACAATAGTACACAGAGAACAAACCTCTACTCCTACAGTGCTACCACAGATCTTTCAGATCTCAGATAGCAACAAAACACAATCAAAATAAGCGCTGTAGTGTTACGTGCAATCTGAAACTAACAGGAATGACAGGAATTCAGGCTGCTGTTATTACGGAGAACAACCAAACCATACAGGAGCTGCGTAGATGTAGCTCTATTTGTATGATGCATGTGAAAATTAAGCCATCAAAAGTACTATTAGCCCTTCTAGCTCTGCCAACTTAAGGTGCAAGTTTAAACAGAGTACTAAAAAAGAGGGGTGAGATGGTGAAGTACATCCACATCTGTATGTACTTCACTAAGAACAGCTTTGGCATCTATGTAGTTAGCACACAGACTGACATAATAAATATTAACAACTAAAGTTACACAGAACTACGATCTAATATTGTGATGCATTACACAAGCCTCTATGCACAGAGCTGCTATAGGTCTGATCAACTTTGAGCAGGTCACCTCCAAGGAGGGGCCTTGATTTAGGACAAATGGCACAACAGGCACAGAGGAATTCTGCCTTTGCTTTTCAGCTGGTGCTTTCCAGCGCTGGATCAGATAGCTTTGAGGAAATCCACACCTTGTCTACGGCAGTGCAAACTCTGAATTCTCCAGTTCAGAGCCCCTGCTGGGTTGGCTGCCGAGATTAGTGTGGTGTCAGACTGCACCAAGATTGCCTAAAGCCATCAGATACGTTAAGACTCTAAGAGAAAGAACAGGAAAATTAAGGTAGTAAAAGGCACGAAATGTAGGATGTTATTAGGATTAGGGATTAAAACAGATTAAAGAGATTAAAATAGTACACAAGAGGTTACTTAATACCCAGACGATGAGAAGACAGAAGCTGTAAGGGCTAAAAAGACATTTGTAGATACATTCAATCTTGAAGCAGTCAAAGATATGATCAGGTTCAGCTACAGCTGTCAATGCATTTCTGTTCTAGCAACTGAAGCCCGTTCCTATATGGCCAATAGTTTAAGACTTAGTTTGACACATCTTTGTAGGAGGCAAAGAGTGTCAAGTTTTGATTTTATCATTTTAAGAAATACTAAATAAGATTATCTTCATGTTTTGAACATATAATGCTCATAGAATGAGATTTAAAAATAATCAGCTTACTGGGAAGATCAACTTCTCTATGAAAGACCTTACAGATAACAATGACTTTAGGTTTTCTTAGCAGCCAAGAAACTTTGTGTCCTCTCTAAACTTTGCCTCTGGTATTTCCTTTGTGGGTTACAAAAGCAGCCCTATTTTCCCCGCTGCCCATCAGAACTTTGTTAAAGAGAGAAAAATGCCAAAGTTTGACATTCTCTTTTTGTGAGAAGTTTACCTTTCAAATACAAAATCTTCTACAACAGGAGCTGTCTAAGGGTGGTGAGTTTCAGATCACAGCCTCTCAAAGCCAGTTATTCTTAGCGTGTTCCCCAAGTCTGCCATCCTTCCAATTGCACCCTGGTCTTATTTCAAGAGGCACAAATACTTTTCAGCTGAGTACCTGAAGCTGTAAACACCAGAAACAGCAGAACTCCCTACAACAACAGTCATATGCAGCCGTCTTCACATCAGGTGCATGGGTTAAACGGTTTTGAGACCTCTTCCTGCACCATTTTTCAGCGATCTGTACATTCTGCAAGATGAGAGTGCTATTTTCCCATGCGTACAGAAGATTCAGCCTGATTCACGTGCTGCATTTGAGCAAAACAAGGCAATGAAAGAGATAAAAATCTAAGACCTCTGGCTTTTCAAACAAAAACAGAAAGCGCTGCTCATTCAGGCATGAAGAACTGGCAAGTACCAAAAAGAAGGTTCCTATTACCTACATAGATGAAAAAACTAAAAAACTGTGCAGAGATAGAAAAATAGTGGAGGGGACAATAGGAACTGAAGGGGGGCTGCATTCCCAGCTACATCTGAGGATCCTTCTTAAGATTTTGGGCAGACCAAAGGCATTTAGGTCCAAAACTGTAACCTTATACGTAAACTTAGGAGTTGCCTATCAACCTTAAGCATTTCAAACTGACTCAAGTTTCACGCCCTAACAGTGTTCCTCTGCGTACAACCAGGAAAGCAACTGTTCATAGGCCCCAGCAGTCACAGCAAAACCCAACCAAAATTCAGAAAACAGTCGATATTTTACTGTCATCCAAGTGTGTCAATCCAGTCGGCCTTCGAGGAGCACAGACAGCCCAGCACAACACAGCCTCAGGATCCTCAAAAGGACAACTTTAAGAAGTTGCCTTTTTTTTTTTTTTTTTTTTTTACTTTAAAACAATAAAAGCCTACTGATGAAACAGTTGTTCAGGAAGTCCAAGGTTCAGTTCTCTCCTCAGCTATTTAATTGCACAGAAGAGAGCTATAAACACTAAGAAATCAACCACTGTTGATACAGCACCCTCTTTTCCTCCTGGCAATGCTGTCAGTGACCTTGTCCTTTACCTGGTTCCTGTTTAAACGATTTCAGAGTGCTCCCATCATACTTCACGCCCCAAAGTGATCTCTAGACCTGGATCTACAGAGAAACTGATTATGCTGCATGGAAAATATAAGTTGCACTGCTTTAGTAGCGATATACTTTGTTCTCATGAAAGAATAAACTCAAAGAGTAATCTCTCATGTTGTTAAGGACAGCAAAGAGATGTAGCCTAGATATTCTTAGAGGGTTTTTTGTTTGGCAACAGAAACATTGTTGATTTAAAAGCGAGGCCATTTGAAATCAGAAGTTCAAAGTGCAGTCAGACACTGCACCTGCAAACACGGGATTTTCTGTCAGCATTTTATGTTGTTTCAAATTCTCCACTTAAGGAAAATTCCTTCCTGTTGCTCCATATCGAAGAGTTAAACAGGAAAGGTTCAGAAGCAGTTTTGATGTTGTACATCACCAGTTAGCATGGTGCTTGTGTATCTCCGGGCGAGTTGGGCATAGGCACAGGTTTTGAATTCTCTATGTTCTCCTCACTAACTGCTACTGCCAAAATCCAAGTGATTATACAGGGCAGGCCATCCCAGAAAGAGCCACTAAACGTACAGGGAAAGACAGGGAAGAAAAAGTTTATTTCTAGCTCACTAGGCCCAAATCCTCCAAAGTCCTTAGGCACATAGCTTCCATTTACTTTAGTGGGAGATGAGGCATCTAATGCTTGCAGCTGCGTTTAGTATGTCTCTGGGCTTTCAGCCTCACCCTTTTAGGTCTATTAGCTACTGCCATAATAAAGGAAAATTTTAAAGAACCAATTTTATCGTTAAATTGTATTTTTCCTTATATTCTGTGACTTAATTGCTAACAATTTTTTTTTTTAAACAAGGTTTACTCCTACCATACTAGGCATAAATAAGATCTCCTGGTTAATAGGCTTGATGCATTGCCATGGGTCCCAGAACCATGTGAATTTATTGCATTGATAATCAATTATAGTAATGTTTTCAGATTCTGGTCCATATCTTAAATTTCTCATTAATACACTGAAATAAGTAAGACAATACTTCTATAAGTATTCTAATGCAGCACTGTCACTGCATTTATCAACTACTAGTTGCCTGCTGGTTCCATTAACTTGCTTGGACAGATCACGGCTACTCAAAATAATGTTTCAGAAGTGGAAAGTTTAAACTCACAGTCCAGACCCAATATATCTGATCAAGAGAATCTCTCCTGTGTGTTAGAATAAAGTTGCATGCTCCTCTTTGGTATAGCCAGAGCAACAGAAAAAGCTAACTTGTTGAATTTTAGCTTGAGAACAACATGTTCCTGTGTCCTCTTCAAATACTGTTGGCAAATATACAGAGTAGCAAAAGTAGTCCTTTAGCCATCTGCCACATACCCATCTCCCAGCCAAACATTTACACCTTTTTCGGTGACTAAAATGAAGGTTTCTGTCAAATTTTTCCATGGCAGTACCTGGAAACAGCCTGAAATTGAAATACTAAGTAATGATGGTCTCAGATCAGAGTTGAGTATATTGAAGTAACAAATCACTATAAGAATCTAACAGCATAAGCCCAATTCTGCGCTCTCTGCATAAAAATTATATGCTTCCAGGCATGCTTTTATGTATGCTTCCACAGAGAAAAGTAAGGTTGAAAATCACCCTGAAGTTAGGTACTATTACGGCTGCTAGACCAGACCATTCTTATTCTTGTTTTATATAGTTTTGAGAAATAAAACTCTAAAGAGTTTGAAAGTTGGCTCTGGACTTTGTATATGCCAACCTGATAACCTTGGACTCAGCAATTAGACAGGCACTGAGGTCTTACACTTCCTAGAGTACTGATGCTTCATGTATATATCTGCTGCTTTGCATCTTATTTCTGGACATGCAGATGTCAGACACTGGCATCTTCTCATCTTCAGGCACAGGATGCCCACGTTTGGAGCATCCCTAAACCAAGATACAAAAGGATCTGTATTTGTGTGGCAGCTTTAAGCCAAGAAATTCAAAGTTATTCCAAAATGAATAGAATAGCCTTAGCCAAATAACTTACTTGAACTTTACTTTCAAATTATCCTTTAAAAAAAATGCTTTATCAGGATACTGTTCTTCTCCCTCCTGGAGCTATTTAAGGTTTATGCTGCCCAGGAACTGCAGCCTTATATTTTTGCAGACGAGCGTTCTCTCAGCAGCATAAAATTAATACTGCTGAGACAACACAGAAGCACGCAAAAGTCCCAGAACTGGACGTGGTCTGTACCGTTCCATGAGCAGCAAGCAGCACGCCCACCTCTTCCATTTACACCAAGAATTGCAAAGTGATGTGCGGCCCTTTGGGAATAAGAGTCACTCTATAAAATGTGTGGGAGTGAGGGGGAAGGAGAGCTCTTGGGGAGTCCATGACAAAAAACTCAACACAGCCTTCAGCGGAGCTAGGATCCTACCCACGGTTAGACACCAAAACCCCACAGGCCGGGGGGAGAGAAGGGGAAGAAGGAGTAAAAAAAAAGGGGGAGAGAAGGAGCAAAACTTTGTGAGAGGTTGGACAGCAGGAGCCCAGACTTCCCCGGAGGAGGAGGAAGAGGAGGAGGGTATTCTGCAAGCCTTAGGAAAGGGCGGCAGAGGCTCCTGCCGAGGTAAGTACCTTGTAACTGAGCTGAGAGGGACTCTTGATGCTGCTGGTACTTGAGCGCCGTGGCCTCAGCCTTCCTCAGCTGGCCCTGCAGCTCGTAGTAGAGCATCGCCCCGTAGAGGAAGCTGAACACCACAGTCAAGAGCAGGAGGGTCTGGAAAATCCGCTTCTGCTTTCAGGAGCACATCCCGTTGCCCATATCCACGGCGGGGTCCCGAGGGGCCTCCCCCCCACCCCCGCGCCCCTCACGGCTTAGCAGCGAGCAGCTGGAGGCGGCGGACGACGAGGCGGCGACATCGGAGGCCCCGGGCCCGCGCCGGGAGGAGGAGAAGGGAGGGAAGGAGAAGAGAGGGAGGGACGGAGGGAGGGAGGGGCCGGCCGAGCGCCTCAGCCCC
>NW_009648255.1:5220230-5232767 GCF_000708025.1 Charadrius vociferus
GGTGGCGGCTGCACCCCACAGGCGCTGCGCCTCACGGCCTTCGCCACCCTTCGCCAACCTTCGCCACCCTTCGCCGCCCTTTGCCTTTTCCCGCCCCGAGAGCCCAGCTCGGGCCGCTGGTGAATCTTAATGCAGGCGCAGAGTACGTCTGTGCCAACGGCAGGGCTCCCAAACGCCGCTTTCGTGGGTAAAAAGGTGAGGCAGGTCTTAGGGAGTTTATCCTTCACCAGCACGGTTTCAGAATTAGAGTAAACCACGAGTTCTCTCTACTGATGGATTTTGTTACACGGAAAAAACCCAAACCCCAAAACGACCAACCAAGGCTCAAGCTAAACTAGGAGTAATAATAAGCAAAAAAAAATCAAAGACATACTCCAAAGTTACTTTTTCTAAATGTATCTAACTCGTTGATCTGTGTTTTTCACAGGCATTATTCTGGCCTTAAAAGAAAAGCTACATCAAAGAGGCTTAAAAATTTGTTATTCAAATATTCTACATATACCAGTAATTATCAGCAGTCAGTACCACAAGCTGCTATGACTTCTGTCTAAATGTATTTCAAATTTATATTTGTTGTCTTTTAATCTAACGGAATGCCTTGCTCTCTGTTTGAGGACCAAAGTGTTCAAAATTATGAGTTAGACACCCAGGAAGAAATTGTAATTGCTTTGAAATAGTGATACTTTAAAAAAAAAATTATTCTTTTTCCTTGCCTTTAAGAAGCTTCCCAAAGTTCTTGAAGGTAATGTTTAAAAACTTCTGCTCAAATCCATAATGCTTCAAATTGACTTACCTTCATGCAGGTTTCCAGCATCCATTTCTTTCACAAAGCAGTCCCAGTAGGTTCCTTAGTATCACCCAACCTCCAGCTTCCCTTCCCCTCCCAGACTCCTTCAGAAACGTCCTCTGCGTTCTTGCATTACCGGGCTCCTCGGGCTGAGCTCGGTTAAGTAGGATGAGGCAATTCTTTATTTCTAGACTGAGACTTTGAATTCAATCACTGAAGGTGATTTATGCTTCAGTATTGCAGCTACTCAAATTATTTCATTTCTTGGGTTTCCACTTGTTGCTCGCATCACCTTTCATAAAGCCAGTCTACGCCTTCAGTTTTGATGACTTCGCACTGGAGAATAATTGGCTAACCAGCAACTTCATCTGAATATGGTAGTCACTTTGGGTTATCATTATAATGAATAGACATCCTAAATTTAAGAGGACACTGAATTGATGTCATTATTTAATACCTATTCCAAATACATTTAATTGATTAGGTTGTAAATATACTTTATCGGCTTGTAGAAATTGGCAATGTCATTAAGAAATGCTGAGAAAAAAGGAAATTAGTATCTCCTTTTGCTGAATCAAATATTATTTATATTCAGTTATAGCTAGTGAGACATCTCTTCAGCTCATGTAAATTGTGATTCTTCATGAGCAAACCAATTAGAGTTAAAATGGGGAATTTATTGGGAGCAAGAGACTATTATGTGAAGCTATTAGGCAAATTTGAATTGGAAGTCCCAAAATAGAAAGGTTTGGACCTAAAAGAGACTGTAATATATTAAAAAGCATTAAATTAGTTGCTAGGAGAGGAATGTTACTTTGACTAATTCCTGAATAAGTTACTGGTATAATCAGGCAAGATGGGGGATAAGTGCTTTCTGAGCCATGTTGTACCGTGGGAAGCATGCTAGGAGGCTGCAACAGGGAATTCATGGGCAGGCGTTTACACACACCTATTTATCATGTTTAGTTTAATTTCCTAAGCAAATAAGGCTTGTGCAATCAAACCGTCTGTCAGTTTGTGCTGCGTAAGGACAAGCAGTTGGCCAACTCATTGGCCAATTCCAGACAAATTTAACCAGGTTGAAGAAATGTTGAGCAAATATTGTCCTATAAGTTTTGAGAAATTAGCGGAGCAATATGTAAAGTACAACCCAGTAAGTTCCCTAACAGAAGGAAAGGCTACACGTGTTCAGACTCAACTGGATAACAGAGAACTTGTTCAGGGGAGAGATGTTATAAATATCCTTTTTCTTTGGGACATGGGTTCTCACCATCAACCACAAGATGGGGGAAGCCAGTCCTCAGTCAGTTTGGATATCACAGTACTACGCGGTTTTTTCTTTTGTTTGTTTTCCTCTTAATGTAATTCTCTGGTATTTTCTTTCATTTTTCTTCACTGTTGGTTTTGCTAAGTTTGATTCTGTGATTATGTTGTAGCTAGGGATACCAGTTTCTAATAAAAATGATCATTGAACAGCTTTCAGTTTTTCCAGAATGGTACAATGAAAACAGCAGTTAAATAGATCAGGCAGCAGGTCTTTTATTATTCTTTTTTAAAATCCTACCAATCAATGGAATGGGGATCCAAAGTGATGGAAATGTACAGTGAAGGTTGTCCCATACAAGTCACAGCCCATTCACTTGGTTGCCAGAAGTTAAGGAATGTACTGGCAAGGCATATGTTATTACCTCTCCGGCTACAAAGTACATTCCAACTGCAGATGTTTAAGCAAGAATGACCTTTTTGTCCAGTGACTGAAGCTTACTAATGCGTACAAAGATTGTTTTAACACTCACTGTCATTTATTAGTGGTCAGGAACTGAAGGAATAAAAAGTTAGGGCTTGAAGAGGTGAGTGCTCCTGGGAAAATTGAATTTATCCTTGCCTGAGGTCAGAGTTTGTGACATTAGGGGAAGTCAGGCTTTTTATAGCTGACCTATCAGCTGCCTGTGTCTGAGTGTCCAGCTTAAGTAATCAGTTGAACTTTGTTTGCTGATGTCCTAATTTGAGGTGAGGACAAGGAGGGCTGTGTTTGAATATAGAAAGTGCTATGCTACTTAATATTCTGAAAAAAAAAATAAAATAAAAATCAAACATAAGCTATCTCAAACTGGACACACAAAGTTAACACAGCTTTGACATTTGTTTCCTGGAGCCTGAGTTCTGGCTGCAGAACAGTAGATGGTGACTGACTTCTACCTCATGAATGCATATAAAGACACATTTTTCTAAATCGCTCAGTATTCATGGCAGGTATGGGGATAAAACACTGGTAAGAAAATTCTGCATAGGTACATAGAATAATTTAAAGGGCATTCTGTACTGAGGTGAGAAAATGTGGTCACTCATGGAGATGAGTAAGGAGGCTATGCTCTGACTTGGAATATCTTGCTTCTGGTGCTTCCTGACTTAAATAGTCTTGTCATGTTACTGTCTCCAAAACATTATCCTTTGTAAATAATTAATGCAGGTAAACATATGCATTAAAATGTACAGTTGTTTTAATAGGACTAGGAAGTAATGGAGCCATGTATGCCACAGATCGACAAATTCCCTATATGTGTGACACATATGGGACGCACTTGGAATTGCCATACATTACCTCTTTGCCCTACGGTCACCACAGATGAACTTCAAGAGGCAATACTCCAGTGTTGGAGCTATTAGTTGCCTGTAAAGTACTTCAAGAGGCAATACTCCAGTGTATCTATCCTGTGTTGGAGCTATTAGTTGCCTGTAAAGGCAGAACAGCTTCTAAGAAACACTGGAATTTGATCCGCCTTTTGCTGCAATCCCCAGAAAAAGACTACTCATACCATTACATGCTCCATTGTTCTTAACATGACAGCTGCCATAAAACATGATGGTAAACACTTTAAACAAATATTAGGATCCTAAATCATTTAAATACCACGTTAAATCATGAACTGACTTTAAACTATGGTCAGATGATC
Organism: Charadrius vociferus; assembly: GCF_000708025.1. NCBI lineage: Eukaryota > Metazoa > Chordata > Aves > Charadriiformes > Charadriidae > Charadrius > Charadrius vociferus. The sequence continues at coordinate 5,223,972 of NW_009648255.1, forward strand.
CACCTTATAAGAAACTTGCAATTGGAACCTCCTGTGTTATACAAAAAGAAGAAAAATAATAATGTTTGAGTGCTATGATAATATGAATACTCTTACGATTAAGGGGTTGGATAGCTGAGCCTTCAGGCACTTATCTAACAGCGTGTTATTTGCATAGAACAGAAGTGCTCCGAGACAGGGATTTCTGTGTATTTTGGTTCTGTGTTTTGTTTATACTACGGATCAACTTGAACCACTAAGCGAAATGCAAACAGTGATAAGGCTCGGTCTGCCCGTGCAGGTGGATGTGTTTTGTAGTATGAGCAGCTATGCATAAAAGACATAGGGCTGTGCCTGCAGTGAGGAGGAAACAGGAAAAAATCTAACTCCTGGGGATGCACCATGCAAATATAAGTTCGGACACAAAAGCCTGGTAGTTTTTCCGCACGGTAGAGCATTGAGGAATCCTGTGTCCTAGCTGAAAAATCCTGTGAGGGAAGTGGGCTCCCCCTTTTTTCTGTTTCAAAAGATAGCAGTTGCATTCCATATTTTATGAGTTAGAGGAAAATGTTGAACTTGGGAACGCTGACTACAGACATTGTTTTTTCTGTTACATAGAATAATCCCAGTGATTACATTTTCCTGGTGCATTTCCCATTGGAGTGTCCAGACTGGAGGCCATGGCAGATGGAGGCGTAAATAGGTCAGTGAATTTTGAATTGTTCCATCTCCTCCTTTTTCCAGTCTTGTCGGATGTGTCTATTTTTTCACAGTCTTTTGGTTTTCCAGCACCTGAATAAAAGCCAGGGCCTGATATCCTACAGCTGTAAAACTGTCTGGCCTTCCAGGAAAGAGAAATCTCATCTTTAGAATTGTTTCCATTATCATTGCACTGTAAGATAAGCCAGTCACTGATGAATTTATGTAAATTTCATTGATGTTGATATCTGTGCTATCTTTGCAATTTTTTAAGGATCTGAAATGGAGACTTTTAAGCAGAGTTTGGAAAGAACTGTTTACTTTATGAAGTTAATTCGAGGAGAGAAAACAAGCATTCAGTAATTTATGTATAAAATCCGAAGAAATATAGATAAAGAACTTGAAATGAGATTGAAATGAGCTCAGGACTTTAACAGCCATATTCACATTCATTTTCATCTTCACGGGACTGCCATCTTCGTTACCGATATTATCATGCCCTACCAGCCACAGAAATAGAAACTGTTTTTCCAGTCAGTTACAGGGTTATCCCTGGATTGTAATTTTATTTTAATTTTAGTTGTTTACTTCTAGCTTTTGTGCTGCTCTCATACACCAGGAAAAATGTGTGCAGGCTTCTCTCACAAAGCATGGCTATCTGTCCGAATTGTTAGTCTTGGAAGTGCTTTACTATTACATTACAAAATAAAATTAGTTCCAGGGCAAACGAATTTTACAGATTTGTTTGGAGACATAAAAAAGTATAGAAGAATGGAAAAAATAGCTGAATTGGAGAAAGACCTGTCAGAAAAATCTTAAGCTCCTCTCCTGAAAGATTTGTAACATTTTATGTTTCAAGTGTCACTATTGAACTTGGTAAGAGTGGTTGCACTTAAAAACATATGAACTTGTTTGCAGTGTTTAGGCCTCAATTTGTAAAAGGCTATTTAGGAACTCACTGAGATTTTGCTAAAGAAAAGAAGTCCTTAATTTAAGTGAAAACCCGATTATTTGTTGTGTTTCAGAAAATTCTGGAGTTTCCCCAATTTTTCCCTTTGTCTTTGGGCCTTCATTGTGTGGGGGGTTTTTTGGTTGGTTTTTTTTTGTTAGTGTTTACTTTTTGTGCAAGTATTTGTCTTACAGGTAGCTCAAATGCCTTGAAGAATTTGAGTGGAATTCTTCATCATATGAGCTGCTGGAGGATTAACATGGTCCTGGTGTTCAGATGGCTCAGTGCACATGACTGGACACCTTAACGGACATGATGATCCCGGTCCCCAGGTTTGCAAAGCTTTTTATCCATTTTACTGATACGAGTCCAGCTCTTCACTGTGCTTTAAATCGTTCATCTCTGTGCACTGTGAATATTTTATGTCTGAGATATGTCTGAGATATCCAAAATTACTTCAGCCCTACTGGTGAGGAATTGCTCTTGGCTGTTTCTGTTTGAGTTCTCTTCTAAGGGTTTTGTGTAGGACTCTCTTGCTCTCCTCCCATTTACCAGGAGATAAATGCCTGCTGGCATTTCTCCGTCACTGCCACATCAGTTTTCCTCACAGCTTTTCCCTGTTTGTCCAGCTCATCAGTCTGTCTGGGATAACGGGTGTTCTTGCAGATGTTAGGTTTATTATGCATGCACATGTAAATGAGGACAACAAAGTGAAGAACCACTAAGGACTTGTGTGAAGATGGTCCTGAAAGAAGTCATTAATGGTGATACCGGTAAGGTTCTTGAACTAGCTGTAGAAATGGCATTGGAAATTCATCTTTTTGTCTCTGAAAAAGCATAGCTTGTCTTTTGGCTTGGATCCGTGCAACGATCACTACAAGGACAGGAAAAAGATCCCAGAAGCTCTTTGTTTTTGCAGTTATTAAAACCGATGAGCTCAGTGTTTGGAAATGCTGCAAAAAGGGAGAGCAGACCTGGAGCAAGGCAAGGGAAATTCATATGCAGGGTGGAAAGAAGAATCTCAGATAGTCGGTGCCACCTAGTGGGAGCTGTCCAGAAGATTGAGTAGAAACCAGGCTGTGCTTTACACCCTAAAGAAGTCTCTTAGAGGTCAGGCCAGGAAATAAAGCAGTCATTGATGAGGGTGTGGGTGCTCAGCAGCATCAACAAGCAAGGCAGGGAGTGTGTGAGATGAAGGCAACAGCTGGTGGACCATGTGTGGGTGAAAAAAGTAAAGTTAATTAAATCTCTGTTACAGCTCTGTTACAGGGAGACTCATGTCTTTTAGAGTTAGCTAACAAAAAAACGCCAAACAGCACTGCTCAGTAAGTGTAGAGGAGCTCTTTGCCTGTGATGTGACATGAACTAACTGGAGTATTGCTCTGAAAGGTTAGGGAGAGACATGAGACAGTGTGTACATGCATGATTTATTAATCATACCTGAATTGTAAGTGCTTTGAGGCAATGGAGCTCATAAAGTTTTACAAGCATTTACACAGCACATTTACACTGGGAATAAAGAAGTGCTACGGCTGCTATTAAGAGTGTTTGTATGGAATACTGCATAATAAATAATTAGCCCTGAGAGTAAAACCTACTCATCTGTGTTATCAGACATTCTTGTGTTCTGGCTGTGATGATGAACAGCCTCTAAGAGGCATGAAGTCCAGCTCAGTGCATGACTTCTTTGTTTTATTTTTTTTAAATTTTATTTGGTTTGCTTAGGAAATGATGCTGTAGTCAGCCAAGGATGTTGTCTTTGTGCGTTGTTCTCTTTAAAGCCTTGCAATTCATTGGCTGATTCAAGCAGACTTATCGGAGGGCAGCAATCTCAGATATTACATTCCTGAAAGTTTCATGCAAATTGGCGGCTGGGTAGAGGAGAGAGAGCCATGAGGGAAAGGCTGAGATGCGGTATCAACTAGTGTCTAATAACTTGGAAAAATACTTTATAAATATTGGAAGAACGGGAAAAGCTACCGTTACTTTTCATAGTAAACTATAAAACACAAAACTTTCACAGATAAGCTCCTGTTGGAACGATTTGTTTAGGCAAAGGTAACAGAAAACTGGTAGTAAAACAGGAATGTAAACAGGATTAGGGTATTAAGCAGCATCAGTGGTTTTACTCCTGATTACACTCCCTGAAGTGGAATCACATTGCTGGAGTACAGTCATCACCATACCCCAGCGTGCTGCCTGGTACCATGCCACCATTTAATGCTGCAAAAGTTCTTAGATGGCATTTATATCCTGGCAGAAACCCAAAGACAATGTTTGTCTTACCTAGATTTCTCTTGCTGTTTCATAAAAGAACATCTTAGTATATTGTGAACATATTCTTGCTATTTTCCACTCATTCTGTTTTAAAGTGAGATAACCTTGTCCCCAGGTGGGGGTTCAGAACTACAATATGTGACTGCCGGCAGACTGAGGAACTCACGGTCCCTCAAAAAGGCACCCTGTGAGTTAAAGATGGTGGCAATTCACATAGTCCTAGGAGGAACAAATAGGAATGGACTGAGCTCCTTATCTCTGTGCTGCCACAGGGACTCCTTTGCATCTCACGTGTCCAAGCTCAAAGGGACTCTGTCTTTCTCCCCATCTACTCAGCCCTTGATCTGAAAAGAGGAGGTTTGATTCATGGGACAGTTAACCTTGTGTCTGTAGGAATCAAAGTTGTATTTACTGTAAGTCAGGCCAATCCTTGAGGAGGAGCCGGGGAGAGAGAAGAAATACCAGTAACCCAGTAGCCCAGGTCATTGGTGACAGTCCACGCATTTCAGCAAACATCCCAAATGCCCACAATACCAGGTACACTTGGGAACCTGATTCTCTGCTGTTTCTCTTCGGATATTTTGTGCTTTTTGGAGTCTCACTTGTGCTGACCTGCTAGAGGTCTAGGACATGAGGTTTTGTAGGAGTAGTTGTACATGCGTGTTATTTCTAGCATGTTGTTGTTTATTATCTACTCTTTGAAAGGAATCTCCTTTTCAAACAGCCCCACAGAGGTTCCTGTATTTAAAAATAGCAACCGTAATGAGCTTCCCCCTTTTGGCTTTTCTTCTTACATATTGCATGATTCAAGAAAAGGCCTGAACATATAGGGAGGAAGTGACACAGACATATTGCTCATGATGAGAGCACTAAGCAAATGGAAAACAGAAAACAGAAATTTGGCAGAAGCAGTAAGGAAGATTAAAGTACATCTGGAGTAGAGCTGTGTTATTCCAAGGAGTAAAATAACCAAAACAATTGGGAATCAAACTACATTATTGGATATTTTAGCATTCAAATACCAGCAATGAGGAGAGTGAATTTGGCAAATTTTGGTAAAGTAGTATTTTATTATGGTAAGCTTTCTACAGTGACTCAGGTAAACTTCCTGGTTGCTTAAAATTAACCTGTTTTATCTGTAAAATGCCTCAAAGAATGGGGAGGGCTGCTGCAGCAAAGCAACAGGGCTTTTGAGTTCATATAGTACGTGTAGAATAAACACACTGCTAGGAAGCTGGTGTTTTTCTCCGGTTTCAGATAGCAGAAGTATTGAAATCTGAAGGTTACAGTTAGGTAAAATAATTCCTGACCTCCTACCCTTAAGAACGATTGATTAAAAGTGCAATTCCTAATCAAATTGAATATACATATATATTTACCTAAGGTCTTCACTTCTCAGAAGAGAAGCGTAGTGTGTAATGTGTATTATGCGTATAAAACAAAGACTTGAATTCCTACAGACAGTTTTCTGGGTGACATACCGGTTCTATTAAAGTTAATATCAGAGTATTGAATACAGTATACTCAAGATTTGATTTTTACTTTCTTTTGACTTCACAATTTAATATGTGATTACTTTGTTTTGACTTGACTTGTAACCTAATGCATGACTAATGCTAATATGCAGTGATAAAACTTCCTGTTAGAGTAAATCCCAAGAAACTCTAGTAATTTTATTGTCAATTTGGACTCACACCAATGTTACAGTGGAGAATTTTTTCAACTTTAGTAAAAGTAAGAGGCCCCAGCTGAACTATGACAGCCAGACTGCATTTTGGAGCAGTTTAGCTCCAGAGCCAGGCCTCTATTCTGCAGCCTGAATCTTTTTCTAATTAAAATACACTTGATCTACTGTTACAGTGTTGAAGAGCTTTTGAAGTCAGACTCTCACTTTTTGACTTTTGCAGGGTATTTTGAGGAAAGAGGTTTGTCTCTGTTTTGGGACACGTAAATGCTGTTTGGTTAATAGATTGCAGTAACCGTAGACTAGATCCCATTGTAAGCTTCATACTCCATTTTGATTTGTTCAGTCTAAAAACCTGAAATTTTTACTGCATTTATCACAATGGTATTTGGAGACATATTAGGTTTCAAAGTGGGCTTACTGGACTTTCTGAATCTGTCTTTTTTTTTCCCTCAGGTCAGTGTATGCTGTCTTTTAGGGCTCTGTTCATGTGTTTCAGTGAAAATTTTGAAACTAGTTCAAGAAGTAGGTTTTATGTGATTTTGTGAAGACATGAAGCCTCAGGATCAGTCAGGATTACCCATCCTCTTTGGACACATCACTTATATCCAAATATGCCAGTATTTTTCTATAAATATCAAAGGCACGTGGCCTGGTCCGAAACAAAGTAAATTTTTTAAAATGGAAAATACATTTGCATTTTTTGACATGGAATTACAGTATCTAGGATATTTTACTTCAAAACGCGTTCCTTTCCTTATTTGAAGGGAACAGCTAAAACCCTGACTTTAACTAGCTTCGCACTGCTGGCAATGTACTTTTTACAGCTGACTTCAAAACCCATGCAAATATATCATGTTAGCTCATTTGTGTGTGATGCAACACACAAATGAAAACTTCAAGGTTCGCAGAGGCTGGATGACACTCCATAATGTCAGATTTGGGGAAAAACAGTTGCTCCAGAAAAGCAGGATTTGTTTTAAACTTCATGTTTGGCATATTAACTACCTTCTCAGGCAAGCTGGTACTCCCACAAAATTTTGACTTGGCAAATATTGGCCTGTAAACTTTATGGGATTATAGAGTGCTCTGGGTGAGTTGCACGCGCATGTATGGATGCTACAGCATCTCCCAGGTTGTTATACGGGACACTGTCGGGGGACCAAAGCACAACTGGGCACACAGACACCTTATTGCAGAGAGAGAGAGCAGGCTGCCCTAAACACCCCTCCATCTCTGGCTTCTGTTTTCAGATCCTCTGAGAAAAGCTAGAAGTTGCTTCAAAAGCTAACCTGGAACATTAACATTTCCTGCTTCTAATAGACAAGTTGCTTTTACGGCTGTTACAGATTTTCTCGCTCTGCACCATCTATTAAGGTCTCACTGTCTCAAGGGTAATTCTCTTTCTCCTTCTGCTACCACAGGGTCAGAGGAGCTCATCTCTTCCATTGCTAACATCCCTTCTTTTCCGAAAGTGCCAGCACCTTCTTTCTCACAGTAACTGATTGAATGAACTCCTCAACTCAACTCCTTGGGGTGAGTAAACTCCTTCCTTGGTTTAGGCAGGTCAAAGTTTGGTGCTTCTGGCTTAGCACGTGAAGAAAATGGAAGACAGGCGAAAAATGGAACTCAGTTGAATGAGAAGCAGTAAAGAAGCAAGCATGTAGATATCATTTGCCTTCTAAAAGGCACATGTAGAGTATCCTCTGATGATAATAAGTGGCACATACCCAACATTTTTAGTTAGTACAGGACTTCTGGCAATAATAAACACTATTCAAGGTGCCAAAGCTGTTACCACTCGTCACAACTTCTCTATGCAAGCATGTAAAGAAATGCAGAGCGTGTTCCGATTGGTTGGTGCTTGCCCAGAGGTTATGCCAAGACTGCAAAGCCACAGGCTAGTGATAATAGTTGGGGGTTTTTTTCACTTACGAAGGAAATTGTGCAATTAAGCATATGTGTAGCAGTTCTATATTATAGGAAACTTCACCCGAGAGATCTGGTCGTAGGTCTTGAAATCACTGGCAATCTTTTTAGTACTGCATGGGCCCCAAACCCTCTATTTATAAAACAGATCCAAACCACGCATCCAAGCTTTCTATCCTGTTTCTGTGCCATAGTGCTTTGTTGGAACACAATTTCCATTCCTTTGAACTCAAATTCTCTGTGACTACAAGAAACATTGACTGGGATCCTGCCTTCGAAAACAGCAAAGTAAATGAGCCTCTATGCTCAATCACAAATAGTCAGGCCTTTGTTATCTGAGCTGCTTTTAACATTAAGATCTCCTACACAAAAAAAGAACACCCTATTTGTCAAAGCTCTTTTCTGAGATGGAGGGATAAGTCTTGTCAGAGTCCTCAGCGTGGCAGCGTACAGCTAAAACTTACTTGAGAGATGGCAGGTGGAGGTTACAGTCTTCTTTGAATCAGGGAAACGAAGAATTCAACCATGGTTCCTGCACACTGCATTAATATCCTAACCACTGGGCTTCTGACTGTTTTGGAGACCACGTTGAAAACTCTTGATGTCATCCCAAGCCAGATGGGGATCCTACTGTAAACCTCCTGGTTTTGTAGGCTGGGGGAGGGTTTCTTACTTCAAGTCATGAGCTGCTTTTACTGAAACAACCAATTAGGAATGCACTTGTGCCAATTTAAATTATTTTCCTTTGCACCTAAAGACTTAGTCTGCAAAAAATGTTTTTTTGATGTTGTACTTTGGGTATACTGCTGCTCTGCCCAATATCTTATAAATAGCTTCTGCCTGGAAGTTTATGCGGACTTTACTTTGAGGCCATAGTGCCCTCTGAGATCAGGACCCTCTTGTTGAGCTGAACTTGGAAAAGGGATTACAAAATATGGGATATGACCACTTCACTTTGGATGTGTTAAATGTGGGGCAAAGAGCTTTTAACTGGTGCATTGCCATCACTAGAGCCCATCTAGTAAAGGCCAATAATGCTGGTACAACTGAAAAGAAGAGGATGATGGGGGAGACAAAAAAAGAGGCAGACAAGCTAATTGATGATACCCAGCTCATTAGTAAGCATTTTAAAAGGAGGAAAACACACTAAAAGAATCCTTACTCCAGGTTTCCTAGCATGTCTTATTTTGTATGTTCCTTCTAGAATGCAGCTGCCTTCTGGACAAAGACCACTTATGTTATGCCATGTTATGTGTTTCTGGTGCATATTCATCAGCAG
>NW_009648255.1:5232828-5253233 GCF_000708025.1 Charadrius vociferus
AGCAGGAAGCTTATCCAAGCTTTTTTAGGAATCTCCATTTGGACTGAGAGGTGTGTGACCTGTAACTTCATCTTTTAATGACACTAAGAACCACAAAAGTAAATGACTCAAGTGTCTTTGTGGCAGTATTTGCAGAAACAAATCCAACAAGTCTTTCTTGGATTCTTAGTAACTTCTCAGATGCTGAATTACAACTGCTTTGAAGTGAGTACAAAATCCTTTTTGGAGGTTTTCAATGAAGTACAACTTCATGTTTCAAGATGTGGCAGTGATATGGAAGCCTCTGTATGCAAATCAACTGCACCAATTATTTTATGCCGATGAGAAATTGTTTCACTTTTTAATGAGACAAGAAACACTGACTAAAGTACAGTCATGTTATACATTAAAAAGGAGCAGTATATTTGTTAGCCAATTTTAACACCTTGTAATGAGAATGTATAGTGACAGAATTATTTCTTACAAGTATCTGGTGGTGAAACACTGAGATGTTCTGGCTCCCAATTAGCACAGTACAATTCTACTTTCTACAGGTATGTGCACTGTCATGATGGGTTGGTTGCTCTTAAAAGTACTCAGGTGAGGTTCCAATGTTCATTTTTACTTTGTGTTTATCCATTACAGTATATGGATGGCACTGACGTGAACTTCTCAGCAAAAGCAGAGCATCCCTGGTCACTGCAAAAGAAACTACTCTGATCTATCTGGCGCTTCTCTCTGACACAAGATCTTGGCTAGTAATTCTGTTTGCTGCCATTCAGGCATCCGAGCTGGGAACCAGTTTGAGATTCGTCCTTCCTCTCCTTTCTTCTCTCCTTGTTCAATGATCTTTAACTATGACTTCTTTAAATTTCTGTTCTATTTACTCTCCATGCTTCCTCAACAGCATGTGCTCTTCTTTAGATTACTGCTGTAAGGAATATAATCCTAAAGGTGAAGCAGGCGTAATTCTGAAAATACTGGTTTATGTGACTGTTCAGTCAATGACACTTTGAACTGTCACTCAGCCCCAGGGACCTTGTATATTGCTCCTGTGGGCTACAGAAGACACGGGAGTAACACAGATGTCCTTCTGTCAAGAAATCCAGTTCAGAGAGAAAGCGGAAAGGTTGGACCAGGTGATTTTTGGAGGTCCTTTCCACCCTGGTCTGTTCCGTGACTGTTCAGTGCCCGTGCTGCCGGTGATGCTGTGGCCTTCCAGGGTCTGTCCGCGAGGTGGCACCAAGTCACTGATGCTTAGGAAAAAATCCTCTGGGCTCGCTGTGTCTTCACTGCAATCGAGACGAGCCATAGCTACTTCTGACTCGGCGGGGGAGTGGCTGAACTGAACAAGGTGTGCTTTGCCTTCATCTTTGTCTCCCTTTTGTCTGACAAAACAAAGTCCTGTGAAAGCAAAACCACTTTGGTTTACATTTCAGGCTCAATAAAATATTAAGTTCTCCAGACACCATCTATGGAGATTGAACTAAACCCCAAATATTCAAACTTCCCGAAAATAAAAGTCCTGGTTACAGAGTTGCCTAAGGCAGCATATTTCTTTCATGGGGATACATGAAAGTGCTGGGTCCTGAAAAAGTCTCCTGGTCTGAAGGATCTTTGTGAGAGGATCTTTCAACCCATCCATCCTTCGTATTCCAGGACACCTTTATGGAAAGCTACTTGCTCTCATCAACCCATCCACCCTGGCTTCCTCGTTCTCTCATGTGCCACAGGTTTCCGACAGAGCTAAAGCTGAATGGATTCTGCTCACTAGGTGGGCTGCATCTGCCCTGCAGAACAACTACTTTGCTCTTCTTGGTTTTCTTTTTCTCTCTCCGCACACCTACTGAGCTGTGCAGTTCCAGGTGCGTGAGGAACATTTGACAGCTCTTGCGAAAGAATCTGCAAATGCTGTCATGTGTTAGTGCTGCTGTTCTGCACTGCTCCGATCTGTTTCTAACAGCCTCAGAAAAAATCCTAGTTTAAAAAGGTACCTCTGGTTTCTACTGGCTTGAGCTGGCTTGTGGGTTTGGAGATGAATTAATCAGTGTAATGTCGCCAAGGTATACCGTCTTCAGAGTGTGACCATCTGGTACACACATATATAAAATAGGATTTTTGTTAATTACAATAATTTCATTATCTATATTGGGTAGGTTCTGGCATTTTACATGGGCAGTTTGACTGAAGAGGTTAGCTACTTGGAGCAACAGCATTTCATCCTCCACAAAGTGATATTTATACTACACTAACACTCTTCTTCCACTTCACTTGAGAGTAGACTGTCCAAGAAACATAAAAGCTAGCTGGGGCCACCTGTCTGCACATGTCCCAGTTTTGTTTCAGAGTCAAAAAAGAAATGGTGACTAGGAAATCGGAAAAAAAAATCCTACCCCTGTTGGTGGAGATTTCACCATAGAGTTCAAAGATGTTCACTATGTCACTAAATAAGAAACTGTTACTATATGCTAATCTTCATCTAAACTTGCCATCAGCTGGTACACTTTCATGTATTAGTTACATGCCCTTTACTGTCTTAAAAAAACAGAGAGCATTCTACTGTACTGCACTTGTGCCTAGGGCACTGGCATGGCCCTCAAGATAACTATCATAGAATCGCAGAATCATGGAATACCAGGTTGGAAGGGGCCTCAGGGATCATCCAGTCCAACCTTTCGTGGCAAAAGGATGTGGTCTAGACGAGATGGCCCAGCACCTTCTCCAGATGAATCTTAAAAGTCTTCAATGATGGGGAATCCACCACTTCCCTGGGGAGAGTATTCCAATGGCTGATTGTTCTCATTGTGAAAAATTTTCCTCTTGTGTCCAACTGGAATCTCCTCTGGAATAAATTGTACCCGTTACCCATTACCCGTGTCTTTTCCATGTGACTCCTTGTAAAAAGGGAGTCTCCGTCTTCTTTATAGCCACTCTTTAAATACTGGAACGTGGTAATAAGGTCTCCCCTAAGCCTTCTTTTCTCAAAGCTGAACAAACCCAGTTCTCTCAGCCTTTGCTTATATGGCAGGCTTCCCAGTCCTTTGATCCTCTTGGTGGCCCTTCTCTGGACCCTCTCCAGCCTGTCCACATCTTTTTGTATAGCAGCGACCAAAACTGCACGCAGTATTCCAGGTGTGGCCTGAGAAATGCTGAGTAGAGTGGGATAATGACTTCGTTATCTCTGCTGGTGATGCCCTTGACAATGCAGCCTGGCATCATGCTGGCTTTCTTTGCCACTGCAGCACACTGTTCACTCATATCGAGCTTGTTCTCCACCAGGACCCCCAGGTCTCTTTCCACAGAGCTACTCCCCAGCCAGGTAGATCCCAGCTTGTGCTGCACTGCGGGATTATGTTTTCCCAGGTGGAATGTCTTATCTCTGCTCCTGCTTGACTTTGAACATGTTACATATTCCCTTTTTCTTCTCTATGAATTAGGGATGGTCATTTGCTTCTTCCCATGTGTTGTTTATTTATACTATAAGAATTTAATCTCTTACTGTATGTTTTTTCACAGCTGATTTTGCCTCAGTGGGTATCCCTCGATGTTAATATAATTGAAAAAATATTTCACTGCTATGATTTTTTATTGATTTTTTTCTTTCTGTCTATAAATTGCTGGTAAAATTCAGGAAAACTTTTCCAGAACTTTAAAGGCAGCCTTTGCCGGAGGTTTGTAAAGGGTTCTGAAATCTGCAGGATGAACATGCTAAAGAAGTGCCAAGCAAGACAATAACAGCCTATGTTTATTACCGTGATACAATCCACAGAGTTTCAGTGGAAACAAGTCATAAAGTGCTTGTACCCAGCTGATGGAAACTGAGGTCTTACAAAACTTTCTAATTCCCCTCTTTCCCCCACCCCAGCTCTTCGTCCTGCTTTTCATTGACCTACTGTTCTCAGTGCGCCGGTGAGTTTCTTATTTTCAGTGCAAACTTGATTTCACACAGCCCAAAGTATGCATTGTAAGTGAAACCCTTTGGTTTATGTTGCCTCATTATTTTTCTTCACGGTACACCACGACACAAGGGTGTTTTTGCAAAGCTTAATTGAAACCAACAGGTAACTGTCTGACCTGCACTAGTTAGAAATGACCTACCAGGTATCAATTTAGTATACTTGGACTGCTTTTTTGGCTTGTACACAAATATTTATGGCAAATTGGTTTAAAACCTATTGTAACAGAGTTGCTGGGGCACCATGGGTTTTTTAGTGTCTCAGAATTTCACCCCTTAAAGTCCAGGTTTTATTTCACAAATAAAAATGCATCTGTTCATTTCTGCTGAATGGACATTTTACTACTGCGCAGTCCCACATTTCATGGAACTGCTCAAACTGGAGGCATTATTCAGGGCCCTAAAAGGAGAGGAAAATCAAAATCTGTGTACATAGGGGCTCACCAGGGCAGCTCCAAACGGGGCTTTTGGTCACTCACTTTTCTCAGGAACAGCTTTTACAGGAAATGTTTGTGGAGGAAAAATCCTAGTAATTTTAAAAGCATTGGAAACATATTTTTCTTTTCAATGGACATCTGTTGTGCTAAAGAGAAAACAGGGCTTAGAAAATAATGATGACTCTGTAGCTCCATATTATTTTCACTGTTTGTACATAACCAGAACAGACAGTATTTGTCAAAAGTTTTGCTAAGCATTAGTAAGTGTTGATGTAAGTACAATATGCTGAAGTGTGCTTGTAGAAATCACGTAATAATTCATAGAAATGTAAGCAAAAGACAGAGCATCCACAGCAGTCTGGAGTTCACAGTGCTAAAAGGGAGCTCTTAATTCTTAGAAGAAATTATAAATGCTCCTGGAATGCAACTTCTGCAACTTTTGTTTGTCATCTCTAAATTCATTGACTGTGCTTTATTGGCAACTAAAAGCAAGTCAGTTATGGCATGAGGAATGTGCTGAACAAGGTCAAGAACATTTTAAGGCAGCAATTTCTTTCCTTGGTAACATAAGGCATAGACATCTCAACAGCTAAGTAAAGGTCAGGATGGTTCAGGGTCAGCCTTAAAAGTGCTCGCCTTAAAAGAGTCATAAACACAAGTCATAAACACACAATGGCCCAGAATTTTCCACTGTTCAACTGTTTTTATAGCTGATTACTCCAGAGTGAGCATAGGTAGTCAGTAATCATAAAAAGTCCTGTTGGGTTTACACCTAAAGGGCAGAGAACATTGTGAAGGTTTTTTTTTAAATACCCATTTTTTGGTATATCATAAACACGCCAGAAAGGCTCTTTGCAGTATGAAAATTTCTTCTGGAGGCCAAGAGTTAAAAATTGGCTGGACTAGGTAGTGACAGTCTTTCTTACAGCTTCAGCAGAAGTTGGACATAGTCCCATTTTCTGGAAGATAAGATTATGGGCATTTTGTTTGTTAGGAGAAGTTTCATTGTGTGAGAATAATTCATGTTTCCTAAGTATGCCACATTTCTTTAGTATGCCTTTTCTGCCGTCGAAATGTGGCTGCGTTCTGTCCGTCATCTGTCCTAGAAATGGGAAAATGAATGACAGAAACTATTTGTTAGAAATTGTTAAAATTAGTCCACAAATGCTACAGGAAAGATAAGTTGTTTATGTAGTTGCACTGTGGTATATATACTTAAAGTGAATTATACTGGGAAAAAAAATTGGTCAGTGGGGTGTTAAAGGTTTTATTTTCATGGATGCTTCACTTTGCCAGCTCTGATATATAAATCTGTGGATTCTGGAACCCTAATTCAGTATTAGTGGGATAGCATTTGCCCCATATAACCACATGTTAGAAGTCGAGTTTGCTCAGAAAAACTGCTGTCCCCCACCTCCAAAGATCAGATAATTTCTTAGCATCCTGATCTGTCTAAGCCTTAATAATAAGAAATCTGTTTTACATATCTAAGGCTAATAAAACAGAACGATTGCAGCAGGGAGCAGGTGGAAACATTCATGTTCTCTGAAGTTCAGGCTGGTGTATCACAACAGATCCTGATTTCTAGAGACTGATAGTTTATTATTAGTTTATTTCTCATAATTAGTCTGTCTGTGTGCTCACATGGAGTTCATGAGTCACATCTCAGCTCTTTATCTTGGGAAACAGACCTATTATTTTTGAAAGCCATCCAGTCAATAAATTAGCTTGGAAGAAATGATAGTCCAAAACACCTTTTCAATAGATTGCTGTCATGCTTGGTTCCTATCAAAGAGAAGCCTGAATTTTTTGTCGTGACATATGGATTAACTGAGCCTCCCCTGCTGTGAGGAAACAACAGACAATTGGTGATGCATGGAGCAAACTGATCTTAAAACAGAGACATCAACAAAGAAACATGACTGCACGAAAAGACAGAGTACAGTCTGCTGTCCACATTTACAAAGTCATTCTGTCTGTAACTCCAACATACATCTATTGTCTATTTTTTTTCTCAAAGTAAGTGACAGTGTTCCTTAACCATACTATCTCAACCCCCCCTGCGCCTCAGACAGAAGTAGGGGCATGTTAACCAGAATGTCTTTTGGCCTTGATCATGCTTGCCATTGAACCACAGTAAGCTCACCCAGTGTCCATAAGGAATAATTCTACAAGCACAGTTCCTTTCTTCGCTCTGGCTTTCATTTGCTCTTCCACACTACTGAGACCATACAGAAATTTCAATGTGATACAACAGAACAAGCTGATTTATGATATTTCACCCTCATTACTTATGCATGAATATGGCCTTTTACCTGATACATTTTTATTTTTTGCTTCTGTTATACATGCTTCTGATGTATTTAAATAGCTCACTACATACCATTTAATGCGACCTTTTAATTGCCAGTTACATCTTTATGATGCATCTTGTTTCTAGATACAATGCGGAGGCATAATGCGGCTGGTTCTCAGCTGGTGTGAGCCAGTGGCTCTGGGCTGGGTCAGCTCACATCTTTCACCAGATACTGAGGATCAGTGGCTTGCTAGGCTGGGGATGAGGGAAAGTCCCTGGCTGACAGTAGAAGTGACACAGGCATGGTGGCTTCCTTCCAGGATTGCAGCTTCATGAATTTTGAACTTCCTGATGTGACTCTCAAAATTTTGCTTCAAATTAATCTTGATCATTATCTGCTGTTCTTGTTCAGGTGGATGAAATTTGTCTGTTGGCGTTTTACTCCTTAAGGATCTAAGCATTTTTGTTTCAGTGTCTTTAGTAACAAATGCTTGGAATTTTCTTGATTTTCAGAGAAATAGACATTTTATTTCCTATATCTTTAAAAGTATCTTCTCTGAAATTCAGGACATTTGTGTCGATAAATTAATAGTCCGTTGTGCAGTTGTTGTCATACTGGCTATTGCTTTTAAGTGTGATTGATTCTTAAAGAACAGCTAATAGAGCTCTTTGCTCACTATCA
This sequence comes from Charadrius vociferus, assembly GCF_000708025.1. NCBI lineage: Eukaryota > Metazoa > Chordata > Aves > Charadriiformes > Charadriidae > Charadrius > Charadrius vociferus. The sequence goes on from NW_009648255.1 coordinate 5,240,178, forward strand.
TCTTGTCATTGCTGTAGATAGAAAGAAACCTTTGAGCAAGAGAAACTATTGATTTTATTACACCTTGTACAGACTGTCATCAAAATAGCACTAGAGAGCTGATCCTTCCCTTACTAATTCCTATTTTACATTGGTAATTCCTCCAGCTCGTTTCTACAAGAAATAAGTGAGAGAGGCTCACAGGACTTTCTGCAGGAGGAAGGATTGGAACCATCATCCCTTGAAACGTTGTCCCTTGAAATTATTCACAAGGAATGCATATGGACTGTGTGACTTGCACAGAAACCCTGAGAAGCTAGGAGAAGAAAATGGTCAGATCTTATTTTACCCAAAAAGCCTTCAATTATTGATGAGCTCTACCTGCTTACATAACTCCCGTAATGTAAATATACCTGCATATCACATGCATTAATGGATTTGTCCTTAGGCCACCTTGGCAAGGCAGGGAGATTTTAAAGGGAAATTTGAAATTAAAACACAACCCCCCAGTGCCTTAGGACATTGAGGTGAAATACAAGTACTTAAATCCTGGCAGTACAGTGAGAATTGCAAGCCTGAAGCTCATAATGGCCATGTTTTTGATAGTGATGTTTCCCTAATGCTTAACATTCTGCTTCTGCTTGTGTCCAGAACTGTCTCTGTCTTAGCAGGCTTCAGCAGCTTTGCCTGTCCCATGCTGACATCCCTCTGTGCAGACTGCTACCTGAGATAACCTCTCAGCAGATACAGAGCCAGTATCTATCTTCATTAGAAATTCTGCTGGAGGATACAGCTCTCTATTCTTGCCCAACAGTTCAAAAGAAAAGATTTTTCCGCAGTGTTTCCTGTACTTCTGCCAATCTTCCTCTATGGAAGCACCTGACAAAGGAGAAATAGGGATGAGAAATTGGGGATTTCTGGAGAAAAGCTGGGAGAAAGCTCTGGCTCCTCAGTGCAGTGCAGTGTGACGCAGGAGCAGGAAGGCATTGAGCTGAAAAAGAGATGACTTGGTCTTGATCCTTCTTCTAAAGATTGCCGATTTATCTAGTGATCACTTGATGTAAAGATCAGGATAGTCCCAGACTGCAGATTCCAGACAGCCATAGTTTTTTTTTTTTCATAGGCCAGTATTTAAGCCCAGAGGAAGGCGAGATTCAGGACACATCTTTGTCTTTTGTATTTTTCTATAGGATAATTTCTATAACTTTCTTCTTGGTGATGCTGAAGATCCATTTCGTCTCTGCTGCAAGATTAGGTGCTGCAACTCTACTTTAGGAGCTAAACAGCCTAAAGTTAATTTGTTTACAACTTTACAACTCTTCTTATGACTTCTTTCAGGTCACCTATGAGTTTTGAGAGGAAGAAAATAAACCCAATGTCCCATATAATTTTAATGCCTAAGCTATCAAATTCTGGTTCCTGTGCTGCATTTACTGTCTTTTAAGTAAGTGAAAGCAAGCCTTAAGATGGACAGAATAGTTTATCAGTTAATAATGTATATCACTGCTGTGCTCAACACTCAAAGAGAGCAAATATAAAAAACACCATAAATTTGAAGATTCCAGCTCAGTAATGCTGCAACAGCCAAAACACATCGTAGCAGTTCAGGAAGCAAATTCCCTTTTCACTGAGAATTATATACAAATTTATACAAAGAGAAACTGCTTCTCAAACTAGTCTTTAGTACATTGCTGGAATTCCTAATAACAGGGGTAGATGTCTCGGGGGGTCGCTACCTAGTTCAACACACACATAGTTAAGTGACAGGGGAGGAGCAGCACAGCTGCAGAGGCATCCCCTTTTATCCATATCATGTCCAGACCAAGCTCTGAATGTCAATTGCATATTGCCCTGGTCCAAATTATCAGCTATAATACAAGCTAATTGATGTTAAGTGAATGTTGTCTACCATATCAGTTTAATGAAATTAAGTGTTTCGGTCATATTTTCCTACCATGTGTTCAGTACAAAAGTGGGAAAAATGCTGTTGCAAAGAATTACATAGTAGGAGTGTGATTTTCTTCTGCAATTGTTTAGATCCACAAAATCAACTTTGCAATTGCTGATCAATCTCCAGTTTTTTTCCTGCATGCATCGTTACTGGAGATAAAGGTCTTGTAAAGAAAATTTAGGAGGCAACTTGCTGATGGTGTACAAAGATATAATAGTACCCATCTTGTTCTTCTGTTAGACCTGTAGTGCTAACCTTGGTAGATCTGGCTTATCAGTAAATATATGGTTACAAAAGAAGGTGCTGCTATAATAAGAAGAGAGTTGACACATATTCTTTTTCCAGTTCTAACTAAACTATAAAACCTGTTCATTACCCATTGCCTATAAAATGCAAATAAACTCAGCTATCTGGTTTGGACTACCTTGACACTGACAGTAGATGGGTGCATGCAAATTTGCATTTTGAAATTGTAGCTGGCCTTTGCTTTTATTCAGCTTCTAGATGTTTTTCTGTGATCTAAAAGACAAATCTATTTCTCTCCTCCTAAGAGAAAACATCATAGCATGCTGTAATGCCAGGGTTTGTTTGCCATTTTTTGGTTATTATTTATATTAGGATAAGGCTAAAGATCCCCAAGCAAGGTTCAGGATTCTGTTGCACCTGAACACAAACCAAAAAGATTATTCCCACTTCAAGAAGCAAAAGGCTTAGCTGCTGGAAGTCACTAAAAGTTAGTTAAATTGGCAACCTCCAAACCTCCTTTCCGTGAAGTTCCTTCTGACTGGAAAAGGGGAAACATAATGCCCATTTTTAAAAAGGGAAAAAAGGAAGATCATGGAGGAGATCCTCCAGGAAACTCAGCTAATGCACATGGAAAGCAAGGAGGTGATTGATGACAGCCAACACTGCTTAATTAAGGGCAAATCATGCCTGACAAATTTGGTGGCCTTCTATGATGGCGTTATAGTATTGGTGGATGAGGGAAGAGCAACTGACATCATCTGCCTGGACTTGGGCAAGGCATTTGACACTGTCCTGCATGGCATCCTTGTCTCTAAATTGGAGAGACATGGATTTGACAGATGGACTGCTGGGTGGATAAGGAACTGGCTGGATGGCTGCACACAAAGAGTTGCGGTCAATGGCTTGATGTCCAAGTGGTGAGCCGTGATGAGAGGTGTTCCTCAGGGGCTAGTGCTGGGACTGGTACTATTTAACATCTTTGTCGGCGACATGGACAGTGGGATGGAGCACACCCTCAGCAAGTTTGCTGACAACACCAAGCTGTGTAGAGGGGTCGACACGCTGGAGGGGAGGGATGCCATTGAGAGGGACCTGGACAGGCTTGAGGGGTGGACCTGTGCCAACCTCATGAAGTTCAACCAGGCCAAATGCAAGGTCCTGCAGGTGGGTCGGGGCAATCCCATGCACAAATCCAGGCTGGGTGGAGAATGGAGAGCAGCCCTGAGGAGAAGGACTTGTGGGTTTTGGTTGAGGAGAAACTTAACATGAGCCAGCAATGTGTGCTCGCAGCCCACCAAGGCCAACCGCATTCTGGGCTGCATCAAAAGAAGCATGGCCAGCAGGGCGATGGAGGGGATTCTTCCCCTCTACTCTGCTCTCATGAGACCTCACCTGGCATACTGCATCCAGCTCTGGGGCCTCCAACATAAGAAGGACATGGACCTGTTGGAGCAAGTCCAGAGGAAGTCACAAAGGTGGTCAGAGGGCTGGAGCACCTTGCCTATGAGGACAGGCTGAGAGAGTTGGGGTTGTTCAGCCTGGAGAAGAGGTCCACAGGAAAGGTGGAGAGGGACTCTTTATCAGGGAGTAGAAGGATAGGACGAGGTGTAACAGTTTTAAACTGAAGGAGGGGAGATTTAGATTAGGTATTAGGAAGAAACTATTCACTATGCGGGTGGTGAGCCCCTGGGGCAGGTTGCCCTGAGAAGCTGTGGCTGCCCCATCCCTGGAGGTGTTCAGGGCCAGGTTGGACGGGGCTTGGAGCAACCTGGGCTGGTGGGAGGTGTCCCTGCCCAGGGCAGGGGGGTTGGAACGAGATGATCTTCAAGGTCCCTTCCAACTCTAACCATTCTATGATTCTATATAGTTATTTAAGGTAGAAGCCCATTTTTAGCACATGAGTTACTCGAAGAAGATTAATGTGTTACTCTTGTACCTGAGGCTGCAACACACTGTGGTTCTAGTGATAGGATTCATAATTAAAAGGCTGGAAACCAGCTAGGAACATAGGATTGAAAGGCACTGTCTGGTCACCAAATCCAGTTCCTTGTTATCACATAAAAACATATTTTAGAATTCTTTTAATGAACTTACAAAGTTCCACCATGTAGCTAGTTTTTTATTTTGTTCTTATTGCTTGTATTAGGAAGCTAGTCCAGACACTCACTTGTTAAACACTTAAAAACTCGTAATTTCCTGCTTAAACATATGTGTATGGCTAGTTTGGACTGGCTTGTTCTTGTGCCAGCATTGCCTTTTAGCTTTGCCAACATTCTTGCGTGTCCCTGATACTTATCCCGTCCCACCCCCCTGTTCATAGTGTGCTTCAAGAGAGCAGTCACAGAACAATGCCTCTCTCTGCCCCAACCTTCATTCTGCTAGTTTAAACAAGCTTTATTTTTGCTCGTCTAAACAGATCAAATTCTTTCTAGTTTCCTGGATGCCATTCTCCTGTTCATCCTAACAGGCCCGCTCCATACCTGCATCGTGTTGGATTCTTTTCTTCATACTCCTGAATAATCAAAATTGTAGGTGGTATCTCAGAAGGCCTCCTAGTAGGAGCAATAGATCTTTACTGCTAATGTATCACTATATTCTATGAGCATACTTCTCTTTTTTTTTTTTTTTTTTCTTTTTTTACTGCCTTATCACGTTGGTGGCTTACAGGATCATGGGAGTGACTCCATTTCTTCTCTTTGTGTGTCATGGCAAATACAGCAAAGGTTGTTGTTATTATTAGTCCCCAGGTGTATCATCTAGCTTCTTGTGGGTTTAGATTTCATCCATGTCTTACTTCAGCGTCAAGTCATTTTGTTTTTCCTGCATGATATTCTCATTCTCTTCAACACCTCTCACCTTTTTACCAGCAAAATTCATGAGGTTATGCCTATAATTTGTGCCATGTGCGGAGGTAGTACTATTTTTTTTCCCTGAGATCCTTCAGAGATTCATTAGTGAGCTTCCCTTTTGAACACAACTCACCATTGTGTCCTCCTTAGCTTTTCTTGTACAGTAAGCTGCTTGAGGTTAAACTAATAATTTTCCACATGTAATAAATGCTTCACTGGAGTCTGTATAGATTAGAGTTTGCATCTAGAAAGTCAAAAATAAAAGAAGAATGTTAAGTTATTTTGGCATGATTTAGCTTCATAAACTTTTTAGAATTTTATACCATTTCCATTAATCTTTAATTATGGTAACCTTCAGAAATATTTTTGATTTTTAGAGAAATTTTGAGGTCAGTCTAAAAAGTCTGTAACTGCTGACATTGCCTCTTTCCTCCATTTATCTAGGTGCTTAATTTATTACTGTCTCGATACTTGAATTAATAAAACATGCCTGATTTGCAGTACTTACTCCACTCAATGCTGATTTTGTTGGAGTGAAGATTGCTTTTTTGACTGTTATATATTCTTCTCAGACACTTTTCATGTAAGTCTTTGTAGCAATGTGGGTTTCTCCATGAGTTAATAATAGGCACAGAATTATTAGTTGGGGATTCCATTCCAACACCATTTTGTTGTTGTTGGATATGATCACGGTACAACCCGTTAAGCTGTAGATAAACAGACATGCAGGCATGTGTGAAATATTTAATTGCCACTTTCTTGCTGCAGTCCTGTGCTTGCTGTTTCGTGAAGCATGGTCAGCGCAATTCCCATACTCAGAATGATTTTATTTGCATTTAGCAACAAATACTGCTGATGCTAATATCTGTCTCCCTTAAGAATTTAAAAGGAAAGCTTATTAAATGGTTTTCAGTTCATCAGCTCCCTGTAGACAAGAGTGTTTATATCCTGCCTTGTAATACGTAAATACCTATATATATGTGCATGGCAGTATGAGGTTAACTCCATGTACTAAAAGAGCTGTCCCAGGATATGTATGATTCTTGAGAATAAAGGAAGTTAAATACCTTTGCATGTATCATAGTGATTACAAAGACGAGAATCCTCTCTGCTTCTTAAATATCCATGGTTAGGAAAACAGGATCTACCTCCTGCTAACTTTTTTTCATTTATTCTTTTAAGAGAACCCGGTTCCTAACATTTGATAGGGAAGTATGGGGAGAAGCTTGCAAATGTCCTCAACTGCAGTGTGCAGACATCATCTTTCGACATCTGAAAAGAAAGCCTACTAAAAGTTTAGGAATTAGGGAAGGATCTGGAGCAAATTGCTTCAGCACTATAAGGGAAAAATATGCTTACATGATTTTATTTTTTTATTAAATCATGGACCCCAACGAGTACTTTTCGAATATACATTTTTGCTTGAGGCATTCCCTTTCCTCATGCCTTTGGTCTCAAACTAAAGTAAAAATTAGTGGTGGTGTTTAAACTATATGTCCGGGCACCTGAGTTTGATATATTTTAGTTAAAAAAAAAACCCAGGTAAATCTGAGGGTTTGTAAATCACATGGGTCATTCTTGTCTATGTATGGGAAGGGGACTCAGGAGGAGGGAAGGAGGGAAAAAAAACCCTTCTGTTTCTATCGAAATACGACAAAGTTATCTGAATTTTAAGACATCTGCTTTAGCTCTAAAGACATCTGAAAATATGGGTCAGGTCTTGCAGTTTCTACTAATTCCAAATGCATACTGCAATCCGTAAGTGTTAATAGGGGAAAAATAAATACAAAATCTAAGATATTTCTTTCGCTTAGATTTCAGTTTCATCGTTCCCATGAAATTCTCCTGGTTTCTGTTAATGGTTGGTAAATATGTTTATAGTAGGTCCCTCAGAAGAAAAATGCACACACAAATGCTCCTTTATGCTCTGGATACAGCCCCTTTCAAAGGCAATAAAAACATGAAGAATAAGGAAAAGACTCCCCTCTTTCATTTCGTCCTTCCCTCCCTTTTTCCCTCCGAGCCACTACATTAATTAGCTGTCTGACTGATTACTCAGTCAAGGACTTAAAAGATCAATGGTGACAGTAGCCAGGCAGGTAATTTAGAGGAAAAAACAGTAAAGTAATGCTCTAATGTCTTTCTGAGAGTGAAGTGTGGTCTAGTTGTGTCAGCAGAACAGACGGAGAGGGGAGTTATACAGAGAAACACGCTATTGAGTTTCGGTTCTTCGGTGACAAATTACCTGAAAGTGTATTCCTGGGATTTCATTAGCTCCTAATTGGAAGCAAACAAACAAAGCATTTATTCCTTTGAATTTTACTATTTTAAGTACCAGTGATGTGCTTAGCACTATATTAGACAAAGGAGAGGCTTTCCAAGCAGCTCACATCTGAAATACATGAGCAATTCCAAAGGGACGGGGAAACCCTGAGGAGAATTCCGCTTCTGAGTGCTTTTTTCTTTGATATATTTTGCAACTGCTTTTTCGGTGATGTAGATGAGAGTTACTAGTTTTAACATCTAAACCCCAGGTTTTGAGGGGGCTGCCTACCCCAGAGGATAAATTACAACGCTTGAAGTATTAGCGCTAGTTAAGACTGTAGTTTTACATGCAGCGGTTGCTGGAGTGTTATTATTGCCTGTTTTGTGTGGTTGAGTTCACCCCTTTAGTCTAGCCCTGACACTCGCTGAACTGTGCTCTGAACTAACTAACTGTCAAATCTATTAGGTGAAATAGACCTCTTTTAGCACATATTTTAATATTTTTTGCACTTATTTGTTTCAATTTTCTTAGGGAATAACTGTTTGAAACTTCCTACCCTCTGGCTAGATCAAGAATATTTGAAAATCAGATCGTGTTGTCTACCTGTGGTTGGCTGGCTAAGTCTCAAAGGGCTCTCTGTTATTTCCTGACTTGATGAGCCTTTAAACACTCCTAGCACGAATACCCCAAATTTGATTTCTCTGAACACATAAGCATGCAGGTACTCTGCCGAGTTTTTGAATGAGTTGCTTGCTCAGCTGTCTGCAGATTTTTCAGGTGGATAACAGCGGGGCCAAAAGAAGATCACTGAGAAAAGAATTGTTAAAAAATAAAAAATAAAAACCCACATTTCCTCCTGGAAAATATTTTATAATATTTGCACCGCTCTGCAAAATAGTGGATTGCTCTGAAGTTTCTAAACCCTAATTCTTTTCTTTCTATGGAGATGAGGCTGGAATAGCTCCATTAAGTTTGTTTGAGTTACATCTGGCTCTCACCTGTGTAGGTCAGAGAAGATGCAAGTCCCCCGCAAAATGTGTGATTTTAATTTGAATGTACATAAGTACACTGGATTAGCCACTCATTGGAGTGTCATTATCCCAAATCCAGAAACAGATAAAAGTACACCCAGTTGTTATTGCCTGCCAACATAAAACTTACTTTAGGATTATATTGTCAATAGTGTGTTCTTGCTGAGGTTTTGGTTAACTAACGCTAAAGAGAAAAGCTAAGAAATGAGATCAGCGGCCTTTATATAAGTAATTGAGAATGTGGGCAACATTTTATTTTCTCAATCAGATGTAATAGCTCCCTACAGAAATACACTCCTGACTTGAATATCAATGGTTTTCCACTTATTCTGTCAAAAAGAAATACTTTTTTTTTAACATTTTTTCCCTTTTAGAGAGACTGCTATGGGGTCGAATTGTTCAGACCCTTTTTATTTTCCCTCCTTTCCAAACCCTCCTGCCCTCTCCTCTGAATGAACCTCAGACATCAATGAAAAACTGAGTTTCTGTTATACGGGGCAAATAGGAGAGCATCGTTGGTGGCTCTTGGATGGGGAGGGTGGGAGTGACTGGGGAGCGAGTAGGATGTTGTCAGTAAATTCCCCCACAATTAAGTGTTGACAGCAAATTCCCTATTGAACCACACAGGTCCCGCCTCTGATCATCACCAGTACTGGCACTGGCGAAGCAATGCCCGCTGCAGGCAGAGCCAGTGCGAGGGACCCTGTTTCCAGTCCCAGCCAGGTTTGCGCAAACACACAGCGAGTTTGTCATTACGCTTCGTTCAGGGGTTTGGCCCTTTGTGGCAGCTAATGTCTGTGGATGGCTGCGTTGCCACCAAGTAATGGAAGAGGGGTCGGAGGGCAGAAATGCTCAGAAAGACAGAAATGAAGCAGGAATTTCAATTCAGAGCTAATGGATGGGGTTCGGAGGCTTCTATTAGCAGAAATTATCACTGTATTAATGTGTTTCAGGCAGCATTTTTTACAGTTGAATAAGGTGTTATTTTCCTAGTTATCCATTCCCTGACAAGTGGTTATAATCAAAGCTGTCTGTGAGCACTATTATCAGAAACTTACTATTATGTGCTGTAGGAAAAAATATTGGGGAACAACGCAGTGCCGGAAAGCTATTATATGTTTTAAAGATCTAGTGCAACACCAAGTATTTATTTATGTACTACTTTTACTTCCTGTGGAAGAAAATAATTTGAACTTAATTTTCTTGTCTCACCCAACTGCTTTAGAAAATGTACCTCCTGAAGTAAGTCCATAATTATGATTAACAACGCGGACCAGATCCTCAGTTACTGTAAATTAGCGTTCCCTCATTCACTGCAACGCAGCAACGCCAATTCATTGCAACAGAGAAAGCTTCCAATGGCGTTGGTATGCTGCTTTACATCTTTAAGGGTATTAACAAACCCTCTTTAATACGGTATCGTGCAGAATTTACTCTGGCCAGAATGAATTTAAAAAAGGGATAAATCTAGCATCGTAGTCCTAAAAGTCTTTAAAATTATCACGTGAGCAAAATTAATCCTTTCAATATATTCCATTGATGAATTAAATCAAAAAAACTGCTATTGCTCTGTCATGTGGTCTGGCTTTGTAGAACAACTTTATTGTCTTCTTAAATTTCAGGTTAGCCATATACTTAAAAATATTAGTGTAATTCTAGCCTGGCTCTTACTGCTTATTGTGGAGGAAGGAACTCCAGTGAGACAACATAGAAAGGAAGTAATTACCTAAAAATATTTATATCTATATAGTTGACTATGAAACATGAAGAAAAAAAAATCACAAACCATATGGATTTTGAGGTTAAGGATAATAAATTAATAAATTCTGCACTTTTCAATGAATAAATCCTCAAGAAGGCTAAAGATTAATCAGATTAATTTGAGCAACAGAGTAATCAATACATTTTTAAAAACATTCTCTGTTTCAGGCTGGTCTGCCATGCCCTCCATCCGGTTTGCACTGATGAAAATGATGGTCAAAGGCAAGAAAAATTCAGAATTCCTGACTACTGGTAGACAGTTCACATGTGAAAACAGGTACTATCCCTGCAACTTGTTCTTTGCAAATCTCCCTTTCTCAGCATCCCCTCTTTTTCATCTTACACCTGGGAATTGAACAAACAAAGTCCAAATAGGTTTTTGGAACAATCCTAAATCAGGGATACTGTGAAGACAAATGGTAAATGTCTGTTACCCCAGCTGCTAAGTTAATTACTGTAATGGGAAACATCTTGAGAGAAGCATTGCATATGGTTATTAGCAATTAACCCACCACTCCAAAAATCACAATTCCTGCTAATAACAGAACACAGCACAGCCTTCCTAATTACAATCTCTGCACGAAAATTTCTTTCTATCAGAAGGGAATGTTAAATCCTGTAACTAGCTACGATTTAAAAAGACTGGAAATGGAGATATTGAGGATTAGACAGAAAAATGAAAATAGAAAAGGGCGATGTGTTACTGACTCAAAGTTGTGGGCGCACTCATTCATGCTTGGGGATACACAATTTTCACGACATCTTTGTAGGCAGACAAAATCATAAATGAAAATTAAAATGTTAATGTGGAGGGAAATACGTTCTAAAATGGAGAGGATAGGATGGGACTTCATGAGAGATACCAACTTTTCTACAGAATTCATGATCTGGACAGTGTTGTAGACAACGTGCTGAATTTGGATTGCTCTGGAATCTGTCAGAACAATTTTCTGATCAACAGGAGAGGAGAATAATGAAAATTATGTATTTTCCATCCTATAGAAAGTCCTTCAGTACTGCTTGGAGGGCATGACCTATTTTTTCTAACCATTTATATTCTATGCAATTGGATTAGATCATAGCTCACCTGCACAAAGCCGAGAAAGGGAATCGGCACTGTAGCTGCTAGGTTCAAAAGCCGGTTTAGCAGAGCAAGATGCAATTTAATTTACTCCTTTCATCAGTTAGGAAGGGAACTCTTTTTGTGACTATGTTCAGCGCTTGGTTTGGTGGTGCTCGTGATGTCATTTGTAGGTATCAAGATCGAAGACACACAATTGTGTAGCAAATAAATTTCATGGCAGTAGGCACGTGTCTAGTTGGTCATGGCAGGGATGTGGAATATAAAGAAGTCACTAATGCTGTATCCACTACCCTTTTTTCACGTCATAGCCCACTGTTACCGCTGTAAGAACTAGAATAAATGAGTTTTCTTTTACCTCTGTATTATCTGTGTCAGGTCTGAAGATTGAACTGACTTGGGCACAGTCAGATCATTATCCCAGTAGGCTTTTGCAACGGCTTTCACCAACGCTGGTTCCCTGCAACTCTTACTCATGTGAATCGTCCTATTAAAGTCAACAGCTTTGCAGGATATTCTCAATTAAAACACAGCTGAGGATAAAACATTAGATAATATTTGTAAGAAGGGCACAGTGTGCAGACTGGGTTCACATTTCAGTTCAGGGGAATGGCAGTGTCATAGCTGCTAAAGCGAAGCTCGCAAGGTGCTCGGCGCAGATTGCAGGGACATTTTACACCGCTCTATCCTCAGAATTCAGCTGCAGCTGTATTTTGCTGTGTGGCCCCCAGGCAAAGGTCTCATCTATTAAGTGGCCTTCACTGAGTAAGATACTCTGCACTTCAGTACCTTCCAATCTGCATGTTGTTCTTCCATTATTCTTAACAACTGGGTGTAATAAATGTAGTGTATAGTTTGTAACGGTCACATACAGGTTTGAAAAACAATGTTGAAGAGTTGTTGTTGAGTTCCTTAAGATGGAAAAATTAAAATGTTTCTAAAAGTCCAATTTACCTCTCCTGGAAAAAAAAACAGGAGCAATAAGATCCTTTGTTATTTTGCCATGATGTGATCCTGAAAATAATCCAGGTTGGGATGACATCTCGGGACATAATGAACACTCAGACTTGACATAATGAAGGTCTATTATTTTATGAAGAAAGATTTTTCTAAGGTTTAAGAAATAAAATGATTAGAAAACTATGTGCTCTGCAGGAGGTAATGAGATTAGCTCAACACAAGGTCCTGTAGAGTTAAAACTACTCCAGACACCAGAAAGGCTTAGCCATTCGATGGGAATTCAGGGTACAATTAATCTGCTCTAAGGTCAGATAAGGGGTGTATGTTTTCTTTACCATAAAAAGAGAAATCAGTTGATAAAATCTCAAGGGGATCCTGTCAATGCAAGCTTCAAAGCAATGAACAATATAAAACCAGCTTTCTTGTTACGATTGGTGAATGTTTACCTACTTTAGCAAAAGCCTTGGAAAATAAAAACCATGCAGGGAACTGTGCTTACAAAGTGTGTGTAAAGGAGAAGCCAGTGTATTTTGTTACAGGAGTGGAAGGAAGACTAATTATTGCACTGTAAAACTGAGGCTGACCCCTAACCCGTGAGGATGTCAGTGTGCCCGTGCAGTTCTCTCTGTCACAAATCCCTACAGAAGCTAATTTGGAGCAACTTGAGACCGAGCCCATTCCACTGGAGTGGAAGGAAATCGCAGTAGTCTTTAGCATCGGTTGGCTCAGGGCCCATCTGCTCATTCACAGCCCAGTGGCTGGTTAGTCACGGGTCTCTAGAGATGGGAGAACCACGGTGTAATGGACCCCGAGTCCTACATTGGACCATAAAATGCTTAAGGTGTGTTTTCCTCATTTTTTATTTGCTACTATGCACAGTTCCCTTTCCAGGTCAGTTGGTCTCCCTGCTCTCGCCATTAAAGGGGAAAGAG
>NW_009648255.1:5253270-5253840 GCF_000708025.1 Charadrius vociferus
AGTTGCCTTCTGGCAGCAGTGAAGGGCTGGAGAGCTCGTAACGAGGAGAGGATGGATGGTCTAGAGGATAGCGCGCAACTCTGGGATTTACAAAACCACCCCTCGGTTCCCAGCTTTACATTCTCGCTAACTCTCAGCAGTAGCGGTGTTATCCTTCCTTCATGATGTTAAATGCATTTATTTTCACTGTCACCTCTTCGAAGTGCTGCGATGCGATTGCGATGGACGTCACACACACAGAACAAAGAAGGACCAGAGGGGGGAAAAGAGGGAAGCCAAGATACATCTCTCCCAGGGACGCAGAAACGGCTCGGCGTCCTGGAGCAGAGGGAGGGGGAGCGGGGGGGGCGGTCAGCTCTCCCCCGAGAACCGGTAACCCTCGTGAACACGAGGTTGCGTGTAACCTCATCCATTATTCAGCGAAAACACAGCCCTCCTTATCTCCACCTCTCGCTGTTGTGCCCAACAGGAATTGGGACGGAAAGTCCCTTGAAAGGAGGGGACGCGAAGAGGCATTGCAGAGGAGAGGAGGGAAGGGGTGGGGAGGGGGTGAGTGCACGGAGGAGGAGG
>NW_009648255.1:5254316-5290509 GCF_000708025.1 Charadrius vociferus
CTCCCGCAGCGCGGGTTTGTGATCCGTGGAGTTTTTTCCGAGCGGTTACTGGTGGGAATCCCAACCCCGGGGGGAAGGCGGGCGGGCGGGCTTGACTTCGGTTGGAGGTCTGAATCGAGCTCCGGAGAGCGCATCGGCACCGCCGAGGCTGTTTCTTCCCTCTCGTTTACAAAGCGAGCGGGTGGCGGAGCCGAGCGCTGCTCCGCGCTTTCCGAGGGGGTACGGTGAGCCTGACCTGCTGGGGAGCAGCAGCAGAGAAATCGGGGCAATAAAATGTAAATGCAGTGAGGAGGGATAGAGACCACGAGCAGCCCGAGGTGAGAGCGCTGGAGAGCATCCATCCGCAGCTGTAAGCACAGCTGGTTCGCAGACACAAAGGAGTTGGGTCCGCATGTACGCGTACTGGGGCTGATGCAGAAGGAAGTTTCCGTGCGGTGTTTTGCATGGCATGAGCAACAAATGTCCTTTGTTGGAAATGCAATGTAACGTTTTTGTCGAGAGGTAGTTTTCTGGTCGAATTCTAAAGTAGAATAGCTGACAGCAGGCACAAAGTCTTACGGTTCAAGTTTTTGCTCATTGAAATAGACAATAAAATTTCTGGAAACTGTTCCCTGCTTTGTGTTGGGCACGTTTTTTCTCTGCAAAGCACCTCCTGTATTTTTAAGAAATGTCTCATCTCCTTCCCCCCCCCCCCAACAACCTGATTACAGCCTTTTCAGATCTCTGTGCATATCCTAATTTCTAACCTCTTTGCTCTTCCTATTTTTTTTTACTTAATCAACTTCATCCTGCCCTTCTATAATTAATGTCTGTTGTGGTTTTTTTCAGTGTAGTTATTTCTTCTGTCACAAAACTGAAATCTCTAAGCCTATGGCTCATTGTTTTTTCTACGCAATATGATGTAAATATGCATTTACTAGAAGTGCTCTTAAGGTGGTTTATATTACTCCATTTCGCTAGAGCGCTAAGTATCCACCACAATGTTTAGAGAAGTTGAGTTCATTTTCTGGTGAAACATTTTATGTTTTTGAAAGTGCTCTGTGTTTCAGACACACTTCTTGCTCTCTTTACAAGTAATTACTCTACTATGAGGAAGAATACTGTCGGCCCACGTTAATCTATTTGCATTTGACATATCTGCAATACCTATGATTCTGCACTTTTGAAGCTGGAGGTGGTTGTAATTGCAAATTGCCTCCAAACAATTTTTGTTTGCTTTTACCTTTTTAAAGGTAGTTTCACTGAGAGAATACAGGAAACACTCCCTTCTGGAAATGAAACTATATGAGGTTATTACTGTTGGGCTGGAGTCATGGGAGCAGCAGTGCACTGTTAGCCAGCAGCAATCAAAAAAACCCACCCACACCCCCATACCTGTGGCAGACCTTTAAGTGTGTTTCCCAAAAGGCATATTTCTGCAATTACTATAATTCTAACGGCTTTTCTTGAGCTAGGGCAAGTATCAGTATTACTCCAAACTTACTGTACGCTATTTAGGGACTTTACCTGTGAAGTAAACAGAAATGCAAGAAGTCATTACTTCTTAGGAGTAAGCCTGCCAGCTTTCACCACAAAACAGTGAAATATCTGCAGGGACACTTCTAATGAATTACCTTTTTTAGTAACTCTCTCTTGTTCTTTTAACATGGGTCATCTGCAGTGAATGGGATAAGAACAACAACTGTATCCCTTGAAACGTACCACGCCGGGTGCTTCCCTCTTTAGCATTTGCTGTTGTTGTTTTGATTGAGATCTTATGTGGCTGAGGATATACGGGATATTCTTTGTAATTGTTTTCATTCTGCTGCTAACTTGAGTATTTGCTGCTAGCTAAAAATGCAAGGGGTCTGTGTGGATGTTGGTATTCTGCTTCCAAGCCCCCTGAGGAGATTTAATGTAGAACAGATTATGGGATGACTAGCTATTTCCATCAGCTATGTTTCCAGACAATTAGCCCTTGATGATCTTCTGTTAGAACTTTAGAGAACACTGGAACAACCAGATGACAAATATGCAGTTTTCATCGAAAAGCATGCTATTTGGGCCTTGAAATGAGGAATTAACCGTGTCTCGTCATAAAAAGCATATTTTTAGCAGCTCACTTCGCAGTGAGCTCTGTAGTTCAAAATCAGGGTATATAATGACACTAAGTGATGTGTGGTTATCTAGTGTTGGGTTTACTTTCAGGATTGTGCTTCACAGAAGGCTGGGGGCAGTTGTGGGGCAGTGCAGAAATAGGAACTAAGAGTAGAGGGCTTGAGTTGCTGTCAGAAGTGGTAAATCCTCTCCTAGAGAAATATTCCGCGACACGTTTTAGAAATACAGATGTTTGCTCATGGTTAGCTATACAGGACAGAGCAAAAGGCAGGAGCAGGTATGAGGTATGTGTTAAGAGCCTCCGTTGTGCAATAAATATTACCTTTCATAGTTAGGACTGAGAGATGGCTCAAGAATGGATCCTTCTCTTCCCAAGTGGCACATGAGTGAGGACTTCTTTGAAAAAGTCCTGAGACAAACTTTGTCCCTGCCAACGTTACGCCCATTGACTTGCTCTGTGGTTTCGCAGGTCCAGGATGACATCTAAAGGGTCTGATTTGGCTTTAGAGGATCCAGTCACAATCTTGCAATAAAACTATTTTCTTTAGGGTTTTTTGACCATTCAAATGTTGCAGCTGCATATTTTTACTCTATCCATATGCCAGTAAATTTGGTCACGTTCCAAGGAACACCTGGATTTAGAGCTGGATTCCTGGCTGAGGAACTGTTTTCCAGCTTCTTCAATTCTGTAGGGCACTGCAGACTTACTCCTGCTCCTCCAGATAAATCGTATTCCCAAAAGCAAAATCTAGCGTTCAGATGGTATCTACATTTGCAACACTCAAGCAAACCCGGTCCTTTAACTGTACCAGTGATTGGGCTACAGAGATACAGGACTAGTGTTGCACAGTGTCTCGCTTCAAACGGGTGTAGTTGTCAACA
Organism: Charadrius vociferus; assembly: GCF_000708025.1. Lineage (NCBI taxonomy): Eukaryota > Metazoa > Chordata > Aves > Charadriiformes > Charadriidae > Charadrius > Charadrius vociferus. The sequence goes on from NW_009648255.1 coordinate 5,257,296, forward strand.
ATATTTCAAAGTAGTAAAAATAACAAATTCTAGGCAAGTAGGTGTAATTAAGTTGAAGTCCACTTTTTTTTGAGGACTGGAATGTATTTCAAAATAAACTACTGGTGTACAAAGCGTTTCCGTATGAAGAGATGCATTTGAATTTTGATTGCTACGGTGGAGCAAACTGCATGTCATTGTTTTCTGCACTGCATTCCAACATATTCAAAAAGTAATTAAGGAAAAGAAGCTTCTATAATTTATATGGTGATACAGATTAAACTTGGAGCCTGGAGTTTTGTCACAATACTGTCCAAATGATGTGAAAAGTAGGTTGTATAATCATTTCTTGGTGAGAAATTGCCTCGGTATATTGGCTGTTTAGCCAATACACTGTATTTTCACCTCCGGAGATGCCAATTTGCAGGTGTGAGGATAGTTTGTATTCCTGGTGTTAAATAAGGGCTTCAGGTATGTTTATTTTTTGGAGCTGAAATGAGTAATGGAGTAGAATCTGCTTCCATTTCTTTGAATGGGATATTATCGGATATTATAACGGGATATATATCTTTACAGATTTGAAAATTATAAAAAGACTGCAGGTTTTCTAGTGAAAATAAGGACCTGATTTGCCGTTGTGGTGTATTTAAATTTGTATTTTACGTTAAGTAAGATTAAGTTAAGTCTTTCTTATCAACTCTTTTTAGACCTTGGTTGAAGTGGTGCCACAACCCACAGTCACTGCCAAATTCTGATGTAAACTAATGAATTTTAGCTAAAAATTTGTTTTTCAGCTGAAACCTCAAGTACTTCTTCCCAGTGCTGTCTACCTAGAATCTGTAAGGTTGCTGTAAACCCTCAGTATTCTTGAACGGTAGCTACATCCAGTCTTTGAGGCTTGGATAATGTGCTTTTTAGTAAGCATGGTTTAAATGCTTTGGCATAAAGGTTATGGCGGTCTCGTCCTGTTGCCCTGTCCCCCATCCTCCTTTAATATCCAGTAGTTGTTGCTGGGAAAGAAAAATGAATGTTGAAGACTGAGATGTTTCTCGTCTTTGTGGCCGTGAACATCATGATGAACAAAAAATAGTCGTTCTACCTGTGCACTACAGTATCTTGCCACCAGATAGAGCTCATGCTGGTCAGCATTCTAACACAGATTCACGTTTTTCAGGAGTTTGCAGTTAAAGCCTCTGTTTCAGAGTTTCTAGAGGAAAATTAATTTTGAATTTATTCTTTAAACAGATGGTAAAGGGCTCTTTTTCTCCCCCAGTATATTCATTGGCAGGAGACTTAAAGATAATGAATGAGTGTCATCATGCTATGGTTCTTTTCCTGATTTATGACATGTTTTCCTGCTCTTCTGGAGAAAAATGACATCAAGACTTCCTCCTTAACTCTGAAATAGCCATAAGACTATGAAAATACATGGTCATAAAATGTGATAGCCTGAAGTTGCTGTATTTATCAAAGATAAACTCGATCTCGTGATTGACTGTAAAATATTTTCCAGCTTTAAAAATATGTTTTCATGTCAGAGACATCACATAATGTACCTACAAGACGTTTGGAAATTTGCCACCCATAATCACAACAGCTTATATATACTATATGAGTCTTAAATCTGCAAGTTTAAGGTAGGTAAGCCCCTGCTCCCATTCACTTTTAATGGGATTTGGCTTCTTAAGTTACTTTTCAAAAATGCACCCTAAGAGGGAAGAACTTGCCAGCGTTTCATTGTGCTGCATTATGAAATGTTGATACAGTTTAGTTAGTTATACATTTATTATGTGCAGGTACTGTGTGTTTGCAGTATTTGTGATTTCTAGGAAAACTGCCTGCTTTTTGGTTTGACTCTTCCGCGTTGTTTATATCCAGTGCTGCGTGTTTATCATAGTTCTAGGCATGCCGTGGTCTAGATATGACAGAGAACGTGGAACTTTTTAATAAATTTGAAGGAACCTCCTGGTGAGGAAAGCTGAGTTTATCTGGTAAAGTAAATGGATGACTTGTCAGGAAAACCTCCTTTGATGGAAGCGCCACTTTGGCTCTCACGGAGTTAACAGACCATATTGCAGACTTGTGTTATTCACCAATTAAATACCTTCTCTCTTTGAACACAGTTAATAGATTTCCTCCTTCTGAAATTCAAGCCTGTTATTGCTTACGTTCTCTCTAAAATCTATTGCTTTTAATTTATTTCTGAGGAGAAAGAAATTTCCTTTCATTACTGCTAAATCAAAGCATTTTAAAATTGTGTACTGAACATATGTAGTCTTGGTTTTATACTTTGGATTCCATGCTGGTCTTGGTTTAAAACTAGTCATTAATGATTCTGCAAGTAAACTTGAGATTTTTGCCTAAGAAGATGTATGCTTTTGGATATAATGGGTACACAAGCTGAGCTGTACATTCAGTTGTATTTCTCCCAGTGCCTTTGACCTATGGATGAATATTTGATCTCGCATGTGTGAGAAGAGGAATGTTATTTAAGTTGGAGTGCTGATGTTTGGGGTTTTTTTTTGTATTCTTTAGTAGAAACACCATACTGCCTTCCCTTTGTAAGTCAGAGCAGAACTTGGTGCATATTGTTGCTCAGTAGAGAACATCATGCCCAGACTGTGTTTTTATGTACGCAAATTAATTCAATACTAAAAATATATAATAATATCTTGGGCTCTGCTTGAGAAAGAGGCTTTGTAAGGTGCTTCATATTGTTTTATAACAAAAATAACCTCAAATTATGAAATGTGTGTTTTGAGCGTGGTCTTTTCAGGTGAGAGTATTCCTGTATAGAAAACGAGGTTCCATGCACCTCAACCCTTACGATACCCTTCAGTGGTCATCCTTCTATTTGTTCCACTTGTAATTGCTGGCGCTCTCCCTCCCTGAAAGATGCATCAGCACTGGTGAAAATCCAGTCACATGAACTTATCTCTTATAATTGTAGTATTCTTCATGAGGCAGGGCCTGTACATCCTTTTTTTTTTTTTGTCTGTAAAGTAACACAAGGAATCTGTGGGTTATTTAGAACCTCAGGATAAGTTTCTAATCTGAAAGATACAAATGTTTGGTGAGGTGTCCTGTCCCCCCCCCCCATTTAACAGTGTTGAATGCTTATCCACTAATGCATGCTTGTTAGTTGCCATGTTTTTTTTTGTGGCTACAACTCATAAAATATTTAGCTCTACCAAAATTGCATAATGTTTAAAAAAAATAAATAAATAATCAAACAGCCATTTGTCTCAGTGGTATCAAGCTAAGGTGTAATAGGGGAGTAAAAGACATGGAATATTTTAACACTTAAAATGTTGGCATGTAGGGACTTCTGTTGCGTATATTATGTGTTAGTTCAAAAATAATCCTTCAAGAAAAAAGGTTTTGGCTCTAAACTGTTAACATCTGACATCTACCGCAAGCAGTGAACAATTCTTAGATACCGGTTGCCAAACTGAAGCTGAGGATTTCACTACATTCTAACTAGTGTCACTGTCAGGCGATGTGGCACTTATTGTAAACCAAAATGAGCTTTTTCTCCTTATGAAACAAGTGGTATGACCCTTTTCAGTGATCTTTTATTTTAATATTTCAGCCTCAAGAAGCTCAGGTGGGTGTACCTGTGATTTACTGGGGTGGCTTTTATTACTCGCTCTTCTGCAGTTGAATAATAGTTGAGATGGGTGTAGTTAGTGGGAAATTTCATCTAGAGATGACCACTGCTGCTTGATGCTTTCCTCTTACAATTTCACTTTTCTTTAATGCTCAGTTTTGTCTGAGTCCTGGACAATATTTGCTTTGTCTTAACAACGAGTACACGCGGACTATTTCTTAGCCTCCTTGTATGTGACCTCTCATATGGTTTTCTGATTACATTAGCGTTGGATCCTTGAGACAAAGGTCCTTAAATTGTCTGTAAAGCAGTCTGCGTGCTAGAAGGGTTTGTTGGTGCAGCTTGGCAGGCCTGCTCACCGGCAGTGATGCTGACACTCCCCTGGATGCCGTTCATTTTTAAGTCACTTGTTTAAAAATAACCCCAGTGTAGAGATCTGCGGAGGTGCACAGAAGGCATCGAACAATAAAGAACATAATGGAATTAAGAAGATGCTAATATCAGGTAGTCTTTGCAATTACTGTACTATTATTTTGGTAGTGAATTTTCTTTGTTTACCATGAGACTTGTGCCAAAGCAGCTGTATTCCGCAATAATCAACTATTTTGGGTACAGTACATAAAATTAATGTGCACACTTCCCTGAACATGACTGAAGGCAGCTATTTGGCAGCTATTTACTGTATGCTAAAGTGGTGATACTATATTTGCCATCCCGTGCGTCTGTACTTGACTGGATGCCTTACCTGATCCTGCAGAAGCCGCTTTGTGCCTGCAGAGGTCAGCCAGTAGAAGAAACTATAAAACTGGATGTTGCTGGGGCTATGAGATGCTATTTAAAAAAAAAAGAAAATCACTACTTGATTTAAGATGCAAAAAAGGTGACTTGGCAAATCATAGTTAAATGATTTGGATGTGCATGTTTATCTTCAGCTATTCTTGCTAACCAAAATAGATTATTCTGTCTTGGGGGAGGGAGGAGAATAGTTAAACAGAAGCTCAACGACAGACACTGCACTTTGATGGCGGTAGGAACTAAAAATCTTATTGTTGTTATAATAGCTGAGTGTGTAATTAATCATCTCATATTGATTTGCTCTTAATCTAGATGCAGTGCACAAAGGCTGAAAGAACTCTCATGTTATTTAGCTGCTCCATCTAATCAGGGAGGGGATGTGAATAAGACACAGCAGTGCATTAGTAACCTGTGGGGTTAGGAGAGTCTTCTGTGCTGGACCTTCATCCACAGATCCAGAGAACAGTAGTGATAATGAGACCTAATCTAAATGAGCTTGGTGCTTACAATCCATATCCCAGAGGGCATATAAACATCACAAATATTGATACAGGATCAGTGGAGAGCAGGAATTGATTAGCGGTCAAGGGAGCAGGATGTCCTAATTGTCTCTGGTAGTGCTGATTAATTTTATCTGGAAAATGTGGGGAAATGAGCCTTAAAATAGATTAAAGGTAGAAAGGGGAGCTTGCAGTTTTAAAAGGAAGAAAAGCCTTTTCTGTCATTACAGCCTTTGTGAATTATTGTTGCTATTAAGCAATATAGATGAATTTTGTCTGTAGATATATATATCTTTGGTTTTATATAAATAAATAAATGTTACTTGTTCTTCGGACCTTTTGTTTCTGTGGCCAATTTCCTAATTTGTCTTTTTTGTTTTTCTGTGTTCAGATGAAATTTGCTTTTCTCTCCTTTCCACTTGAGACGATACTTTCATAGCAAACTTCTAATCAACATCCTGTTTGCATACAGCATTATGTTGCTGTCCTTTTCTCCTCTACAGCGCAGCATCTTTCTGCATGGTAGCAACCTGCCTTTCTGGAGTTCTCTTTTATAAGAAGCTGGGGATGTTCTACTTGGGTGGTTGGAGCTGTGAGGAGATTCAGCTGATTTTCTAGCCTGAGAAGTTTCTAGCCAAAGCCGTTGTAGCAATGTACAACTATGTTCTGAGCAACATCAGTGTATCTCTAGAGCAAAACCACTAGTTGTCCGCACAGCAGTGGAGAAATTAGTCCTGACTATAATCTTGGTTTCCTTAAGGAAAGTTCTCACTCGGTCTTTCCAAACTAAATCTGGAAAAGCATATAGACTATACTTTTTCTGAACTTTTAATAACAGCATAAAGGCAAGGAGCACCGACTAATTAGTGTTTTGAAAATACAGAGTTCTGGCAAGTTGCTTCTTATGACAGGTTTCAACTATTGACTGTTTCATGGGAAGATCAATAGTGTTCAGGCTGCAAATTCTTCAGCTGAGCCAATGCAGGCTGCAGCACCTCGTTCTTAGGAAGATGCTAACAGCTTTCTGGCTTAGTGTAGAAGGTGGTGTCATTCACTTAATCTCTGTGGACAGACCTAAAATCAGACAGCCAAATCATTCTTTGCTTCATATTCATTAATGTTTTGATATAAAGTTTGCACTGTTGAAAGAAACCTTTAGGGATATCTTGATGTGTGTTTGCTCTCTCACTACCATTAAATCTACCTACCTTTAGCTTGATTTGAGCTGGAAAAAAAGTGGATTGATAGAATGGGAAATTTGCTTTGTCATTCAGAGCCGGGTGTTAGGATTGTCCTAGGCAGAATAAGAAAATCTCCCTGTCACAGAGATATGATGTACCTTTGGAAATGGTGGAGCTGTTCCCTCTCTAGTCTTGTGCGCTCAGTTGTCTTCCCATCTCCTCACCTCTGTTTGCCCTTTTCGGACCACGTGTGCCAGGAGTGTGCACAGAAAGTTGCCTCTCTGCTCCATGAGCATATGGCCTGTACCTGTACCTGTCTTTTCCTTTGTTATGTGAAAGCCACGTGTGCTTCATCATAAGAGCCTGTCTATTGCTATATAAAATTACTTATTCTTGCACGAGTGTGTGCAAAAGAGGTAACTGCACTGATATCTTTCTCAGAATATCTGATATCCTTCTGCAGAATCATGGGCAAGGATAAAATGGCAGAGAACCTCGCTTGGGAGATCACGGACATGGCTGTTTGTATCGTCCATTCTCTGCCATGGGTTGGGGGAAGGCTGCGATCCCCTCTCAGGGGAGGTTGGTTGAGGTGGTGCTGGTGGTGATGATAGCTTGAGGTGGAAGATATAGAATTGCAGCTCAGGACAACTGACCACAACTGCCAGTGACTCACTGAGGACTTCAAGGATGTCCAAATGCTGTGAGATGCTGGGTGGGGGAGACCAGAGTCCAGTGAGCTAGTGGGCAGCAAATGGCTACTGAGGGGAATAAGAAACGGGGTGGGCACACAGTGAGACTTTGCCTGAATAACTGCCCCAGTAACTAGAGTTTCAGGGACTTTCTCCGCCAGGCTTCCCATCTTTGTATTTAACACACCTCTATGGCTGCCTTTTTGGCTGTCTTTTTGTATGAAGATACACGCTCCTTTTAAAATTCTAAACACGGGAATGAATTATATCCCGCCTGGAGATGCTTTTAATTTTCTCTGAACTTTTCCTGTTGTGCAGTGGTTCACAGGCATCACAGCCATGTGATTAGCCAAAGCTGCTCTTTCTTCACGTTGGTCTAATTATCTGTCCATTAGAATCTTAAGTCTTGAGCTGGAAGTGTGTAGGGTGTCTTTGTTTAAAGGGCAGTCTCCTAATGCAAATATTAAAAGAGAGCTTTCTGGCTTGCCCGAGTCAGACTGACAAGCTAATAATAGCCTTCGTGTTAGTCTTGGCTAACAGAGAGCATCAGTATAAAAAGGTTTTAAGGGACTGGTATATCAATCAAATCGTGGAACATAATATGCCTTTGTGTGTTTTGCTTGTTTTAACACTTGAACTCCCATTAAGAAATATTTTCTGAATGCCAAGGGCATGGGAGTGAAAATGGAGCTCTCCTCCTCCTGTTGCATGCACTTGAGGTTTCACGTTAGTCCTGGATGGCCTCTAGTTAATAGAAGGCCATAACACAAAACTGTATTTTCAATAGCTGTAGTCTCTTTCAAGAAACTGTTCTGAAGTTTGTAGGTAACATATCAAAGAGCAGTGAGTCAGACGGCTTAAAAACTGGTGTGTTGACTATGAGGGGGGAGTTGTGAAGATGGCTAATTGTTGGAGAGGGCATGTTTTCTTTCCCAGCTTTGCCAGCAGAGGATTACATGTTAGGCAATTGCTGCAATTTAATTATAGTGGAGCAAAGGTTTTGATATCTGCCTTTAAATTATCCCAAGGGCATCTAGGAGGAATGGCTTACTTTGAATAAATCTTAATAAACTTATGACTTTATGCTGCTGGCTTGTTTTGCTCTGTGAGCGCCATTTGTTCCTATTAACTGTATCGTAGAAGTCAATACAGCTATTCCTGGAAACGTGGCAATATCACATGAGTAAGAATTTCTAGGATGGGCTCAGTATGTCATTACAACAATTGTCAGCTTCTCCCTTTTATTTATGGAAGAGCGATGCATATGAATGTACCTTTATCTGGAAAGTTTTAGGCATTTCTAATAAAAGGAGATATGCATGAATTATCAGTACATGATGTTCTATTCACTAGAGGGAGAGTCATTTTAAAAAGCCTGCTAAGTGAGGCATGGTTGCTAAGTAAGGCAAGGGTTTTATTAGACCAACTGACGTAATGGAAAAAAAAAAAAAGCAGGCAAGATTTTGGGCATACAAAGACCTCCTTTGGATGTGAAACAAACGGCAGACTTTGTGCTGAGAACGGCTTGGGAACAATTGCTCTGAACTTCAGCTAAACATGTTAAATGGTGAGGTAATTTGAGAGGAAGGGGTAGCTGGCACACGTGGGAAGGATTGCTAAGTAATGGAGATGACAGGGGAATGTGGAGGAAGGGTGGTGTCTGGAGGAATTTAAGGCAACGTGAAACTACGCCACTACTGTCTTCTGTCTTGCTTCACGGCGTTGGCAGCTGCAGCTAGGGCGAACTCAGGGAGTGGGAAATAAGGAGAAATATGGAAAATGGATTCTGCAGTGGAGGAGGAAGAACGTGGAGCGGCGTGGGAGGGATGTCCACTGGAAGTGTGGTTTAGGATGATGGAGACGAGCAGTTCCTCCAAAGCCTGGGAGAAATAGACATTCTCCTTCAGGAAACTAATTTCTGTCAGGACAAGGTTTTCTAGTACAAATGTACTCCTTACTCTTTTTTCCATGGTGAGATAAGACAACCAGAGCCTACAATTGTGGATTTTCCTTTCATAACTTCTTTTCTGTAGGCTACCTGGAATTCCTGAGGGAGTTGTTGGTTTCTTAAAATCTGATCCATTTCTCTACTGGAATGTCCTTGTTGGGCGAAGGTCCTCTTTACCCTGACGTGTCCCGAGTGTTCCCCTCAGCTGGAGAGCTGCACTGCCTTTGGGAGACCTGGCTGGATTTCCCATTCTGGGTGCGCTTTGCGTGACTGCTGGCCTCTGCGGCGTACTGCGAGTCTTCTGCACAGTACTGGGAATACTGTGGAGTGGATTTGATCTAGGCAGGCAGGATTTCTTCCGAGTATTTAGCTCAGTGGTAAAAATGATCGTGCTTATAGTACTTTCCTGTCCTGCACAGGCTTTATTTAATGATGTTTGTAAACTACCTGAAGACCAGCAGATGAAAGATGTACTTTTGCTATTAGTAAGGCTACTTTGTATGGTGTTCAGACATAATAGAGAGCTGTAAAGTACTTTGGGCCTCTGAGATAAAAAGCACCGTAAATCTTGAATGAGATATTAACAATATCCAGTGTAACTAATGATAACTTGAACTGCCAGGCAGCTGTTGGGCTAGAACAGTTATCTATTGTATTAACGCAAAAAAAAGCCCCTTTGCCTTCTAGCACAGGCTCAAATTTATACCTCTGGATTGACAGAGAAAACGAGTGTGTGATGATGTCTTCCTCTGCGTTACTCTCTAGCCTGAAGAAGGGTCTCAAACTGAGATTTGGGGAAGGACTTGCCTGCTAGCCAGTGCGACGCAACTGCTGAGTGCTGCCTGCCGCTGACCAGAGCGGGTATGCAGGGTCCCTGTTTCCCCCCCTGTATTTGAGTCATTGAGGCTTAAATTTGAAAAGCCTCACTGGCTACAGCAGGCTGTCTTGGAGAACTGACGATTTAATTATTATGTTAACAAGCTGTAAACTACTCAAAAAAAAAAAAAAAAAAAAAAAAAAAATCGCTGAATTAATTTCATTTTGGTTACAGTAGGCTCCTGCCTTAAAAGACACCGCTGTGTTCTATGGCTTTAGATAGACCTTGCATGGTTTATGCAGTTATTTTCTGGCACTCAGCATTTCCTAATTTACACCAGCGCAGAGAAATCAGAATAAGGCTGGCAGAATCTCTGCAAAACCCATCAATGTGTAACCTTTTTCTTGACCCTCTATACCTCCTGAAATCCTGCTATTTTTGTAACTAGGGCTAGGTAGCAGGATGAAGATTGCCTATCATCCTACAAAGCAACACTTTTATTTTGGTCTCGGTATTTTAGGAATAATCAGCAGAGAACAACGATACTTCCTCTTATGAATATCATGTGCTTCCCTGAGGGGACTGATAGCAATATACCGAATATACATTTTCCACAGCAATAGTTTAGATAAATCTTCTCTGCCCTTGAATTGACAACACAGCTTCCATTGACTTGCGTGGAGCCTGAATTTCATTGTGTATTTTGTTCAGTTTACTGTTTCCTAAGGCAGGCACTGGGTTTTCATTCGGCGTGTATAGAGGCTGCCGATTCAGTAGCTGTGAGCGGTGGAGGTCAGTGCCTGTAGCTGTCAGATCTTTGATTCCCACCCTGCCACATCAGCCCAAATAGGGGCTGCCGCACGCGCAAGACCTAGCGGGGGGCTTCCAGAGGTCTCGGTGTCGAAAGAGCCTCTCGGGCTCCCTCACCTCTTTCATCTTCTCCTCAGCTTGCGAGGCACCATCCTCTGTCAGGCAGCGCCTCCTCTGAAGGGGTTACCGTAGGCTGGTGGTGTCGAGAGACAGCAAAGGGTGTCTGCCGAGCAGTCAGTCAAATCCTGCTCCGACCCTTTGGCTTTCATCTTCTGGGAACAAATCGTACAATCGTGTTTTGCTAGCTGGGCCATTCATGTAAAAATGTGTTCGTGCTTGTGACTTGTGCAACCGATACAGTAATGGCTTCATTAACATCTGTGGACCATTTGCCATTCTGAAATCGTTGGGTCGTGATTTTTCAGGTGTTTGAGTACTGTATTTGTTTTTTTTTTTTGCAAAAGCGCTGTTTGATCAGTTCAAAGTAGGGAAAAAAGTCATAGAACTACAGTATTTGTAAATAATAATATAAAACCTGGTTCAAACTGTTATTAGCTGTTATACGTAAAGTTACACTATGTATATTTCTCTAGATGTCTACATTTTGTGCTAGAAATAATAAAGCCTATCTTTTTCTTTCCCTCAAGGCCAAATGTCTGTCCGGTGTTTGAGTTGGTGCTGGTAGGACACCACCAGCCGTGTGTTCAAGCCTTTAGTCGTACGGTCAAGATGTGGAAACAAGGTTGCACAGGGAGGAGATGGTGTATGGGCTATGAGAGAAGGTAATATATTATCTATCGTTATAAATGAATTCTGATACTGAACTTGGTGCAAATTCTTTCTAACGCTTTTTTTTTGAGAGAGAGAAATTGTAAAATATGTGACTTAGTTATAGATATATCGTATCCTGCTGAGATTTTACTTTGTTATTACTGAGCAGAAAATGCAACTTTTTTGTGTTTTGGGTTTGTCCTGAACTTCTTGGCTGGCTTTAGATCACAATTTCATATTATCAGAAAATGCTCCTGTCTCATCCTATTTTAGGTGAAGTCCAGCTGTCAAGTTATCTACTTTGAAAAATTGAACTTCCTTCTATTTCTGTCATATGCTTGGAACTGATGGGAGATCTGACTCCCCCAACAGCTAAACCCAAAATTGATTGCAAAACAAAATTACTCACCTTTTGACTAGCCTGAATACAAATTCATCAGAAAATATTTGGACACAGTATATTAGAACTATTGGATGTTATCAGGATGCATTTTTCTACATTTACGTCATTTTTTAACAAGAACTACTGATAGGGGCTGAAAAAATGCATAGTAGATATGATGTATGAGTACAGTTTGTTGCTTATGAGATGTGAATAAGCTGAGTAGAAGTTGTGACTGTTCTCTTAAACTTATTCTCTTCAAAGGTCTGGGTACTACACAGTTTACAAGCAGGTGTACAGAATGGAGCATCAGACTGTCTACAAGTGCTGCCCTGGATGGGTCCAACATGGCAATGAACCTGGCTGTTTGCACTGTAAGTTGATGGCCAAACTGTGACAAACCAAGAGAGATGGTGTCCTTGGGCCTTACTTTTCTACTGGTGCTTAGTTCTAGAAAGATGGATTTTGTTTCTTGCTATTTATAGCTGGGATTTCCAGTTATAAAGAGGTGGTCTGTTGACGGGAAAGGAAACTTCTTTTAAAAATACAAAAGCTGTCATATATAAAATTACCAAGTAACTCTAATTTTAATCTGAGCAGTGGAAACTGAATTTCTGGTTATAGTTGTTGCAGCATTTTTGTGCCAGCCTGGCTTTGACAGGCCAACACAATTTATTGCTGTTACCCAAATTATGCAAAGAAATCTGCTGTAAGGCACTTGTTTCTTGGACGTAACACTCACTGCAGAGTCTGACTGGGTTTGGCTTTTTCACTGCCGCTGTTGCCGCTGAAGCAATTGTTTTTCTGCCCTGTGGTTCTCCACCTAACGAGAACCTGTTCCTATCTGTAATTTAAAATCATGGTTGGATGTTTTCCTAAAAGTTGGAATTTAATTTAAGTCATAAGGAAGCACTGTAGCCACTGTAAACAAGACATAAGTAGAAGATAGCTATTTACTCACTGTTTAGTTCTGTTACTGTTTTGTCAGTAATTGTATTTTCTGTATGAAAGGTAGCATCTGTTCCTATGTATTTTTTTAATCTTCATACCAACTTGAGGGCTGCATTCAGAGAGCTTGCCTTTATGATTGTCTCTTTGTATTTAAAAAACAAAAACAAGCAAATTCCTGTTAGTTTCAGCTTGAATCGACATATTTAGTGCGCACCTGTTTTCTTGTAAGAAGTCAAAGATATGTTTAGAATTTATATTTTAATCTCTAGTGTAAAGGAATTTAATATATTTGAGCACCAGTGGCAATATAAAATTATTTTCTTCCTGAAAGAGCAGTGCAGACTTTGAATTCTTCAAGGCACCAAAGTGGTTGAATTATTCTTTTATATTTGATACTATATTTTGAAGTTTGGCTCAAGTATGTGGAATTTAACTTATTGTAGATAAATAATGCTCTGTGTTGGAGGAAGGGAAGTGTTGCAATTCCCTTGGACATATATCTTTTAGTACACCAGTGTTTCTTAACCATTGCTGAATTATTCTCTAGCAGTTCATCTCTTCTTTCATTCTGGATTCGGGTGGTGCTTTGAGTCATGAGAAACTGTCTTCTGCCTCTGAAGCATCTTTAGGTTAATAAAAATAAGACAATGCAGTTTAAAGTTAAATATCTTCATATCAACATGGTAGCTGTACCCATGATAACAAGTTCTATTGCAGTCTAACCTTTCCACTTAAATAAAAAGGTGGATTTCTTGTTTGGAAGTTCCCCTTACAGCAGGACTATGACAGGAAGAGGCAATTCTGAAGGAACCTTGGCACAAAACCAACAAAAAAAAAAAAACCAACCAACCCAACCTGTTTCATTCTGTTTGTGTGTACTAGTGCTGTGTACTGTTGGCACTTGCTTCAATGGAGGGAAGTGTTCTGAAGCAGGATCCCAGATGTGCCAGTGTCCTGCAGGCTTTCAGGGTCCTCGCTGCCAGTATGGTGAGTCAGATGTAAATTGTCTCAAATGCATCTGGTGTTTTGGGTAAAATGCATGTTTAATAATATTTGTTAAAACATGAATATTTTATTAAGGTTGGCTTTAATTTAAAGTTGTCCCTCTTGCACTCAAACTGGTTAGTTCATTATTCTCTTGTTTTCCAAGATTTGCCTTTTTTGGCATTGAATTTTAACAAAGCAAGATGAAAAATTAGTTTGGTTGATATCAGATGAGTTTCTGCAATGGATGATACCATTGGATATCAGCAGTGGTGTCCAGTGGAGTATCTTTCTACTGTTACTGAACTTGCATGTTCTTGTGGCACTTTTTGCTAAATTTCTCAGCATTGCGTTTACCCTGGAGAGTAAATTCTGAGTCAAAACAGGTTGGGCAGTAGGTAAAGAATGTGGCAAATGAACCAAATGTATTTATTCATGGGACTTCTTTTTTTTATGCATCTGACAATAGGAAAGCTGGTTTTGCAGATCACTACCAAATATTTCCTAGCATTCCTGAAATAATTTATGCACCAATCTTTCATTTCAGTGACTGTGTTCTAGCATATTACCGACTAAATTCTATGCAACTTAGACTATCACCCACTCTCAATGGGAATCTTTTTCTCTTATACGCTGGTTCACAATCTGATAGACCCACAATGGGTTGTCTTGTAATTTGTGTGAAATAAGACCATCGCATACTGTGTAAAGCTCTCCAAAATTATAGAACTGCATCCATTTGCCTTCTGAAGGGGGGGGGGAAGTCATTCCTTCAGAGTGGGCTGTGATTGGGACAAAGGATTTCTTTTGTATTAGACAAAAGATAATTTCCTTTTCAACTGAAGCACATTGTGTTTTGTTCGAAGAAAGGCAGATTTTTGAATATTTAGGTTTTTCGCTTTTAAATTCTAATATGTTCACGTCCTCACCTGGCTTGTCCGTCATGAAGTATAAGTGAGAAGGAATGTAACAACTGTTTACAACACTCCCTTTAAGAGCTGAAAAGCTAAGCCGTGTACTCGATACACGGTTTGTATCATGCTTGCTTCATAACCCCTGTCATATTCTGATCTCTGGGCTCCACCAAGGCTTATGTGATGGACTGGGGCTTGCGCGGGCTCCCTGCACCGGCGCAGCTGTGGCTGTGTGGGTAGCAGCCTCCCTCGGTGAAAGTAATAAAGCAGCCGGTGTGGTAAGTGGGAAATGCAAAAAGTCAGCAAACACCACAGCGGGGTTGTTTTCATTGACACCTGGTCATAGATAACATTTTTCATTTATAAGCAAGCACTTAAATAAAATACAGAGTTCTTCACAATGGAACTTCTGCTGACATCAGGCCACCGTGTGCCAACATCTGCCTTCAGACAATATTAGTTCAGTTAAGCAGACTCCAAGGGAGATGCTGTGATGGTGTATTTCTTTACTGCCCACAGAAACAACAAGTTTATATATGTAACTTGGTAGGAACCAGTGACATCGATGCAGGTTGCTTTGTTATTGACATAAAGTAGAGCTGCTGCTTCTAGGTAAGGAGGATCAGAGTCTCTAAGGAGCCCATATAATAAGGTTTTGCCAAATGCAGTATAGGTCTCAGCAAATTCGAAACTGCTAGTCTTTTGAGTCTCCTTCTGTTGCCTGGAAAGACCTTTGGCACTAAGGCATTTCTGACAGGCAGATTATGTGGGCGCAGCACGCGGATAGCACGGGTCAGATTTGCAAACTGAAATGAGGTTGTGCGGGCTCTGTCGCACAGGTTGGTGGCTGCAGACACTGTAAAAAACAATGCGAGGTATCCTGCAGTTCTTGCTCTTTGCAGTTGGGAGGAACTTTATCTTGGTGGTTTGTCTGCTTTCTATTGATTCCTAAGGTTTGAATGGAATTTCAGTAGTCATCATTTTCAGGTTTATACAGTAGCTGCTATCGCAGCCTGGCAGGAGTGGGTTTATAAATTAAATTCTGAAGGGAAAAACCTCCTTTCAGAAAGAACGTTATGGACAATTCACCTGCTTAACAAAAGGAAGGTAATTCAGAGTGTAAGGCCTCTCAACCATTGCAGGCGTCTCCAGTCAGATGCTTGTGAGGTTTATATCATGTTTGTCGCAAGCAAAACTAAAGAAAATACACTGTGGCTCTGGCAGCTGCAGCCTCTGTTTTTTCTGGCTGATGTTGGAATACTGCTTTTTTAAAGTAGCTTGAATTTAATGTGTGTAATTACTTAATCGTAGTATATTGTGGTTTTAAATGATCATTAAGCCTAGTCTGTCCCCTTCTCCTTGCTTGCCTGTGCAACCTTACTGTAAAATAAACTCTTTTCCTTCCAACGCTTCACCAAAAGGAAAAGGAATCTTTCCTACCAGCATCTTTTGCTTTGAGGATTCGGTGGAACAGAGGAGGGCTGGGAAAACCACAGTTTATGTTTTTGGAACATGTGCTGTAAAATGTTAGTGGAAAAGGTGAAACTATGATATGTGCAGCTGTCTTTGGTACAGAGGTACACCTCCTTGTACCTCCAGGCTGCATCCCTCCATTGTCTCCTTGGCAGGAGGGTTCAGGTAGCCCTCGCAGGGGCTTTGCAGGGGAAGGGAAGCTCTAACTGGATATGAGACCACAAACTACTGGCGGAAAACTGCCTGTTGGGCATCCCTGACTGTAATCTTTGGTTTCTGTCACTTTTGGTGTTGTGGCCTCCTGTCAGTCTCCTAGCAGAGGAGGAACCATGGGCATTTCATAACTACTTGCATTCATTTGAGCAAAATTGTTGCACATATCCCATTTTTATATCCCCCCTCTCCAGCCTCTTTGCTTATCTTCTTTCCGTTCATGTCACTCGGTGACAGCTGATTCTAAAGTTTCACTTGTGCAGTGGTTCTCACAATCTCCCTGCTGGGCACTACAATCCACAGACAATAGGCAAGAAACTATTATAAAAATATCATTAAAATCAGTTACTCTAAAAAATAAACGGAAGCATAAATCTCAAATCTTCTAACCTGGCTTTTTCTGTTTGAGTTTATATTTGCCATTAGGTTAAGAAGTAGGTCATCCTTTTGGAAATCAAGTTGTTCCATGCTTTGTCCTGGTCTGTCCTGCAGAAAGTTGGTGACAGATTGTTGAAAATGACTTGCGACAGCCCAGTGCATCATAGCAGTCTGTAGCAGAGATGATAATTCACAATTGGCATGATTGCATCTAATGACTTTTTAAAGATATCATGTGGTGTCTTAGCAGCCTGTAACATGACAATATTTCTGATTAGATACTGAAAGGGTTATGATTCCTGTAACAAACTTCATATAACTGTGACTAGAAATGCATTACTGCATCTCTTGTATACCTCACTCCATAGCTTTATTATTTTACCCACACAAGCAGCAATAAAAACTTAGAAGAAAGATTTATGAGTGAAATGGTCGAGCTCTTCATATAGCCATTACCCGGGTTCAGTAACAGATTGAGCTGTCTCTTTCATTGTCTGCTGCAATTTGTCTTGTAATAATAGACTTATATCAATTACAATGTAAACTTGCAAGCTGTATTTCTTTCTATTTTTTTAACTTATTTGGAAGTTGAGATTCCCATTTCTCTTGAGTGCAGTGAAAGGGAAGGAAGGAAGACTTGTAACAAAAAACAGAAATGGTAAAACCCAGCTCCAAGAATAAAACCTGCTGCAGTGCTGGTTTCATTGTTATTCGCTAGTTGTCCTGGTAATCTTGTTCAAGGCCTGCTAGCCACCTGAGCTGGGCATGGAAGTAATAATTTCATTTAGCTTGTTTAATTCAGCCCTGGGATTTGTACTTGGACATGCAGCTAGTGAAAACATTCCAAATTCTACCAACAAGGGTAACTTTGTTTACTCCTCATGTACATAAAATTGCTCAATTGAAAATGAGGGGTTAGTTTTGAGCCTTAAACATGTTGTCATCAGACCTCAAGTTACTGCTGGTTTTAATACTTAAAGTAACAGCAAAAGTGAGAACTGCACAGGCTTTATAATTTCACGACTGAAACAAAATTGCAGCATTACAAAGGGTTTGCAAGAGGCTACCATAATTAGGAAAGAGTAACTACAACCGAGCATCTCTGAGATGATGGGTGTTATCAGAAGACGTTTAAAAGTAGGTGAGGAATGACCAGGGCAGACTTGTCAGGAAAGTCATCTTACGATGACATGATGTTTGTCATCTTGGCTTAATCATTTGAAGAAAGCTGAACACAATATTGCAGTGTTTAACAGATTAAGTGTCAATATGTTTAAATTTTACACTGTAGTGTTTGCTGTAGCGCAGGTGGAATTTTAAATTATTTTGCACTGCCTGATGTAGATTACAAAAGATTGCGTGCTTGGGAAGTATTTGCCACATCTTGAGAGGCAGTGTGGTCTGCTGAATACAGTGCTCGCCTGATATTTGAGATAAGAGCTTTGTTTTTTCCCTGCCACTGACCTTGGATATTAGTTCAATAACTTTTAGCAAATTATACCACTATGCCTCAATTTCTTTGTATATGAAATGCTGATAATGATAGCTCATTCCTTTGTAAAGTGCTTTGAGACCTAAGTAATTAAGCTTAAGATAATAGCATTGGAATGTGTATATAAAGGCAAAACACACACTGCATGGGTAGCTAAAATGAAATGCTTATGAGATAGATATTCATCAGTTCATTGACTAGCTGTCAATCTCTTCCTTAACTCTGGTCGCACGCTATTAAGATATTGAACTATATAAAGATTCTAGTAAACAAACGTCGGCACCTCCTAGTCCAGGTAGATCGGCATTTACGCTACAGAACTGCTTAAAACAAAGGCGAGTTTTTTGGAAACCATTGATTGAAATAGCATGAAGTCTGATGGATATTCTTGTAACTAAAAATACTCTCTCATTCACTGTGAAAAAGAATTTTCTTCCATTTTCCTGTAAGAAGTATTTCTTCCTGTAGAGAGTTATTTGATAAAACTTCTGATTAATGTCCTGTCTGCCATTCTGGTCTCTTGTAGAGATGCATATTTTCTTCTTCTTTGAGACTGAAGACCCAGAGAAGCTTTGCAGGGCAGTATATATCCATGAAACGGGGCTACAAATTTTCATGCTTTGTAGGTCCCTTAAAATAGCAAATGGCAAGCTTAGAAATCCCATGGATCTCTTGCCCAGAGAGGTGTGTCTAGTTTTCATGGATCTTTGTTTCCAGTGGAACCAGATAATGTTTGAGTACTTGTGAGGGCAGATTAGTTCTTAATGTTCTTACGCAGTGCTGCTGAGAGCACAGTTGCCAGGGGTTCTGGCATTTTGTTTTCATATTTTGGCTACAAGTCACATGCGGTTTTACAAAAGACAAAACTTTTAACATGAAACTTCTTCATTAGCCCATAGGGAGACTGGAAATGGTGCAAAGATAATTTATGTCCAGATTGCTCTAGTTTAGCGCATGTAATCTCTTTAAGATTATTAGTTTTTTTCCTGCCCTAGCACAGTCATTCTCCTGTTCCAGATAACTCAGTCTCACTAGTGAAATGCTGGCGAGCCAGTCATGGCAAGGGAAGCAGAGATGAATGATTAGGATGCTTGGGATAGAAAGGTCTTTGTCCTCTAGTAGAAAGAAACCTTGTGATCATCCTCTGCTCCTAGTGGGACCTGCTCTTCTGTTCTTCCTCTGCTCCTTTGCAACTCCCGGGAAAAATGATCCATCAGTCCTGTACCTTTTTCTTTGGCTACCATAGTCTTCTGTTCTCGTGATTAAGGAGCACTGCCTGGCCGCAAACGTGAAGGTGTAGATGCTTTTGCTCCTTTGTATGGCAGTAAAGGAGCACCGGTGCCGTGTGAGCTCTTGACAGCTTGAGAGCATCCTGTTGGCTCGGTGTGCGCTGAAGCACTTCAAAGTTGCGCAGCCACTTGTGCCTGCGTTAGGGGCTGTGGTAATGAGCGTCTTTTTTAGCACTTGTCAAAGTAATATAATAACAGTGCTGTTGTAACTAGAGTATCCAAAACCCTTCCAAGTCGTGAAATTTGAAAACGTGAGTGTGTTTTAAGCAACAAACGCAGCTAACAAGGTGTGTTGACACATTTCATCTCATCAGAAGTTAAGAGTAGAGCGTGGCACTTCCTATGTTTGTCACGTGTGAACCACACAGGAGAGACGAGCAGCACGAGGCAGTTCCGTGTGATGGTGTGTTACTGTCCTTGTCTCGTGTGGCAGGCTGTTTGGGGCCGGCAGCGAACGCTTGGTGTCGTGTTAAGGGAGTAGTCGCTGCTGACATCTCAGCCAGCTCTAAAGCAAATTGTTTTAATTCAGTGAAATAGCAGACAGTTTAGGTTCTAAACAACATTAATGTAAATTGGTCATATCACAAATGCAGAAGCTCTTGATTTAGATGAAGCGATCCAAGAATCCAGTAAGTATTTATCTCTGTTGTAATTCTTTCCACCATTGAAGATTTCATGGTTCCTTTAAAACATTTTCAAAGGCTGTTTTAGGTGATTTTTTTAAATTTATTGTTTTTATTCAGTGTTAAGCGTGTTCTGCTTAGTGTGCATTTGAAAAAATCTTCTGTATTTAACTTATTTTAGATGTTTTCAGATTTAAAGTCCTACTTCAGTTGGCTGGACAACTCTGCCCTTGCTAAAGCTGCTAGATGTGTCTGTATGGCATAGCAAGTTATACGCTTAACTCCTGTAGAGTGGTCCTGTAGACAAGAAAGCCAATGCAAAGGGAGATCTAGAAATCTGCTCGGTCTAAAATAAGGACGACCTTTCCAAATTTCCCCTTTCATTAACTAAAACTCAGTATCTTATTTCGTATGAAGATACTGCTGTTGTCACTGCATTAGTCCTCTTAGTCTGCATCTCTTCGCCTTCCTCGATATTGGATGTAGCCCACTGGCATCAGGTGAGTTTGTACCAAATGCAGCCTTTGTATTTCTCAGTGTAATCCTCAGTGTATCATCAGCCTCTGTCAGCCTAGAGTTGTCAGGGCTAAATTGGAGTCCTGCTGTCACCGCTGCCTTCATTCTGGTGGTTTTTGTGCAATCTGCTTCTTGGTGACCTTGGAAGCTGCTGTCACGGCACTGCCTGTTTCTGCCTTGGGTGGGGGCTGTGAGGGATTTGATCTACAAATCCAGTTGTGGCCCTTCCTGAAACAGTATAAAAGCTTGACAGCACTTAATGCTTCCTTGATGGCACAGAAGTCCAGAGAGTCTGGACAGAGCACAGAGGTAACTAAGATAATGCTGTTCAGGTTAAAAAGTAGAGTGGAAGGTATGAACTCTGAAGGCATGCTGTCCTCGCACTTCAAAAACCATTTCAGATCTCATATCCATTCCAACACACGGCTTGTGTAATTCAAGACAGTACTTGCGTGGTTTGGAAGAATACTAGGGCAGGAATCAACTGAAATAGTAGGGCGGGGGATATTCAGCTCTGTCAAAGTAGCTTGAGAGTTCACAGGAACAATAGAGAAGAGTAGGCACAAAGCCAGCTCTTCCCTTGGACTGTCATAAGAGCCTGACACTTAACTTGATCATTTTTAGTAAGTGGGAAGTAACACTGGATACCTACAATTTAGTTAAGCAAGTACTGTAGTATGCCTTCCTGTTTCTTGTGCTTGGAAATGGTGGATGATTTTTGTTTGGCTTTTTTAAAGCATGGGTTTTAATTCATGCTTTGTGAGGGGCGAATCTGGATAAAAATGGAGTTTATAAAGGATTTTATATAAACCAAAGGCTTCAGGCAATTTTATGTGGTTAATCAAAAGTATTTGCAAGAGAAAGTATGCCAACAGACCTTTGGTGTTTGAAATTAGTATATTAATCAGAGCAGTTATTTATAGTGAGTGAACTGAATTGATTGGGTTTTTTCTGTGATGTCCTACACTACTTAGAACCAATCGATCTTATCCTGTCTTACTTGTAGGAAAAAGGGAAAAACACTGGTGAATTGCTATTTCAGTCCATAATTAGTTTATCAACTTTAATGAAATTTTAGGCATGGTAAAGGCTTCTGATGTAACCTTTTAGCAGATCCTGGTCTCACTGCATAGTTGGAGACCTTCAGCTCTTCAGTGATCTAATTGCCTTGAAAAATCTGAGAAACAAATATGCGCTGATTGATTTATTATTTTTTTAAAATTTTTTTTACATCCCCAAAGCCTTGGTGTAGCATATAAATTTCACATTAGATTTTCAAATGTTTTAAAAGAATAAAAAAAGCAAACAAAAAAAACCCCCAAACTATTTTAAGTATTTAAAAAATAAAATAAAATATCTGTTTCTAATGTACAATGTCAACCCCTACATGGAGGTCTATCAAAACAGTGATCTATTGTCATTGAATAATGTCTTCTGGGTTTGGTCTCATGGCAATGTACTATTCTCTAATCTGTCTCCTCTATTCTGCACTTTGATGACAGCTGATAGGTATCCTGACACTTAAAACAGATTGTGATTTGAATAATAAGTTATAGAAATATAGAGTCACAAATTAATACAGATGTAATGTTGGACCTAAATATAAAACGTCACAGAGCTGGAGGTGATTTGAAACCCGTGAGAAAGATGAGTGGAATATTCTTCTGTGCAGAGTCTTGCAAAAGGCAAATGCAGTGCACAAAACACTGCAAAAGGTCCAAGCTATCTATAATCTCTCAAGAAAAAAGTTCTGGTTAAGATAAAATGACATTATCTGTTCTAATGAAGGATAACAGTTGATTCAGAGATTAATTCCAGTTGCAAGCAAGATCATGTGAAGGATTCAAAAAACCTGAAAGCATGTCTTCCTCCAACCTTTCCATTCTTCTTTGCCCTTCCCCCTGCATTCACTTCCCTCTTCACACACACCTCGTCTTTGCCGGCGTCGTCAGCTTTCCAGCATCGGTAAGATAGGAACCTCTACAGATAAAAGGCCCTTTAAAGTAGCCACGAAAAAGCTAGGAGGAATAAAAGCTTTGGCATTTTAAAATGGGAATGGTAAATCACTGGTTGAAAAATCACGCCTGACTCTCCCCTAGATATGACAGGATATAATAATCAGCCCATCTTGCTGAAATGCTCCTGAGTGCCGGGGCTTCGCAGCCGGTAGTGCGAAGCGACAGGTAGACAGACGGCACCAGTGAAACAGCAAACAAATATGTCAAAAGTAAATGAACCTAAGAATAACCACTTGAGAGCAAATTCCCCCTTATTGTCTTCGGTACAAAAGGGTGTTTACTTTGTACTAGCTGCAAAAACTAAAAAATGATAGAAGAAGACTTGTTTTCTAGCTGCTAGCATCTATTTGATGTTGATTCAGGAAACGTGGTAGCAAACCGTAGCGAAGATGAGCGTTGTGCAGAGATGCTTGCAGGTACATCCCCCCCATCAAAAGGTGAATGAGTGGACCTTGAGTCTCTAGAAACATCTGGATTCTATTTCATGACTCCTGCTGGTCTCTATGTGACTGGGGAAACTTATTTGGGTATGCAGCCTGCCTGCTTCACTGCAGAGGTGTCTAAGCTAGGTCATAATCAATTAGGTCAGGTAATACAGGTGAGTTTAGCCATGGTACTGTAGCTTGGCTTTTGCCAGCATCCAACTCATGCAGTTTTTATGCAGCTCTGTATGCAACCCCTGTATTAAAAAAGCATCTATAAAACCTACGGTTTTAACTGATTTGGGAGAATATCCAGCAGACTTCTTTTTTTTTTTTAATATTTATTGATGTATTTTGGGACGTTTGCAGAGTGAATTTTGAGATGGTTGCTATGCATCTCGTTTTTCTCTCAACAGATAGCTTTCCCCTTTTCTTTGACCTTCTTGCTCTTGGAGTCAGAGATCAGGTGCTTCTGTCTTCTGTTGTTCTTTCTCACCCATCCTCAGAAGTGATTGGACTGTTGTGGGTTTCCAAAGAGGTACAAATTACAAGAGAACTCTTCACAAACAAAGCTCAGTTGACTGTTGCTTTCAACTTCAGTGGCATTAGTCTAGCCTGTCCTTGCTGATTGCTCTTACTCCCTGTGAAATGTTTTCGAGGCATTGTCATTGCATCGTTTCTTATGAAAGGGAGGGAACTGAGCCTTCTTGAGCCGTGCTTCAAGGATTATAACGGAGAAAGTCAAATTTAGGTAGCTAATTATTTTTGCTGCCCTAAACACTCTGTTGACACACGGATATGGGCAGCTTTGACTGCAAAAGGGAAAAAAGTATACCTCTAGAAGTGTGCATATGCAGCTATTCAGTCAGGACTGTATCTCCAAGTCTGATTTAAGATGTGGATAATGGCCTATAAGAAATGATCTTGGCGTCAAAGGAAGGTCTGTGGTTCCTTTCCAGCCCCTGCCTGCAATTCTCTCAAGCTGGATCTTGATATTTGCTTTATTCTGGAGGCTGTTTTACGGCTTAAGAGTAGATCTGTTAACGTGTATCCTGTCATACCTCCTTTCTACAGGAAATTTCTTCCCTCCTGTGCCTCGTGTCTCCTTGGGTGTCCTCTCAGTGCTTTTAAGGAAACAGCTATTTGTTGTTAGCCATCATCAACCTAGAAATTTGTTTTCTCAGGTATAATGACTGCAACAGAATGCTTCTATATAAATACTATTTTACAGTCATTTAACAGCATTCTTCAGTGCTGATGTTTATTTCATCTAAAAGGGGCAAAAGAGTTAATTACGTTGTCTAGAAATGGAGACAGGATCTTGCCAGCAACCACGAGGCATTATTGCTCACTTCGATATAACTGAACTCGCAGTAGTGGCAGCTGGATTTAATTATAAGTTTGCAACCCTGTGGTTTCAGCAGCAGCTGCTGAAGAATGGATAATGCAAGTAGCCTTCGAAGCCATTCACATTAGAGATAAAACCTTGTCATTCATGGAGACAGCTGACTGAACAAGTATTAAAATGAACAAAGATTTCCCCAGGGAGGTTGCAGTATGAGGTTTGTTTTTTGTGTGTCTGGCTCTTGCTCAGATATGTCAGGCATGCAGTATTCTATCCTGTGTTTCCACCCCAAAATATGGGACTATTCGCAAATAAAAGTCCTAGAGTATCTAATCGCCCAACGTATTGAAGAGCAATGTCTGTGCATGTGTGTTTTGTATTACGAGTGACTTCTGTAATGCTGAGCAATCCAGGCTGAGCGTCCGTTGTGTGATTAACATGTGGCTAAACAAGTTAGAAAGGAAATAATACTCACTGGATTTTGTTGTATTTCTTGTAGCAGTCTTATGGAGGAAACATTCTGTCCTCACCTGAAACATGAGGAAAGAGAGGGATGGGAAAAGGCTAAACATTCGCTAAAGGCACCTTAAACAACAAAGTGAAACTTTTATTCAACGATATGTCAGTAATAGACTACCATGACTAACATGTTATGGAATAATATGTGGCTATTGAAATAATATTTTCTTTTTTTTTGGTTGATATTTTTCAGTTTTTATAGAATCGAAAATTTGAAATTCTAAAGTCTTGAAAAACTAAAGCTAGAAGCTCCAACCTCCACAGGCAATTTCAAATATTTTCCAAGTCAGGGTGGAACAAGAGAAGCCGAGATGATGTAGAAATTCTAAGTTTGATACATATTATATGCCCGGTTTCAGTCTTGGCTATATTGGTGCCATTCAGCATGACATGCCTTTTACACCTGAAAAAACTGTTTGCTGCTGTGATTTCTTTCTCCAGGAAGGCAAATCTGCCTCTTCTGTGTCACTAGATTACTTGCATGCCAGTGTGTCTTTAGGAGAAGCAAATCTGCACTATTTTGTGTACGTATACAGACCCCATGGTGGCATCTGTGACACAAACATTTGCCATAGCAGCTGTTTGAAATATTTCCTTTCTAATGCTGTTCTATCACCGGTAAGTTGTTATATTACTCCCAGCAGTTTTGGTAGTATTTCCATGGTAATATGGGTGTGCAACCTATAATGTTCTTTATTACTCTCTGAAAGTTGTGGTATAAGCTTAAGGTTGGTATTACTTGTGGGTAGTGATCAGTCTAGAAGTTAACTGTAGAAGAAAAGATGTCAGGACTTTTCTTTGTTTTGTACAAATGCCAACACATGAATTGGGTGAAGCAAGTTTAACTACTCTTGCTTAAATTTCTCCTGCTCAGAAAGGCTTTCTAGCGTCTCTAAAATGATTGTAACAGTACAGTACAAACCCCAACAATTACAGTTTTGAACTGTGGAGCAGGTTTTCAACTCTACTCAGTTCAGACATTCCCTGCTGTCATTTTCCAGCATCGTTGGTCACAGTCGCTTCCTAAGATGACTTCCCGCGCTCTTTTAAATTTTGAGGCATTTGGAATACTGGAAATCCTTTTCTGTTTCTCTACCATGAGACTTGCTGTTCTCTGAAAATATGCCCTATTTAAGATATGTTTTGTTGGGCACATAAAAACCTATGAAAGTCGGCTGAATTCCAGACTTGGGTGTTTCAATGCCGAGCCTCGCATGGCACTTATTAGGCCTTTTCTTAGGTACCCCCCTTTTTTCCCCCAGTAATAATGAAGCACTGACTTACACTGCTTAAAGACAGTGCGGCTTTTATATTTCTAGGCAGATATCTGCCATTTCTGCTTTGTCACCTCCCCTAAGGAAGAGGCAACTACAGGTGAGATGGTCTGTGGAGGTGCAAGCCCTGTGATTCTTTGAAATTCTCACTTCTATTGCACGTTGTGATCGTTCTTCCTGCTTCTTTTCCGTGTTCATTTTTTTTCCTCTCGTCCTCTCTAGTTTCCAAGCCTGAAGTAGTGACTTAAACTTTAGATCCAGTTATTTCAAAATTGTTTTCTGCTTCTTCAGGTACTTTCTAATAACCTCTTCTAAGTACAACCACAGTTGAAAAGGCCAAATTTATTTTGTGGCCACCTGGAATAAAAGTGGCTGCTCTTCTTTTTAAGAGGTTTGAGAGATTCTGATGGCGCGCATCACTTGTAGGGTACTGCAGTGAGGGAAATGGTTTCTGTGCTATCCTTTTAAAGAAAACTTATTTCTAACTGTTTCCTTTTTTGTAAAATCTAATTGCTTCTGGTTCACCAAGAATTCTTGGGCAATTGCTTTTCTCACTATTACCCATACTGCAAGTATAGGTTTTGTGTTCAGGGTTGCTGAGCTGAATCTGTTTTCTCTCGCCGTAATCTCATAGTGTTTTGGAGGTCAGAAAAGCCGACAGGAGTTAAGGGAGGCAATACTGATCCATTAGACGGTAGATGTGTCTTACATTGTTGACTTCACGTATGAACACTAGAAATCCTGTTTGTATGTAAGATAAAGGCTAACCAAGGGGGTGTTGGGGGGGGAAATAGTCCCTTCTGGGTGAGATTTTTCTGGGGCTAGTCTTTTACTTGTCCATCCACCTCTTTGTCTTACGGCCCTGCCCCAACCCAAAATGTACCTGCAGGTACAAGTATGACCTTTTTTCCCCCCAGCAACTCTTACTATGGCCTCTAGATCTCAGTGTTGTATTTATGCTGTAAATATTGTAGAAACTGTAAATGTAACTTATTTGGGGTGGGGGGGAAGGTCAAACTCAAGGTAATGTTAAGCCTTTTGAATGTTTTTTTCATTTTGAATCTTTGTACCATGTCTGCAGTGTATCCCTTCTGGATCTTTGCACAGTCAAAGAAGTTGAGAGTTCAGTTAAATCCTCTCTTCCCTGATTTCTCGGCTTTGTGGTGAAAATCTGCTTTCATCAACTTGAGGGTGGAACTATATGAATCTATTTGGGAACTGAATTTGGAATTATTTTTGACCTTAGCATAGTAAAGCAACAATCTCCACTTGTAGTAATCTTCCTTTAGTTTTATATGGAGTGTAAAGCAACAGGAAGGAGAATGTGCTAACACAGTATATGAGACAGATGTTTATCAAATTTAATAACTGTGAAATAAGTGGATATATTAACAATGCCTGCTAAATTCTTTGCATGCAGGGAAAATTCGTCTGTAGCATGACTGTACAATTATCCATTGATTGCAGTGGAGTTGTACTTTACATCTCTAGAGAATTTAGCCACAATTTATTTCATGTTCCACCTCTGTTCCAGCCAAGTAAATTTGAGAGTAAAGAAAATTGCACAACACATGGGAAAAATGGAAAAAGAGAAACTGTAGGTGTAGCTCCAAGTGTTGCTCTCGTCATCATCTTTGTATTTCAGATAGCTTTATGTGACGATCCATTTATCATGGCAGTTGTTCATTATCCTGCCAGCCACTTGGCATTATCATTTATTCTGACAAGCGCATAATAAAGCTGAGAGTTTTAGAGCTGATGTACTACTGTATATGTGAATAAATACTTTAGGATTTGGGGTTTGTGCAGCTAATTCAATTTCACTGAAAACGTTTTCTTTTGATTTCATCTAATTCTGTAAGAAAATGAGATGGCAAATAAAACAATTCACCGACAGCCAAAATGCCATCAATCCAATCACAGAATGTGGACAGCTTTTTGGAGATGAAGAATAAAGCTAAGCAGCTTAAAGTGTGTGACGGGTAACATAACTCACTAAAACTTCAGAGCAAATTTTAGTTACCCGTCCAGAACAGTTCAAACTGAGGTTTGGTCAGTACTTGACTCTTCTCCTATTTTTCTCAAAATTCCTGTGTATTCTTAAATAAGCACTTGTAAGGTAAGAATGTTGTCTTTATTAAAACAAAAAAAAGTTGTATCTGATTTACAGTATACTGTATGTATGCTTTTGTTGTAAAAGCCTAGCTGGGCAGTTAGTGAACTCCAGCACTCTGCAGAGTTCAGTTACTGCATCCCAGGAGTGACTCCTTCCACATGCTTTAGTCTTAAAATAAATAAGACTCTCCAAAGAGAAAAGCTTGAACCACCCTCATATTTGTGAAGTTTCAGAAGTACTTCAACATTCAACGTTGAACATTTAGTAAAGCAAGATGCACAGGTTGTAGTGGGGGAGAACTCACAGGGGAGGAACTGTGTGAAGTTAAAAGTGCTCTGACGGGGCCTGGGTTAACCAGAAGCTCTCTAAACAGGGCTGCTTTGTCAGTGCAAGTTTTCCTCGTTAATTGATGTGTTGTTCTTATGCCCTTTTCATGGATGTTCATTGACATAAGCTTTCAAAAATGCAAATTCAATGCCAGTATCTTTTTCTTTTAACAGACATATCAAAGTCTCAACTGGAAGGTGTGTATAGGAACAGCACATTCAAATGTATAACCAGATGAAAATATGCTGAATCCCAGAGCACAAGGCTACCCTGATAGAAGTTGCATATGCTTCAAGTATGGCTCATCCTGGTGGTTATAATCCAGTTACCTTGCACAAACACTTCTGGCTGACCTGCAATGCAGTTCATTCTGTCTGTGTGGTTCATTGGATAGAATGCCTTGAGTTTTGTTTGCCCTTTATCCTGGCACAGGTACTTAGAAACTATCACCTGAGTTATTTTATTGGAGTTGTTCCCTTCCAATAGCAGATTTCCTGACTTGGCAGTTTTAAACAGGTCATTTTTTTTTATTTTTTTTTTCTCTTTTGGGAGGCCCATATTTCTGTCACCATTTCAGAGGTTTTCTCTGTGGTCATCATTAACCTTATCCAGCATTAACAGGAAGCCTGTTAAGGTTTTTAACTAGTAATGGTGAAGAACTCTTGCCTACATAGCATACTGCCTTGGCAAATGTGTCAGTCTCTTTATAACGACAGTAATCCACTGTGGGCTAAACTAGTTGATGACTTGCACAGCTTTGATACACTGAGGCACGAGGACAAAGGATGGGTTATTACACTTGTCTAGAAACCACATCAATGTGGCTCGTGTCTTGCGTTGTACACCTTCCTGGGGAAACGAAAATAAATATAACCTCATTGTGTGAGAGTAGAGTGACTGGATGTTGCTCCAATGCTGTTGTGTTGGCATCGCGGTTGAGGGACAGAGTGGCCTGCCTTTCTCCAGCATTGTCTGGAAAGAATCCAGCACCTTTCTGAAATCTTGCTGCCAACGCAATCCAGGATAGTCTTTCATCCACCGCAGTGTCTTTCCTTGCTCTCCTTCTGTGTTTAATCTTGCAAGATGTTAGCATAAGCTATGAGGCTCAGTGGTAGCTGGCTTTACTTGATAGTCCCTAGGACATGGGCCAGAGCGTGTTGCAATCTCCTGTGGAACATATGTCTTCTGCATTGCATTTAATTGCACTGCAGTATGATTAAAGTTGGTACAGAAATTCTGGAGAGCATGTGTGAAGCACCTAGTCTCCTTCCCAAGCCAGGAAGGACTTGTTGCTGTGCCAGAAACTCAAATCTGCAAAGGCAAATACTAAATGGCATCACGTCTTCTCGCCTGTTTCTCCCTGAGTCTTTACGTCTACCATAAGAGATTATCCTATTCTTGTATTATTGTCACTCAGCTCTTTGGGATTAATACATAAGTGCTTCCTGAGAGGAGCTGAGAACTGTATAGGCTTTACTATAGGTCTCCAGGCCTTAAAGAATCAACAGCCCTCGTTAAGAAAGCAATGGCTTTTGTGTGCACCCACTGACAGAACCGAAGGAGTGTTTTTTCTTTGAGCGCTTGCCCCATCTCTGCTTTTGCACAGCCCAGCAGAAGCTATTTGCATTGCATTTGGCCTCTCATACCCTCTGTTTGAAGGTTTTGTGTGGCAGGTATTTAGCCATGTTTAAACTCTACATCAGGTTTGTTTTCTTTTTCCTGGAGAAAATGAGCACTTAACCTTTCAACAAATTATATGGAAGAAAATTGGATCAAAACCGGTATGGTGGTTTTTTTTGTGTGATTGTTGCAAGCTGCAGCCAGCTTCTACATTGCAAAAATAGGTCTCGGTGATCAAAAAAGTACCATATGCCCCTAGTGACATGAGGGGAGGGCTGACTCAGTCGCCCGTCGGGCCCGTCTCAAATGGAGGCAGTGAAGACGCAGCCCGAATGCGGTGTGGGAAGGAGAAGTTGCCGGCACTTTTCTCCAAGAGAACACACTTTATGCTGAGAATCCGCAGCTGAAGAGCAAGGAGGATCGCTAGGATGGTGGTGCGTTTTTGGTTTACCTCCTGTGTTTTCCATAGGATGAAGGTGGATCATCTTAATGGTATCACGATTCATTTTGCTGGCTCCTCTGAAAATTAGATACTTAAATGGAGCACGAATGCTTTGGTAGTCATATAGAGACCCTACAAGCAATTTATGGAAAGTCTACATCTGTGGGAAAAAAGCTTCTTCATGTGTCTAGATAGATGCAGAGACAGTACTGCCTAATAGGACAAAGATTTTCCTAAAAAGTTATTACTTCTTCCCATTTCTCCTACCTCTGTATGTGTGGATTGTCATAGAGGCTCATGGTTGTGTGTAAGTAACTGAACTGGTAACAGTCTCTCTTGGATTAGCTACTAAAGGCCAGTCTGAGGCACTTCTGCATTTAAGAGCTTTTTACCATTTTTTCCTGGCTCAGTTACTTTCTTATTTAAAGGTTTTAATGTCTGGGACTAGTGTGTGGTATTTGCATTTCTTCCTTAGGAGAAGTTGTTTTTTTTTTAAATAAAAAGCAAATTTGAAACTGGTGATGAAAATCAAACCTCTCCCACAATAAGCCCACTGATGAAAATCAACCAAAAAGATTCTGAACCCGTCAGTGTGGAGAAAGTAGATGAGTATTTCTTCCTTTTCTTGTCTCATTACTGTGTGATGTTGTTAGATGAGCACAATAAGCCATTTTGTTAGTTCTAGTCGTGCGTGTCCTTCAGTATCCTGAATGAGACTAATCCTCTCTTCACTTTTTATAATACTGCTTTTAAAAGTAAAATATAAACTGGTCTTCCTCAAAGTTTTTTTTGACTGGTTCAGCTGAACATTCTATTCTTGTTTTGGACAAATATGAAGGGTTTGACATGCAAAACATGCCATATTTTTCAGATTACTCTTTTCTCAAACGGCAGAGTTGCATTTCTGGCCACCTCTTGAGCGTAACAGCAATGCCTAAGCCAGCAGACACTCCGGAGTGGCTCAGACACCTGTCCTACCTCTTCCCACTGCTAGCACCAAATAAAATTGTTATTCCTTTTACAAGTCTGGAGCAAAAAAATTTTTCTTGGAGGTTGAAAAGGAACAGAGCGAGCAATCGCATAGAGTTCCAGCTGAGCTCTCAAAACGCTGTTTGAGGATAGCGGGTGCTCTAGCCAGAGACTCCCGACTATCTGGGCATCGGGGCACCCTCTCCACATCCTGCTTAGCCTCCTTGTCCTCCTTGGCTCTCTGTTGAAGGTGGCGTTGCCCGTTCTGTCGGGCTCCCGCAACATTTCGCGAAGAGGTAGCGTAAAGGTCCCTGCACCTGAGCTTACAGGCAGGAACAAATATTACTGAAAAATAGACGACTGATCCTACGAACTGTACTTCTGAGCACAGAGGGGCTGAAATGATTCCCTAAAACATAGAGTTTTTTGGATGGCTCTGTCCTTGCTTCTTTGGCTTGGTTTATGTCTGCGGGCAAGCAGCCCCTGGATTTTTTTTCCTCATCTTACCCATCTATGAATTAAAGGTTATAAATGTGTGTGTTTGTTTGTTTTAATAATTGCAAAGCTTTTCTGAATCTCACGTATTTCCCTTCTATAAAGAATTTTATCTGTATTGAGAAACACTCATTAAAAGCTTATTGTGTTCACAATGAAGGAAGTAAGATTCTGTGGTTTAGAAAACACTGCTTTCAAAATCCTCTTCAAAGTATTGCGTTAAAACTGAGGAAGCCTATTGATTTAATGCACACAACAACATGTTATTGTGCTATGTTTACATTTCGCTTTTAGTAGAACTGTATTATTGATTGTTTTCATTTTGACCAGATGGTAATGACTAGCAAAGAAACTTTACACAAGTTGCCAATAACAAAAAACATTTGAAAACTTTCTTGCTGTTTTGTTTAACCGTAGTGCACTTGTAATGATCTCATTCGTTCTCACGCTTAAGTAAAACATTGTCTTCATCCTATTGAGAATAGATTTAAGCTTAAAATGCAAGTTTATATAACTGGCAGTACTCTGTAACTGGCTGTTACAATTCATAGGTAGGAAAAAATTGAATGCTGCGAATACTTGAAGAGACTTTGGCTGAAATTACTCTTACACTCTTTTTGGCCCTGCTGACTTCTAGGGAGGGATGTGAGGCAGCAGAGAACTTGCTGCACGCTTAACCTCAATAAAATAGGGGATCTTGATTCTTAGATCCTTGCAGCTCCTACTGAAGTCGCTGGGCACGCTTCATGAGAAACAATGCAACTTCAGGTTAAGTTGTGTAAACCTGAAACAAACTGTGCCAGCAGAATTTGGGAGGGCAGGAGTAAAGCGGTAAAATACCACGTCGTATAGGATGGACTTCTCTGGCAGGGTCCCTCCTGACTGCATGCACCCCAAGCGTGTTTTGAAACCTCAGTATGATTTTGGCAAGTGACGTGCTGTCACCATGGAGTAAATGAGAAATGGTTACCTCCCAGTAGAAGCGATGCTAGACTTCACAGACAACTTCTGTTCTCGTTCGTTTTGCTTCTGGGGAGAAGGCACGGCTGAACCTTTCTGTCCAGTGACTCCAAGTTGGTGCCCAGTCAGCATGGCAGAATAAAAGTACGTGCTAGTTTGGGTGGAGAGGGTAAAAAATAGTCGGAGAGAAGGGGAAAAAAGCGAGTTTTGACTTCGGTGGATAAGTGTTAAGTGAAATGAAATGGCAGTTCTGCAGTTACGTGGATCTGGGACTATGTAGGCAGAGGGAATAGTCCTGGAGCCAGAGGAGAAAACTAGGAATAGGAGCCAGGAGAGCGGAGGATTGTTTTGTTTTTATTCTTATTTCTAACATTAACTTTTTATAGATT
>NW_009648255.1:5291344-5311533 GCF_000708025.1 Charadrius vociferus
TGTGGTCATCATTAACCTTATCCAGCATTAACAGGAAGCCTGTTAAGGTTTTTAACTAGTAATGGTGAAGAACTCTTGCCTACATAGCATACTGCCTTGGCAAATGTGTCAGTCTCTTTATAACGACAGTAATCCACTGTGGGCTAAACTAGTTGATGACTTGCACAGCTTTGATACACTGAGGCACGAGGACAAAGGATGGGTTATTACACTTGTCTAGAAACCACATCAATGTGGCTCGTGTCTTGCGTTGTACACCTTCCTGGGGAAACGAAAATAAATATAACCTCATTGTGTGAGAGTAGAGTGACTGGAGGTTGCTCCAATGCTGTTGTGTTGGCATCGCGGTTGAGGGACAGAGTGGCCTGCCTTTCTCCAGCATTGTCTGGAAAGAATCCAGCACCTTTCTGAAATCTTGCTGCCAACGCAATCCAGGATAGTCTTTCATCCACCGCAGTGTCTTTCCTTGCTCTCCTTCTGTGTTTAATCTTGCAAGATGTTAGCATAAGCTATGAGGCTCAGTGGTAGCTGGCTTTACTTGATAGTCCCTAGGACATGGGCCAGAGCGTGTTGCAATCTCCTGTGGAACATATGTCTTCTGCATTGCATTTAATTGCACTGCAGTATGATTAAAGTTGGTACAGAAATTCTGGAGAGCATGTGTGAAGCACCTAGTCTCCTTCCCAAGCCAGGAAGGACTTGTTGCTGTGCCAGAAACTCAAATCTGCAAAGGCAAATACTAAATGGCATCACGTCTTCTCGCCTGTTCCTCCCTGAGTCTTTACGTCTACCATAAGAGATTATCCTATTCTTGTATTATTGTCACTCAGCTCTTTGGGATTAATACATAAGTGCTTCCTGAGAGGAGCTGAGAACTGTATAGGCTTTACTATAGGTCTCCAGGCCTTAAAGAATCAACAGCCCTCGTTAAGAAAGCAATGGCTTTTGTGTGCACCCACTGACAGAACCGAAGGAGTGTTTTTTCTTTGAGCGCTTGCCCCATCTCTGCTTTTGCACAGCCCAGCAGAAGCTATTTGCATTGCATTTGGCCTCTCATACCCTCTGTTTGAAGGTTTTGTGTGGCAGGTATTTAGCCATGTTTAAACTCTACATCAGGTTTGTTTTCTTTTTCCTGGAGAAAATGAGCACTTAACCTTTCAACAAATTATATGGAAGAAAATTGGATCAAAACCGGTATGGTGGTTTTTTTTGTGTGATTGTTGCAAGCTGCAGCCAGCTTCTACATTGCAAAAATAGGTCTCGGTGATCAAAAAAGTACCATATGCCCCTAGTGACATGAGGGGAGGGCTGACTCAGTCGCCCGTCGGGCCCGTCTCAAATGGAGGCAGTGAAGACGCAGCCCGAATGCGGTGTGGGAAGGAGAAGTTGCCGGCACTTTTCTCCAAGAGAACACACTTTATGCTGAGAATCCGCAGCTGAAGAGCAAGGAGGATCGCTAGGATGGTGGTGCGTTTTTGGTTTACCTCCTGTGTTTTCCATAGGATGAAGGTGGATCATCTTAATGGTATCACGATTCATTTTGCTGGCTCCTCTGAAAATTAGATACTT
Source organism: Charadrius vociferus (assembly GCF_000708025.1). Lineage (NCBI taxonomy): Eukaryota > Metazoa > Chordata > Aves > Charadriiformes > Charadriidae > Charadrius > Charadrius vociferus. The sequence continues at coordinate 5,292,914 of NW_009648255.1, forward strand.
AAATGGAGCACGAATGCTTTGGTAGTCATATAGAGACCCTACAAGCAATTTATGGAAAGTCTACATCTGTGGGAAAAAAGCTTCTTCATGTGTCTAGATAGATGCAGAGACAGTACTGCCTAATAGGACAAAGATTTTCCTAAAAAGTTATTACTTCTTCCCATTTCTCCTACCTCTGTATGTGTGGATTGTCATAGAGGCTCATGGTTGTGTGTAAGTAACTGAACTGGTAACAGTCTCTCTTGGATTAGCTACTAAAGGCCAGTCTGAGGCACTTCTGCATTTAAGAGCTTTTTACCATTTTTTCCTGGCTCAGTTACTTTCTTATTTAAAGGTTTTAATGTCTGGGACTAGTGTGTGGTATTTGCATTTCTTCCTTAGGAGAAGTTGTTTTTTTTTTAAATAAAAAGCAAATTTGAAACTGGTGATGAAAATCAAACCTCTCCCACAATAAGCCCACTGATGAAAATCAACCAAAAATATTCTGAACCCGTCAGTGTGGAGAAAGTAGATGAGTATTTCTTCCTTTTCTTGTCTCATTACTGTGTGATGTTGTTAGATGAGCACAATAAGCCATTTTGTTAGTTCTAGTCGTGCGTGTCCTTCAGTATCCTGAATGAGACTAATCCTCTCTTCACTTTTTATAATACTGCTTTTAAAAGTAAAATATAAACTGGTCTTCCTCAAAGTTTTTTTTGACTGGTTCAGCTGAACATTCTATTCTTGTTTTGGACAAATATGAAGGGTTTGACATGCAAAACATGCCATATTTTTCAGATTACTCTTTTCTCAAACGGCAGAGTTGCATTTCTGGCCACCTCTTGAGCGTAACAGCAATGCCTAAGCCAGCAGACACTCCGGAGTGGCTCAGACACCTGTCCTACCTCTTCCCACTGCTAGCACCAAATAAAATTGTTATTCCTTTTACAAGTCTGGAGCAAAAAAATTTTTCTTGGAGGTTGAAAAGGAACAGAGCGAGCAATCGCATAGAGTTCCAGCTGAGCTCTCAAAACGCTGTTTGAGGATAGCGGGTGCTCTAGCCAGAGACTCCCGACTATCTGGGCATCGGGGCACCCTCTCCACATCCTGCTTAGCCTCCTTGTCCTCCTTGGCTCTCTGTTGAAGGTGGCGTTGCCCGTTCTGTCGGGCTCCCGCAACATTTCGCGAAGAGGTAGCGTAAAGGTGCCTGCACCTGAGCTTACAGGCAGGAACAAATATTACTGAAAAATAGACGACTGATCCTACGAACTGTACTTCTGAGCACAGAGGGGTTGAAATGATTCCCTAAAACAGAGTTTTTTGGATGGCTCTGTCCTTGCTTCTTTGGCTTGGTTTATGTCTGCGGGCAAGCAGCCCCTGGATTTTTTTTCCTCATCTTACCCATCTATGAATTAAAGGTTATAAATGTGTGTGTTTTGTTTTAATAATTGCAAAGCTTTTCTGAATCTCACGTATTTCCCTTCTATAAAGAATTTTATCTGTATTGAGAAACACTCATTAAAAGCTTATTGTGTTCACAATGAAGGAAGTAAGATTCTGTGGTTTAGAAAACACTGCTTTCAAAATCCTCTTCAAAGTATTGCGTTAAAACTGAGGAAGCCTATTGATTTAATGCACACAACAACATGTTATTGTGCTATGTTTACATTTCGCTATTGGTAGAACTGTATTATTGATTGTTTTCATTTTGACCAGATGGTAATGACTAGCAAAGAAACTTTACACAAGTTGCCAATAACAAAAAACATTTGAAAACTTTCTTGCTGTTTTGTTTAACCGTAGTGCACTTGTAATGATCTCATTCGTTCTCACGCTTAAGTAAAACATTGTCTTCATCCTATTGAGAATAGATTTAAGCTTAAAATGCAAGTTTATATAACTGGCAGTACTCTGTAACTGGCTGTTACAATTCATAGGTAGGAAAAAATTGAATGCTGCGAATACTTGAAGAGACTTTGGCTGAAATTACTCTTACACTCTTTTTGGCCCTGCTGACTTCTAGGGAGGGATGTGAGGCAGCAGAGAACTTGCTGCACGGTTAACCTCAATAAAATAGGGGATCTTGATTCTTAGATCCTTGCAGCTCCTACTGAAGTCGCTGGGCACGCTTCATGAGAAACAATGCAACTTCAGGTTAAGTTGTGTAAACCTGAAACAAACTGTGCCAGCAGAATTTGGGAGGGCAGGAGTAAAGCGGTAAAATACCACGTCGTATAGGATGGACTTCTCTGGCAGGGTCCCTCCTGACTGCATGCACCCCAAGTGTGTTTTGAAACCTCAGTATGATTTTGGCAAGTGACGTGCTGTCACCATGGAGTAAATGAGAAATGGTTACCTCCCAGTAGAAGCGATGCTAGACTTCACAGACAACTTCTGTTCTCGTTCGTTTTGCTTCTGGGGAGAAGGCACGGCTGAACCTTTCTGTCCAGTGACTCCAAGTTGGTGCCCAGTCATCATGGCAGAATAAAAGTACGTGCTAGTTTGGGTGGAGAGGGTAAAAAATAGTCGGAGAGAAGGGGAAAAAAGCGAGTTTTGACTTCGGTGGATAAGTGTTAAGTGAAATGAAATGGCAGTTCTGCAGTTACGTGGATCTGGGACTATGTAGGCAGAGGGAATAGTCCTGGAGCCAGAGGAGAAAACTAGGAATAGGAGCCAGGAGAGCGGAGGATTGTTTTGTTTTTATTCTTATTTCTAACATTAACTTTTTATAGATTTCCCCCCCCCCCGACTGAAGCCAGAAAGTTAGTGGTTTCTGATACAAACTAAGGTTCTGGTCTTGGCAGTGAAATGCAGCTACAGTCATCTATCTCAGATTTTGGCCGAACGGCTTGCTTAACTCTGCCCATCTGTCAGCAGCATCCTTTATTCTGTGGCAGAGTGAAACCGGGAGTTTGACTTCAGAGATGCTTGTTATGCCTGGCATGTCACTGTTCATGACAGATCTGATGTACTCATGTAGCAATTAATGGTGGTGCAGATTTTCTTTTGGCACCATCATGTTTCATGAGTTTTCATCATCCTGTGCTTAGTTTGAAGTGAACAAAATACTGAATATTAGAGACGGCGAGGGCTGAGATTGCAGATGCCTTTGCAAATAGCACAAGAGAAAATGTGCCATAGTGTAGGGCTGGCCAGGCGACAATATTTCTGTTCTGTGATTGTTTTCAAGATCAGAGACTTGTTTTGTTTTGATCTTGCTCTAATTCAGAACAGAGCACCAAGATTCAAGTGTTTATGGACCTGAAGATCTCAATTTTTCTGCTTCAGGCAGAGTACATGTATAACTTTAGAAGACACCTGCTTTGGCAGGTGCTGAATAAACCTGAAAGGATCTTTGCAACTTCCATTATACTCATCAATAAAACAAAGAGCCGTTCAGTGGCACCGCATGATGTGTCCCTGGCTCTGCACAAGCCCCGCAGCTCGGCTGGTTCAGGGCCCTGGCCAGCACGGCTTCGAGACGCAGGGGACAGCTGTCTCCCAAGAATGTCCCAGTTCTGTGACCAAAAGAAAATCCTGTGGTTTCTGGGCCCGTAACCCCTCCAGATGGGCTCTTGCGGGTTATTGCAGACCAGGGATCCCTGGCAGCCATCTGCGTGAGCTGCTATGCTCTTCACTAGCATATGCCTCCTCCATGTTTCATCAGAATTTGATTTCAGCTCATGTGTTTTCTGCAAGATACTTATTTCAGTGAATGATCTGAAAACAAACATACTTGTTTTTCTTGGAAAATTCTCAATAGCCTTTATTGTATATTTAATTCTGCTGATGTTTCTGGAAGATCTGATTGGCATGATCCACTCTAGTGGGCCTCTTCTTATAGATGGTCAACAGGAATGGACTTAGTACAGCATTAAAATCTCTTCTGCTGAGAATATAACTACTTTTTTTTTTAATGTAAATCTAGTAAAATAAAACACCAAGGAAACCACTTTGCATCGGGATGAAACTGAGTGTACATATTTAGCCTAAAATATGAAATGTTTTTAAGCAAGATACAATGTTCAGCATCTATTAACGTAAAAGAAGGTGGTAAAAACAAAGATAACTTTTACCTTTACCAGATAAAAAAAAATTCCATACTGCTGATCTCACTTAAATCTATATAAATAATTACTCTGAATTAATTTTGGGGTTTTGTTTATTCTGCAATGCAATTGTCAGACAGCTGTTTATACGCAATCGTAGCTTTATAGACTAATTCTGCTGCTGTTGATGTGAATGTCAAACTTGGCTTCCTTCAGTGGAAGGAGAATTGGATCCATAGCTTACATCTTAAGAGTCAGAATACATACACAAGTTTTTACTTTATAAGAATAAATTGTTACAGAAACCCTTCCTGTCTAGGTTTTCAGTGACTAGAATGTGTTTTCCATATTCAAACTGTAATGAGTAACAAGTTGAAACTTGCATTACCTTTGCTGGTTTTACTGAGTATTACAGCATATTTCCAAACTGTTTTATAGGCATAATATTTCAGGATTTTGCTTACTGTAGTCTTTAAACTGAAAAATGGCCTTCTAGAGTTGAGCTGTCCCACGTCCAGTTTGGCAGCTGTTCCACTGCAGACTTACATGCTTCTCATTTTAAATCTTGTTGATAGACTTATTCCATATTCCATTACAGATTTCTTATATAAATAACTTTAAATCTCAAAGGGACTGAAACAACAGTTGTGGCAGCCAATTCTGGACTGTGATTTTTCTGATCTTTTCATGCCTTTGCTGGCAGTGAATGTGTGTATCGGTCCTGACTCAGCTACTACACTCTTTTGACTGCGTGGTTTTTTTTTTTTTTTTTTGCTTTTCCATTATTAACAATATCAAAGGATAACTTAACCACCTCAGCCTAGGTCTGAATACCCTATTTTTCTGGTCATTGTTGGTCTTTCAGCCTGGAAGGCCTGGATCATCTGGGCTTTAGAAAAGACTTAAAAGTAGATCTTTAATATAAGAAAAGATTCCTTGAGGCTTGGACTTCGTTATTTTATTCCCTTTGCCAGTATTATGTGTGACAACTGAAATACCCAATAAAAATAGTTTCAAACCATCATTATTTCGATAGCTTTTCCCAAATACTATTTAATTCCTTCTGTTTCCCTGATGTTGATAGGGCTGGAAAGGACAGATGTTAGATGTGGTCTAGTCACTTTACCGTTTGCATAATGACCAAAAGCATCTACTAAAAATCACTTTCTGCCACAGAATAATTTAATACACAAAAATGAGCAAGTATCTTTAAAATGTCTGTACCTTTTAATGAGCAATGCTACATGCCAATATTCTTGCAGTGGACACACTCTGTGGAAGAATTTTGTTTTAATGCCTTCTTGTGGGTTGTGGGGGAGTGGGTCTCGATATACTTTAGCAAAAACCTTTTCTGAGAGTGTACCTATATATCTGCAGAAAAGTGGCGTCAACCACAAAGGCATGTCATCGAACTGAGTGATTGATTGGTAGCTATGCTTTCAAAATATGTTAGACAATCTTCCCTTTTTTTTTTTTTTTGCAGTTCTTTCTGCCTTCGATAAAGGAACATGGAATGAACTGCTTTTAGATGCTGTGAGAAATTCTAAACAGATTGCTTTTTCTTTTTTTTTAATTTTGTTTTTCCCCCCAGCCACCTGTGTTACAAGGTGGTAATTCTGTAAGTTTCATTCCAATTTTTAGGATTGTCTCAGATACTCAGTAAATTCAATGTTTGTTCATGAATCTGCCAGGTATAGAATTGTCTCTTAGCGAATATTTTGGGGAGGGTGGGTGGGGTGGGGTGTACGTATGCATACTTTGTATACAAAGGGTAAGAAAGAAGGTTAATTTGTCTATCTGTAGAGTTTTCTTGTGAAAGATCTTAAAGCTAAGTAAGTGGCGTTTCTCTGCTTTGCTTAGGGAGCTTTCTTTACATACACATACAAATAGACTCCAAGTCCGAGTTCGCTAGTACTAAATAGTCCCTGTGCATCCTGTATACATACAAAGAAATTCTTTAAAGCTAGCCTCTTCCCAGCTAACCTTCTGACAAGTGCTTACAAATAGAGAAGAACCTTTCTAAGACAGTCTTTCTTCAGAGGATCTGTTTCTCAGCTGAGAGTCCTCTAGGACTAATGCTTCAGCACGAGCCTGGATATTGAAATCCAGGCACCATTAGCTGGAGTGTCCCAATTACTTTAATTGACACAGACATATCTGAGGAGAGAGGCCGTTTCCAAGGTTACCAGGATTTGAATTACAGAATCACTTTTAAAAAAGAAAAGAAAAAGCCACCTCTCCTTCTAAACTCCAGTCCTATTAGAAGTCAAACAAATTGTAGTAAGAGTGGAGTAGGCTTTTGCCAGCACTAGTAAATACGGTCCTAAGCAAAATTATCCAATGTCTTATCTAATGCTGTGGCCACTTTGATTTGCTTTTGATTTATTCGCAAAGCGCCAGTGTTATGACTAAATGCTCTTAAAGGATTGGTGTCTGGATCACGCCTGCAGCCACTGGGGAATACTGGGAGACACTTTCTTCAGTGTCAGATCCATGTGCATGTCTGGCACCGAAAGACAACACATCTTCTCTCGTCACCCATTTTCTGGAGAAATGAGTGTTACAGTCAACAGACATGAGTGGAGCCTTCAGCTCTGTTCTATATTAATGTTTAAATGTTCATCTTATAATAAGTTGGCATAATTCTGGAAATGTTGTGTCTTCCAAACACTTTTTAATAATTCTCCAAAATAATTTCTGTGCTGTGATGCAACTCTTAGTTCCACTGCTGCATTCCAACATCTGTTTCACTTTAGGGGGAATTTCAAACACTTATCTTCAATGTGGTGTGTGAAGTTTTTAGAATATGACTTTATCCAGTTTTCCAGGGACTAGTAGTGGAAGCGGCAGCAGAAGGTGCAGGTTTTGAGGCTGTCCTGGGTTGCAAGAGGAGGTACGAGAAAGTTTAAGGCTTAAGACTGTTCTGTCTCAATTGTCCTTCTGCCCCACTGCTGCCAACTGTATTGTGCGTACTGCACCGTAATACAAAGAAAGGAGTTTGTCGTAACATCCTGGCCTGTATCAGGAATAGTGTGGCCAGCAGGGCCGGGGCAGCGATCGTCCCCCTGTACTCGGCACTGGTGAGGCCCCACCTCAAATACTGTGTTCAGTTTTGGGCCCCTCACTACAAGAAAGACATTGAGGTGGTGGAGCGTGTCCAGAGAAGGGCAACGGAGCTGGTGAGGGGTCTGGAGCACAAGTGTTATGAGGAACGACTGAGAGAACTGGAGTGGTTCAGCCTGGAGGAAAGGAGACTGAGGGGAGACCTTCTCGCTCTCTACAGCTCCCTGAAAGGAAGGGGTAGCGAGGGCGGTGGTTGGTCTACTCTCCCAAGTAACAAACGATAGGACAAGAGGAAATGGCCTCAAGTTGCACCAGGGGAGGTTTAGGATGGATATTAGGAAAAATTTCTTCACTGAAAGGGTTGTCGAGCACTGGAACAGGCTGCCCAGGGAAGTGGTGGAGTCGCCATCGCTGGAGGTATTTAGAAGATGTGTATATGTGGTGCTGAGAGATGTGGTTTGGAGGTGGACTTGGCAGTGCTACTTAACAGTTGGACTTGATGATCTTAAGGGTCTTTTCCAACCTAAATGATTCTTTGATTCTATGATCTGGAGCTCCTGTCTGTTAGGTAGGTGGCTTTCTGTCCTCCACAATGTAGTTAGATGCTTGAGTCATCTACCCTTTTGCCCTGAAGGTCCTCTTCTCTTCTTCAGGCTCGCTAGTAGTCATGGAAACCTTCAGGATCTGGCAATGATGGCTGCAAAGGATGAGAAAAAGTTGGAAGGATGGAGGGAGAATGCAGCAGGGGCAGGGAGGCATCTATAAGATATATGTTGATCTCTGTCCTCTGGCAGTCAGTTTTGCTTTTAGTTTTGGGGATGATCATTGTGGGAATTGACTCAGTCAGTGCTGGAGCTGAGCACTTGCGGTTGCCTTGTAGACTTAAGTCGTGCTCAAAAGTTCAGAGGATCATTTTGTTCTTAATTCCATATTTTCTGTAACAGTCTAATGGAGAAAGACTATCTGCCTGTAAGTTCAGCCAACTAACTTTCTGTGAACTGTCCTGCTGCATTTTCCTCCATTTCCTTTGTTGTAAATCAGGAACAACTTTACCGGCCCCATTCTGAAGTCACTTTATGTAGCTGAAGGGAGAACTGGAGAGTTTGAAAAATGGGCTGCAAAAGATTTTGTGGCAGAAATTGTTTTAAGAGAAGGAGCTTTTTCGCCTGCTGCAGAGACACTATGTCAAGTACCTAGCCTGTACGTTGTGGAACAAGGAAAGGAAGGAACCCAGTTGATTTATTCTTCAGTATCTGTCTCCTGTAGACGTGATACACCTCCCACGAACGCAGTTTGCTGGTTCAACAGGTCCAGTACCATTTTGCCTAGTGCTTTAGCAGACCTGCGGTCCTGAAGTCCCTGATTGTCTGGAGCACAATGCAGCAAAAGGCACCGAAAGCCTCGTTACTGCTTCAAACCTATTGATACGCCTCTGGAAGTAAAATGAGAGAAATTCCATGAGATCTCCAGAGCGATTGTGTGGCTGCGATGAGTTTAAATAAAGTTCAGTACGACAGGCTGGACTCACAGCCTCTTATGATCATCAGTCATCTGTGTGGATGCGAGTGTAATATTTGTTACGGGCATGCTGTCAAGGCTCTGTAAGGCTCTAGTGAGGAATAGTTTGCAGACGGGTTCATCATAAATTTTGTCATGTAAGAGTGAAAAGAATTTTTTTCTTATTGGACAACACTAAAATATACATGGACCTTATCCAGTGGATATCTTCTTTTAAAGCCCTTCTGGATTATATCTGCTTTATTAAACTGTAACCATTAAAGAAAATAAAAGGCTGTTCTCGGAGCCTGAGACCTTTTCATTAGAGAATTGGAGAATGCCACAATCGGTGGGAAGAGCTTGTGATGAATTTCCTTTCTGGTCCATGGTTCAGGTGTTTACAACAGGAAATGATTTATGAGATTAATCTAGATTTCAGACTGTGTTTGGCAAGGAGAAGAGGCGAGAACACCCTCTGAATAGCATAACGAAACTAAGGCATTTAATTTTTTAATATCTTCCTTCAGTAAGTGAAGCCTGCCAGTTCTAGCCATATGTGCCATTACTGATTTAATCATATAAATGATACATACGCAGAAATGATACACAACTCATGTAGCTGGAATTGCTGAGTGCTCTTTATACCACTTCTGTGGAAAAATAGCCTTTTTTTAATAATCTTTTAGAGCTCTGAATAGAGTATTGCATTCCTTAGTGTTGAACTGGAGTTTTTAGGCACTGTGACATGTAGCAGAAGGCTCGTGCTAAGGACTGGACAAATGCTGAGCAAAAAGATAGTCCATATAGAGAAGGCTCACAAAGGGAAAAGGCTCATTTTCTTTTTGAAACCAGATATACTAAGAACATCTTCTACTGAGTGGATTTGTTTCTTTGTTTTAAAATTGTCACCTCTTTCTTTCTATACAGAACTGAACATTTTGCATAAGTGAATTGTGAATAAGACCAATTTTTTGAATTGCGTAGGTACACAGTGTTCTTCCAGTACTTTTATACTTGGACCAGTATTGCTATATACGCGTGTGTGTGTGTATATATATATATATATATATATATGTAGGGCTGGGACCCAGTGCAAGCTATACCAGCAAGGAAGTATTTCTGAATGTGTCTGAAAGGGTGTTGGGTGCCCAAGGACCGTGGCAGCACAGCCCTGCTCTCCATACTTGCCTAGGACATAGGCCAAGAAGGTGCAGAAACACTTTGTAGTGGCCTTGTTAAAGGCTGGCAGAAATCCCAGCTGTGATAAACTACCACAAGCGTAACACATGTAATCATAACTGAAATTGTTAAGAGGCCAAAATGCAAAAAAAAAACCAAAAAAAAAAAAGGGAAAAAAAAAGTAGAGGTGCAGCTAGTTTTTGCAAAGAGTACTAGTAGAGGCCATATTGTAGAAAACTTTAAAAATGATAAATTCTGAACGAAGTGCTCTGTTTAGACACTCTTTATCTAAATATTGTATCTTTTTATCAACTGTAGTTATTTGTAGCACACACAAACACGTGTACGCTTCACAGGCGTACTGTAGGAGTTGCTTATAAAATCCATTGAGACGGTTTAGTCATCTAGTGAGATACCTACCCATACCATGATTTTGTTAGTTCTTATTTCACAAAAATAATGTTGGGGATGTGGAGTGAGATTACAAACTTCTGGTTTGTTCCAACCTATTGAAAAATTGCTTTAACACACTTTTCATCATTTATCTCCTCATTTATATTCAACTGCTGTTCTGGGATTTGCCAGATTCAAAGACTTTTTTTTTTTTTATTTTACTATTCCTCTGCTTGTTTTAAAACTTAAAAAAAAAAAAAAGTGATGTAGTAGCTGGTTGCACTTCATAACTGTCTGGGGGTGAAGTCATGACTCTCTTAACATGGATGGAAAAACTCTCATTGACTGTAGTGAAACTGAGTTTTCCTTCTGAAATCTGTTTTTAATTATGAAAACAAACCTTTTCCTTTTTTGCTTTGCCTTCTCCTCTCTCCTTGCTTGACTTTTCATCCCAGCTCGCTTGCATCATGTTCAAATGCTCCTACTTGTGAGTTGTAATAACAAAAAACTTTATTGCTTTTGGATGGTCGACTTTCCTCACTAATTCTTGTGCCTTTTGAAGAGGAGAAATAGCCCAATAGTTTTTGATGCTGCCGCCATCAGTTTAGGGGAACATGCTAAAGACAAGTCTGAAAAAATATACTTAGGTTATCTGTTCAGGTCTGGAGTTGTTACTGAAAGCCAAAGGAGCTGTATTCCTGACTAAAGGTATTAGAATGTACGTAAGTCTTTAAGATCTCACCCTAGGTGTCTCACTGAGCACTCAATGCTTCGACTGAAGTTAAAAATGAGTTTAGCATATGCTACAAGTTCTTAAGTAGTTGGTAGAGTTCAAGCCTGTTTTATAACTATACTATTCTGCCTCCCGAGCTAAAGCTTTTTTGTCTTCTTTGAAGAAGTGATTCTGCTTACAATGGCCAACAGGTATTGGAAGAAACCAGGCAGCAATGTTTTTCTAAACGTGTACGCAGTAAATAAAGCACAGTAGTTGCTTTAGCGAGCATTGTTCTGTTGGAAAGCCCTGGTTTTGTAATGCCTTTGTAAAGAGGGAATTGGATGTACAACTTCCTCCATTGTTAGGTAACCTCAGCAACCAGTTCCTATGAAAGTGTACATGAAAGAGACTCGTGTCTCTAGACATTGCCTTGCTGCAATTGCGTTTCTATAACAACTTGAGGAATCATTAATAAATTTGAAACATAGCTTCTGCCCCTAAGCATTTCTTGCAGCAGAATGGGGGTTTGTACCGGATTTCAAAGAGAGCATCGTGTTTACAGTTTATTTCCTCAGTAAAATAAATTACTTTTTCAAGCAGAATTGAGCCGATACATTGTATTAAAAACCTCACCGATGGCTCTGAAAGTTGTCCAGTGGTTAGCTTGCTTAAACAAGTCGTTATTTCTAACATTCTGTAAATTATTGACTCCTTTAAAACATGAAAACATTTGTCTGTTGAACTGTTCTTGGATTATTTTTTTTTTCTTCCTATATTATTTGTCTCTTCTCTTGTATCTGGAGATTTGAAAATAGCTGAAGATATTTCAGGTTTTATACCCACTTATTTTTATTTTTAGGTTTTTGTATTGCACACCTCTTAGAACGGAGTTTCAAAGGTTGCTTCTGAGGAAATTAATTAATGATGCTTTTTTGAGATACGTATTTTGTGGGATTATAAAAAGCAGCTTCTGATCCCCTTTCTTGTCAGTTAATTTGTCTGTTCCTCAGTTTCTGAAAGAGAACTGAGCTTGTCTTGTAATGAGATGTTTGACAACCGTTACATGGCTAACCAGAATGAGAAAGGGTAGTCATGGAAAGATCTTTAGAAATTCTAGTAACCTCATGCTTAATATACCTGTGTTCTTATGGTTGGTCAAAGGTTGTGCCTTTGTGGCTGCCATCCTTTTAACATACAGTGAAATCTAGAAAAGAGTTTTCTGCATGTTAGCGTTTGTTGCATTGCAGCTGTAAGTTCCTCAAAATTTTAGGAAAAATAAATATCGTTAAGCGAAATGCTCAAAGAATTTATGCATATTGCGGCAACTCTCTGTTTGTGCTTTGACTTGATAATCCTACATCTGTTCAGTGGTTATCATTGACAAAAGAACATGATTTAGAGCTGTAATAAATATTGGCCAGTACTCATACTAACCTGACTTTCAGTTGAAATTATTCCTCCAATTTAACCTTTAGAGATAGCAAATTTCGTTGCAGATGCGTAGTCTTCCCCAATAACGACAAAACTGCCTTGGTGAAAACATAATGTTCTGAAGAGTCTGCAATTATGACCGAGGTTTGATCAATATGTACTTCCTTAAAGATATAGTATAGCTTTCTTGTTAGAGAGCTAGGGAAATGATTTACCTTCTGTAGGACTGCTGTGTTGAAATGCACCAAGCACAGCATCACAAAGACAGATAAGACAGTTAATCTAAAAGTCCACTGTAGAATAACAAATGTTATTATTACGGCCTATGCAGAATGGCCTAGTGTGTTCCTAGAGAGCAGCTTAGATGATTCACGTAGTCCTTATTTCCATTACCGCTGTCTGTGATGACTAACGGTGTGCTGTCCAGAACACAGGATTTTTACAACTCCTCCTCTTCGTGAAAATCTGTTGCTCTACGCCAGCTATATCTGCTGTTATTTAAATGTCTCAAATATATACTTTCAGAGGACAAAAATATACAAGCGTTGCTGAGTAAAGTTGAGAGGAACTCTGCTAATTCTTGTCTTACGTTCACTCAGGCTCGTTACTGAAATCATCTCGGGATCTAGAGCTCAAGTCAATCCACTTGCATCTCTTTTGCCATTGAATATAAAATGCCGACTCGGAGCTGTCTCTTGTTTGCCGTGTAATTTTCAACCATTGACTCTGTTCTATGATGCCCTCAGGAGGCCATTAAGAAAGTAACTCATTGTGGGAATCCAAAGTGGAGTGATAATAGTTTGCCATAAACTGCATAATGGAAGGATTTTATAGATTGTTAAAGCTCATTTTAACATTCTTTATTTCGTCTTCGTCTTTGCTTTGGATTAACACAAAGACCGTTGCAGACAAAGGATGGATGATTGCTGATGGATTTGTGAACTTTGGATCGGGGTGTATAGGAGTCGATGAATCATAGAAGCAGATGGTTCCTATTGGGCAAACAGGTTCTGGGAAATCAAATTAGTGTGTATTTTCACTCATATTTTTGCAAATAGTAAGAGCACCAGTCATGATTTCAAGGCCTCTAGTGTGCTTTTACCAGATGCTTCCAATGAGAAATTCTTGCTCTTTCTGGCAGTGAGATTAACGCACACTGCCTGTCCAGCACGCTCCGTATACTCCATAGTTACGGACATTAAAAGACTTGAAAATATTGGTAAGTGTAATCAAACCACGTTAGCATAAGGAAGTACACTGTGTCTCAGAGCATGATTTTGGAGAGGATTGAGATGGTTCAACAGAAAAGACAATACTTAATATATCAACATGCAGTAGTGCCAAACCAGAAGGGTTGGGTGGAGGCCAGAAGGAGAAGGAATAGGACCATGTTCCTGGTGATTTGAGGAAGAGTGACAAAAGTACAGCGGTTGTCTACCTGTATTGAAATTACAGATGCAACATGGTAGATTTCTTTCTTGTTTAACTTGTAAGGATAAGAAGTATTTTACTTTTTTGACAGCATTTCACTTTAACGTTACTACTGTGGAGGTCCTCAGAGTGGTGAAAATACAAAGGAATTATGCTTATCCCCACCCAAGAATTACACCTTACGTGTAAAAGCCAATAGACACTGACAGGGAGGTAGAAAACCAAAGAGGGTTTAAACTATGTATTGCTTTAGGTTGTGGTTTTGTCATATTCATGACCTAATTGTTAAGCTTCTTAGTAACAAAGTAAGCTGTTAGAGGGATTTTTGAAGGTGGGCAATGATGTCATTTTGTTGAGCGAGAGTTGTGTCCCTGCCTTGTCCTTCAAGGTGAGGGAGAACATAAGACAATATGCACAGAGAGATGTTTGCTTTTATTTTTATCTTATGGGTAATGAAGTCTGACATCTTGATTGATGGGACAGAGCCATTGGGGACCTTGGAGGTAAGGTAAGGCAAGAAAATAGATGCTTGATGTTGTAGAGAATGAGGAGCCAGGAGAAGAAACAGCGCTGAGATCTGGTTGCAAATACCACTTATCTGGACTGGTGGTTTCACAAGTGTGTCCGGGTATGAGCAAGGGAAATTGCAACAGGGAGGCTCAAAAAAAAAAAAAAAAAAAAAAGGTGCGAGAAAATCTTTTTATGGTAGTCCACACATAAAAATGATGAGAGCCTCAAAAAGAAGTTGAGCTATGCAGATGACTGCTGTGTTATTGAAGCCGGTAGGCAGAGCGGCTCTGGCAGTGCAGGCCCAGATGATGTGCAGATTAGCAGGTTGCCTGGCAGGATGGCGATGTGGTACCCGGTAGACGAGAGAAGATGTAGCAGTAACTTTTTCTCACTCCAAATAACACCCAGACAGAAAATATGGCAACCCTGTTCTTCCCACTGCAATTAATCCTTGAAGGAGCTGGGTACTACCTCATTAAAACATCAAAACAATTTGTTAATTGGCTTGTCCATTCGAAAGTACGTACCTAGGAGTCCAATTAAATAATTGGACTGGAATAACCGGAATTCCAGTTTCTGTGGAAAAACAGATTTAGAATTTTAAATCTAAGTAGGAGCAAGCAGTAAACTAGCTCCTGTTTTGAGCAAAACCATTTGCGAATTAGAAAGAGAATTAGAAAAATACAGATGAAGCCAGTGGTAAACCAAAGCTCAAGCAATTCATTTAACTGGAAAAGGTACCCTGGGGATTTGGATGGATCTTAGTCTAGAGTTTTCTTCACTGTCAAGTGTTTGCTCCATTTTGTTGTCTGCAGCAGGGTCTCTCCTTGCATTTTATTTCTCTTCTTAACATTTTGGAGTTTCGTGGCCAACAATTTTTTTGATCTTCATTTTTCCCACCTTGTCAGTTTGAGAAAATTAATCAAATGCCTGACGGCGATCAGAACTAGTAATCTTTTGTGCCTGATCATTTAAGTTTTTGTATCTTCTTTTCTAAAGCTAAAATATATTTAGCTTCAGACCAGTGTGGCTGACGCATTCCCCCTCCATAAGGTTTCTCTATTTTGGAAGTCCACTGAGACTTTCAGATAAATTGAATTGACCTGTGCAGCTCTCTGCGTGTTTGTCTCTTGCCTGACCCTCCTCTCATATGGCAAGCATACAGATTTGAATGAATATGATTACATAGGAAAGCAAATTCTCTGTTTATAATTGCTTTTAATTGCTATTGCTTGGCAATGGAAAGTGCCAATACTCTTGTTTTTTCGGAAATGTTTTTTCTACAGGAACTTTTGTTTGAAATGCTGATAATCTCAGTTGTATAGTCCAATGACAATGCCAATGACTAGTTACTAGATATTATAATTGGTAGCTAATTGCAAGCTTCGCTTGCATGTCTAACACTTCGTTTATTCAGAAACAAATGTACCTTTTCTCAGCTGGGTATGGCTCTGGCTTGGGTGAAATTAGTAGCTCAGTGTTTTGTTATTCTGCCCTATGATCATCAGCCCTGCAAAAGTAGCTTTCCCTTTCATGTGCTATCTGCAGGGAATTTGTCTTTGTCAGCAGTGTTCCCTTATTCTGCATACCCAAGGATGGCTCTCTGTTTTATCAGGTGCTTCAGAATTATTCTGTGTTGTGTGGGAAGTCTCAGAGGAGGAATTTGCCCACTCATTTGGGTCAGGGATCTCTTCCCTGTGCGGCGTTTTCAATCCAGCTATTGCAATAATATGCAAACACTTGCGAACTGGAAGGTGTAACATCCTGTAAACAAAGAGGATGTTTATTAATATATTTTGCCTGTGCAAACTGTAAAGAACGAACAATAACGATGCAGTGTCTGATCCACATCTCCCAGTAAACTATCTGTTGGTTTTGTTTGGTTTTTTTTTTTAAGATGATCTGGATGATTTCTCACTAAAAAAGCAAGGGTTTTCATTTTAAAATTTGCAGATGTCCTATATCCCTTGAATTTGAATCATTAGCTAAATCCCTATAATTTTTTTTTTACTTTACAGTTATTCCCGAACTGTACTTTCAGGACAGCTTTTGTATATGAAACTTAAGAGGCGTCATTTCAATGAAAAAAAAAAAAAAAATTGCTATAATAAGATACAGTTTTGTTCTTTTTCTGCGTAGAGAACACGGAATTATTTTCCCTTTCAAGCAGCCTGCTACAAAGTGAAAGAAAATGTTAAGTACTTCAGATAGCTACAGCAAAGCTAAAGGTTGAATAGAAATCTCTGCCTTGCCGCTGCCGCTAGCACTGACAGTGGGTCTGATATTTTTGTGGCAGTTTGTTTACCAGATGGAAATATTTCATTCATCACTGTATTTTTTTTTTTTCTGTTGTTTGTTTGTCACAAAGAACAGAATTGGACTTCATCTCTTTTAATCATGGTTAGTAGAACTAATAGAAGGAGAGTCAAACACTGGTGGCGAGAAGGCTGGGAAATTTAACACTTATTTTTTAAAGAGAAATGAACTTACATATGTGAAAATGAAACTTTTTTCTCACCTTATCTTAATGTTTAATCAGAGACCTCACAACTCCCATTTTCCCTGTCTGGCGCTTACAGTTTTGGTATGATTACTCATACTGTTCTCCAAACTCGAAAGCTCAAGGGGAATGCCTGTGAGCACATACTAATGATACAGGTTTTCTGGATTAAATTCACTTCTGTCATTCCTAAAAAAGGAGTTAAGTTTGAATCGCTAAATCTGCCCAACTTCTGTGTAGTGCAATGTCTTTATGCCTGAGATAGAGGGGAAATTGGGAGATGTGGATTTATTTAAAAGAAAATGAATATTTAGCAAAACAGAGGTGCAAATGGTTCTCCTACGTCTGCAGGGAGAGGAGCACGCTATTTTACTGCAATAACTTGCCTGTTGCAAGGTGCAAAGTTTGATGGAGATTTATCTATTCTAATGCTGAATCTACAACGTTAATTTTGACTGTGTACGTTTTTGTTCTAAGTATTGGCTTGAGTGTTAAGTATTCGAGCCAGGAAAGTGCTCACAAGTATCTTACTACTATCTTTAAGAGTGCATCCGTTTAACTGCCAAGAAAAGTGATTTATAAGCAATATGCAGAATGGTCACGCTACAAATCCTAAATTCATTTAAAGCCCCGACTCCCCTCAGTCCACATTATATTTTATATTCCTCGTGAGCCTGATTCTTGTGAAGAGAGATGCGAAACCACGTGAAACATCAGCTCTGGATCCTTTCGTTTGCCCCAGAAGGTGAGTAGGGAAGTCGCCTTCCAAGTTCCTGGACCACCAACGTGCCTCAGTCGTGCTGTCCCCGGTGGAAACCCTCCCAAGCTAAGGGTTGGTTGTCTTTGTTCCCACTTCAGGCTTCTAATAAGGGAATTTGTGTAAACTGAGGTTGTTTTCAGCGTGGTGAGGTATTAGCTGTAATCTGGGTTGAAGCCATTCGTGTGTGGAACTAGTACTGGGAGTATGGGGCTCACTTGACTAGAAACCATACTTATTTTCAGCGTGTGTAGAATAAAGTAAACCGAACAAATGCTGGTTATCTTTAAGTAATTCTTACTGCTACGTTACAAACAGCGGTGCTCTCAGCGCTGCGCTCATTTGAAAGCTCAAAGGCTGTTTCACATTATAGCTTTATTCTCTGAAAATATATTCTTGCACCAAAAGAATCACTGAAATCTCAGACCTCCCTGCTTGGTCATAAGTCCTCTAAGCTTCCATCACCTCTTTGCAATGATGCTTTTAATGAGACTCTGCAGTTCACATCTGGCTTTTACTACTGTGAATGTGTGACAGAATACAAAGGGTTCATTGTTTAAAAATGAAGACCTGAGGCTTGTATGAAAGCAGTGGGAGTTGAAAGTGACTCTAAACAAAATCCATTTTAAACGAATGCAAGTCTTCAAGAGTGTTTCTTGTATATTTTACATATCAAAGGCCTCAATTCCTTATTTATGGTAGGTAAGAACTGTATGGGCATTTCTTGGTATTGTTTTGTCCTTACTTCGCTATATTAATGCTTGGTTACTTTAGGGTAGCATCTGTATGCAGGAAGTCTATTTATCTTTCCTGCCCCTAAAGAGGCAGCGAGTCTACCTTCTCTATTCAGGAAAGTATGTTTACACAGTACCAAATATTGTTGGCCTTTGGTGACAAGCAATGAATAATATTTGCAGTGGAAACAGAATAGCCTTCTGTCTTGTGGGCAGACCCTACAGAAGGGGTTGTGTCCACTGGAAAGCTCCCAAGCGCTATGGAGAAGGAGGTGGGTAGGGGCAGGTCCAGGAGGGGTTTACTGGCCGCTGGATCCAAGCGGTTGCGAGAAGGATTGCTGATCCTGCAAGCCAAAACATCTTGTGCTTTGGAAAGGGAAAG
>NW_009648255.1:5311544-5318276 GCF_000708025.1 Charadrius vociferus
GGAAAGAGAGCGGGCATTTTAGAAAGCACTTTTTCATCTGAAAGCAATATCTGTGGAATGACTTTAGCAGTGATCTGTAGCTGTGAAGAGCGTTGTGAGCGTTTTTGCTGTCCAACAGAAGGTACTTGCACAAAGCCCCTTTTGCAAAGTGCAGAAATACATTCACTTCAAGAATCATAATTTTTATAACTCATTAGTATTCTTGCAGAATTTCACCATATGTTATGGGAGTGATATATAGGGCACGCAAGGGGAGCCAGGAGACCCGGCTCTGCGTTGGCGTTCCCGTCGGATTGTTTTGTGTAGGCTGTGCTGGTGGGTTCTTTTTGCTTCGCTTTATTGTTGCTTTCCACCTCCTACTGTTTCTTTCTGATTTCTTTGAACTAATTCAGAATGGGGACAGTTTCACCCTGCTATGTTCTCTCTACTGTGTTACCTCGGATTTTTTTCCCCCAGACTACCTGTTGCTATTTTTCCAGCTAATTTAGCCACGCTTCATCTGGTAGCTGAGCTAACTTACTCAAAGCTCATAGGAGGTACTGGAAATGGCAATTTGCTGCGCCACGCCGGCACCTTGCTTGCTTTTGTACAGGTTGTTACAGCAGAGACCTCTAGATGATACCATAATATTTGTGCTGGTTTTAGACACGCTTATTAAGCTAAAGTCAGGTTGTGCCTTTTTGTGCTTCCCTTTGGTCTCTAGTGTTACTTACTTTTCAGCATTACTTATTTCATACAAAGAAATAAAATGTGGTGGTTCAAATTAATGGCATGTGTTCTCTTCCGTAAAGCCATGAGATCTGTTATCAAACAAATGATACTTCTGGAGAAGTAGAAACCTTATGATTGTGAAGTTAATCCTACTTAAAGTATGCAGAAAAGCGTAAATGATAAAGCCAACCCCATATTATAGGCGGTGTTTTCAATTTCCCATATAGTGATTCAGATTGGAACTGAATTAAAATTGGGTTAGAACTGAATGTGAATTGGAAGAGAACAGAGACTTCTCCCATACCTGGATCTAAATAGGTTTGTTTTTTTCTTCGAGTGTTTTTTCTGTGGTTCCACAGCAGTATTTCCTAGCTCTGTGTGCTATCAAGGCAAGCACCTTTCTACTGACAGCCCAGGGTTACTCACTTACTGTGACCTAAACAGTACTGTTCTTGAAGTATCAGTTAGATTTGGACTTTCATGAGGGTATGTAAATAGTCTTTTCACATATGACCAACGAAAGCAGGCACCTTTCCTCCTTTGCCCCAGAAAATACATTTTTGGGGGATATATTTTACCAAGAAATAGGCAACAAGGTAGGACTGTATAAAATTGTTTAAAACGAGGTGAATACTTTTTTTTGGTGAAGGTCTATGGTCATCCACGCACTTATTTTTTTATTTATTTAAAAAGATAAAATAGACTGACACTATAAGTACTGCAAATTCATTCCAAAGCAGATTTACAACATAACGGATGACCAGAGCTTTCCCTCACCTCTCTGCCTGCAAAAAGCAAGACTCCGGGTTCAGCCTCATCTCCTCTACTATGTCTAAGAGAACTTGGTGTCAAGTATTATAGCTTGACTCGTTCATAAACCATTTTGTACTAATGAAGGACTGTTTACAGTTTGTAAGGCTTTTGTTTGTTTTGAAGAATGCTACAGATAACTGCAGGCTGGGTTGGAGTGCTGAAAGTCTCACGTGGTCCATGTGTATGTAGTAGATGATGGAGTGCAGACCCGTAATCACCTCAGAGCTAAGGGTCCCTCAACAGGCAACTGGAGGGTAATTCTGGTTTAAACAGCAATATGTATTGCATTGAGGGATAATACTTTTTCTTTAGAAATGTATCACTACCAAATTTGGGTAATGCTATGAACAGTTACAATGTTATGATGAACTTCTCACCTGGTGATGTGTATTTGAATAAAATAATTGTCTTTTTTTTTTTTTTTTTCTTTTTCCAAAATTAGTTTGAGGAATACTGATTTTAACCTCCTTGATAAAAATTTAATAAAAAAGTTTGTCTCTGGAGCTGATATGCACATGTGATGCTGTCTGTGAGATTCAGTAATGTGAAAAAAAGAGCTCTTGGGTCACTTACCTCCATTCAGTTTACTTAAGGTAATTTTTGACGTTTGAAACCAAAAAAACTGTGTGTAATATTATGACAAAGTTTATGCCTTGGTAGATGGTTTTGTTTACTTAAAAGGTACCCTACAGACCCTTTGTGCCATTATTGTGGATTGGTAGGAATCCTGGGCCAGTTGTAGCTCACTGTGGCTAGCTGAAGCCTTTGCTTTGCTTCCTCTAGGGGGTCGGTAAGTGCTTTAGTTGCTGTTGGCGTTCGGAGGGTTTCTGTGAGGGACTTGATGGGATTTAAGGGACAGGTAAGGTACACTGCTGCTGCAGAGTCTTCAGAAATTAAGATTAAACATAATAAGATATTGTAGTCTTTGATTCAACGAGGCGTGAAGAAGAAACAATTTGTAGACAGGTTTGAATAAAGTACAAACAAGTCAACAGAATCACTGAAATTTTGCGATGCAGTTTTTTTCACCTGCAAACAGCTGATGGGCACAATCCGTAGGTCAGAGTGTGAGTTTTGTTTGGCAGCTTGTTCGGCGTACGCTTGGCTGGACTGCAGTCCAGTCATCACGGGGACTGCTGCCAGCTTGACCTTGTTGGGGATGGCAACCTCCAAGTCCGCCCCATCTGTGAGATGGAAAGGTTTGTGTGTCTCTGTGTGCTCGTGATGCTTACTCTGCTCATCTTCAGTTTTCTGATACATGACAGATGAGGTCCTGCAATCTTGTTTTCTTGGAAATGACGCTGTTTGTATTTCCTTTTTCTTCTCTAGAGGTTGAGTTTTTGTAATTCTTGCTAGTAAAGGGAAATTTAGGAGACTTGGTTCTCTAGAGTCAAAGCAACCCCTGTGGTTTGGCATCTGAATCTATTCCAAAGCAAGAAAGATCTATCCTTCTCCTTGGATTTAGTCAGAATATTTCAAAAGCTTTCAATCAGGCAGAGAGAAATATTGTAAGAATAGCTAATACAAACAGATTTCTACAAACACAGCTTGCCCTGTTGTTCTGATGCAGGTATGGATTTTCTTAGGTAAACTTTCTGAGGAAATAAATGGCAGAGACCTCCAGTATCAATAACATTTTGTGTTGCGTTGGTATATTTATCAGCCAGCATGAAGTGCCAAAAAAAGGGATTTTGGTAATTTGTGATATCCCTGCTCCTGGCATGCCATACACTGCGGCATTGGTGTTCTCGGGGGCTTTGGTGGTGCATACGCTTTGCATATCATACTGTTCGCTGATACTGAGATTAGTGTTAACCTGTCCTTAAAATGCAAGATAAGGAGTTTCAGCACCTCCAAGTCCTGAATCGTTGCTTTTGTAACACATAGCGTGATGCGAAATAGAGATGAGCAATTGAATACAGGAAAGATCATCAAGGTTTAAGGGAAGAAAATAGAAGAAAAAATATTAATTGTGTGTTGACTGTTTTCAGCTTCTGGAGCAGATAACTACTCTGGCTAGGAAGGTTTCTTTTCCCTTTATTCAGTCTCGTTATGTGGCCTGATTTTTGCCTGTTAACCTTTCACGCTTACGCAAGGTTAGAGCTTCGAGGATGTTTTGCTTTTCCCACTGAAAGCTCCGGTATGAGGAAAGTACAGAATGTAGTTTCATCTGTTGCAGCTCTTCAGCAAATATGATCTGCCGCAGAGCTGCTGAAATTGCCGGGCCGACGGTCAGATTGCTTTTGTCTGCCTCTTTTTGGGGGTGAGTTGTGGGCATCAATGCAGTAACGCTTTTTTAAATGGCATCCCCCTACCACCTGGTCTCTAAACACACAGCAGAGTTTGATTATATTAACTTTGTGATAAATGAGGGAAACCGAGGCACATTGTTGCTCAGTGTTGTGGTCATATGGTGACTTAGTGAAAATACCAATAATTAAGCTAAATTTCCCAGTCTCTGGCTATTTTTGTAACTCTTATGTGCCAGTTAATGCAGGATTTAACCCTTGCTGTCAAAGAGGAACGGGTGGCTACCATAGCTGCGTTTTTCAGAAATGCTGGCTATCCAAATAATTTGGGAAGTAATCTGGGATATGTGAGCTTGACGCCTTTGAAAAATAAGACTTCTGGGTTATAAAATGTTGCCCACAGTCTTCTAAAGTTCAGGTAATTCCAGAAAAATATTTTTCCTTTTACTGGTGTTTACCACTGGCACTGGTAAATACTCAAGTGTGTTGTCCAAGTGCTTTGTGTTGAGTAAAATGCAGTATGGCAGAAATGAGATCTTAAAGACCAAACCTATCCAAAGCTAAAATACAGTTCCTCCCCCCTTGGCCCTACCCCTCCAGGTTAATGACACCATAAATTGAAACAAATCTGAAGTGTGTGTCCAGGTCAGGCTGCCTTTATTCCTCCTGTCTTCAGCTTGATCCAAATACTCTGAAGTCTTTCCGTTGTCTGCTTTGGGAATAGACCAGGCTCTAATTGTCCCTTTAGTGAGGAATCTTACAGATTATTTTTTCTTTTGCTGAATTAATTTCTTTTTGTCTTTGAAAAGAGACTTTGGATGCCAACGAAATGAGTGTTATGCAAAAGGAACTGAGATTTAAAAATAATGATAATAATAAAGATAATGCTTCTCTTGCACTTCCTTTTGATGTCCACAATAGGAACATCCTGGGACAATGACGAGTAGAAGTCAGTAGAGTCTTCCCATTAAGGTCATACAAAAAATAAAGAATATTTCATGAAGCTTTATAAAGATGAGCTAAATCTTCAGATACTTTTCT
Organism: Charadrius vociferus; assembly: GCF_000708025.1. Taxonomy (NCBI): domain Eukaryota; kingdom Metazoa; phylum Chordata; class Aves; order Charadriiformes; family Charadriidae; genus Charadrius; species Charadrius vociferus. Next base: position 5,316,359 of record NW_009648255.1, read on the forward strand.
TTAATCTGTTCTGTAGTAGATTGATAAAGCAATTGGCTATAAAGAGACTAACATATTTCCTTGTCTATTCCAAACTTTTTTCAAAACTGAAGCATCCTAGGTTGTTTTTTGGTTTTGTTTTTTTTTTTTTTGTTGAAGCTTGACAGCATCAAAGGTCTTGGAGAACTTGTGTATGTTAAAGAATGTATAGCTTTTATAAATGAATAAAATTTTGAGTAATTATAAATTAGCATTAGAAAAACACTCTTAAAAAAATGTTTTATGAATAACACAACCCTATTGTGACTGTATGACATCTTAATACTTTAGGTAATACTGTTTTAATTTTCCAAGAAACCACGACCCATATGTATTTTTCCTGAACCTTTATATCCAAAAAAAGGTATAGAGGTCACCCAGTTCCTTGAAATGTGTTCTCTTTAGCTAAATCACAAGTGTTGTTCTTTTAAAAGAGCAAGTGCAGTAATGAGATGCCGCCTTCGTCCCAAAGAAATTCGGAGCCAGGAAAGAAACTCTGTGGGGAAACCAAATGTAACCATCTGATATTTTATGAAGAATGATTTCTCCTCCAGGGTTACCATTTCATGTTTTTATTCTAATAGATCTTGTTAAACAATGAGGCAGGTAACTCTGTCCTTAGTTTTAATGACTGGTTTCAAAAAAGTGTTGCTGTTCATCAAGTTGAGTGCTTAATTATTGTTCCCTAGGCCATTTACAAATATGCCTTGAAACAGTCTATCAGTGTAAAGATTAATTGAAGTCATTTTGTTGTCTGGGGAAAATTTGAAGTAATTTTGTTGTCTAGAGAGAATTTCAGAAACTTTTCTTGATGTTCCCTGATTTTATGAGTAGGCTCACAGGTAAGGTGACTTGTGGACTTGTGTTGGGGTTCTCATGTGTGATGCAGCTTTTTTTTCAGCTTTAGACAGTCTCGCACCATTCCTAAAACTATATACCTTTGTTCAGGAGCTGATACAAAGCCCATATCTCAGACTTTCAATCGACCCACGGCTTGTGTGTTGGCTTCCTGCTGTGGCTCAGAGGACCAAAAGAACCACTTCAGAGATCAACAGGCTATGATAATATGAGAGAATGAAGAGACAGTGATCTTTTTCTTTTAACAGCTAGCAAAAGTTGCTTCATTAAACCAACATCAGTATAAAAAAATACCTGTTCAAGTAGGCAGTGCCCACCTGCTAAGAGGCTGGCATCCCAAATAGCGTGTTCTATTTGATGTATATTCTGCTTTTCATCAGTGCCTGTGGGCTTTATGAAGTGTTTATGAACTTCTTCGCTTCTCTCATTATGAAAATGCATTAACCTCCAGGCTGGAGCTCCTCGGTCATTACATCACATGCCAGTAGCAATAGAGAAAACTGAGAGAGAACTTTTAAAAATTTTATTCTCCTCTTTTGGTAGCGTATAAAGGTCCTGGTCATGCTTGGGCCCCCATTTTGCTGAGCAATGTACAACTACATAACAGGAAGGTAGTTTCTTTCACAGATATTGTAATAAGATAAATATAAACTTAACAATAACAGGTGGAGGCAACAGATTGAGAGAGCATAAGTTAATGATGATATCATTATCATTAAAATATTAGCAGTGGTTATTTTACAGCAGCTGCTTAGTTGTCTAGAACAACCTATCCAGCTAAAGTAACACTGATACAGGTGAGAATGTAGCTTCTAATAATAAAAAATACTGCAGAAGACATTATGGTTACCATCTTGTCATTGATACAAAATCATCTTACCCTTTCTTTGCACTCATTAATGATTTTGAACAATTACTGCACCTTTTCAAAATCTGATCCAGAAGAGGGTTCTTGTGGTGGTCTCAGAGCATCTAATGTTGTAGTGAGATGTAGGTTTGCTCCTAACCCATGCTACTTTTGACGTGTATTTTTTAAATTCCT
>NW_009648255.1:5318286-5318573 GCF_000708025.1 Charadrius vociferus
CTGATATCTGTGCTGTTGGGGGAGATTTTATTAAGGCTTAAATAATGAATTTTTAAAGAATTGTCCATTCTTGGGCACAGTGTTGGAGTCTGTCATTTTAAAAATTGATGGAGAGACAAAGGGAGTGCACATATCTGTGGAACCACGCCGAGTGAAACCATCACAAACAGCAAGTGGAAGGTGAGGCTAAAAGAAAGACATCCATTTCATTTTTTCAAAAGCTTGGAGACATGGTGCCTGATGGGGAAGAAAAGCAAGCCCAATAATACGGTGACAAATTTCCCTAC
>NW_009648255.1:5318595-5339882 GCF_000708025.1 Charadrius vociferus
CTACAAGTGTATTCAAGTGTCTCAAATTTAGCCAGACGTCTTTACATGTTACTTTTGAGGGGTTGTTTTACATTGAAATAATAGCAGCCAGAGGGAGAAAGTTAGGATTGCTGTGGCCATAAAACCAGAAGCAGCTTCAAGGGAAGTACTCCTTTAGAAAGAGATTGGCGTGAACTAGGTTTTCTTTCTGATCATGTAAAAGCCACAGTAACATTGTTTTAATTTAGGTTTCAAAAGATAATAGTGAGATGTGGGCATCTCGGGCTGAGGAGCCATGGGCTAAGGTGGGTGAGGTCCATAGTGCTCCTTCGCTGCTGCTGTTCTTTCTGCAGAAGTCTGGCAATAAAGTTATGACATGTAAAATGGTTCTTATTTTAGTCATTGCTCTCATTAAGATAAGCCTGTGAAGCTGATGTCTTGCCATTAAGAAGACGAGGGATTTTGCAGTGTGTGCTGAGTGTGAAAAGCCCCAGAATCTAATAAAATCTGGGAGTCTGTCCCCACCAGGAGGCAACTGCTTTAGTCCTCAACCTGATTTGCCTGTAATAAATGATTGGAGCAAACATATCATTAGTAACTGGAGTATTTATCGTGGCTCTTCCTAAAATAGTGATGATTCCTGGAACAGTATAGGGGAGCTAGAGTTGTAATGTGCGCACTCCTTAGTTCTTGCTTTGCTTCAAAGACGTGCTGCCGTACGTATCCACTGAAGGGGAGCTGGAGAAGCTCTTGGCATCAGGCCGTGCCAGTGGAGTCAGCGACTGTCCATTAATCATCGTGGTCTCTTCAGTTCTTGCAGCTCTTCTGTGGTTCCCGGGGCTCTGAGCTGTACCTTGCCCCTCTGCAAATGGGATACAGAAGCAGCTGTTCGCTGAGAGCAATTTCCTGGGAGAAGAAATATGTTAAGTTTTGAAATAACTTTTCAGAAAAGAGTAGAAAAAAAATGCCTTGTTTGGATAAACAATTTATTAGGAGAAATTTCTTGAAAAGGCAGTCTACTTGGTTTTAAGTGATGTAGCTTTGCAACATACCATTTTGCAATGTAAGCCTGCAGGACCTATAACATGTTGTCTTTGCTCAGCGCATCACATATATTAATAATTAAAGTTGGATTTCAAGGGACAACTGGGCTTTGATATGCAACTCCTCTGCTCTGCCTCCTCCCTTTTTTGTTCATTAGGGACCTTTGGAGTGAGGGAGGAAAAGGGAGAGCTTTTCCGTGCGCTTTTGCTTTGCGCAGTGAAAGGGTAGGGGTTTTGAACTGCATTTACAATTATTTTTTTTCATTGGACTTGCTGATTGGATTAGCAATACTGCTGGCTTTATTATTACCCCTGATTAAAGTCAGGGCACTGGGGATCTGACAAATGAATTCTGTCTGTAGTTCACCCAACACACACTGTTTAATCCTGTTGATTGCAAGGCTTACCAAAATTGTTTAGTCACTAAGCTAGTTCTGTACGTCCGCGAGGAGAAAGAAGGTAAATAAAAGATGACTCAGGAGAAAATGAGTTTGCAAATTATGTATACTCATATAGCCTCTACTGAAAGTCCAGAAAATCAGAGTGTTAAAAGTTAGAGCTCTGGATGACCTTTCACTCATCTGGTCTGTCCCTCTACTAATACAGGATTATTTCCTATGGTATACATCTTCCTTGTAGAAAGGAGATGAGGTCTGAGTACTCTGCCCATGAAAATCTACTCAGTGGTGAAACAAAAGGAAATGCAGTAGGTATTTCATTCTTATTCAGTCTTCTGGGTTCCTTGGACCATCTCCTAAATGTGGAGGAATGAGCAAGTTATTTTGCTTCCATTAAAGATCTTTTTCTTTTTCTCTCCATAAAACTGAACAGCGTAATGGTTCTTCACTAAGAGTATTAGTGGCAGACAAATTAGTAAGCAACTATTTTCAGTTATAATTATCTTTGAGGTTTGGGGTTGTCATTGTTCTCCAAATGCCTGACGTCTGTAGTCCTCAATTTCTGCCACATTTTTCAGGCAGCAGTCCTGCTTGTCTCTTACCATGTGCTGTCAAGTAATTAGGCAGACTGTAGCCAGATTTAGTGGTCATCCTTCTACTTTGCCGAGATTTTTGCAGCGCGCTGTTCAATCTGTCCTCTGTTCCCGTCTTCTCCTGCTCTTTCACTGCAAGTGTGACTGGTTTGGTGGAGATTTCCAGAGTTCTGGTTTCCAGCCCTTGGGAGTAATGAGAACAAAAGATAGATCCTAATGGGAACAGAAGACTAAAACCTGTACTGAGTAGTTGGTTGCTGAGACTGCAAGTTATATAGCGGAGATGATGCATTTCGTGACCTCTTAAGAAAAAGCCTAGTCTTAAAATATCTTGCTAAAGACTTGAAGGACATGAGGAAGTTCACCTGAAGAGGTGAACCCCACTGTTCTGCAAGTGGAGGTCGTGACTGGTCCCTCCTGCGCAGGATTGTTTGTGCTCCTAGAGGGGAAACTGGGAGGCACAAATGAACATTTAGACTCATTTGTTGTGCCCCGCTCAACAACACTGCTTTAGGAATTGAGAGTTGGCCTTGACTTCCCGGGTTTACTGCTTAATTCAGTACAGTAACATTGGAAATCTTCTGTTAGAAAACACTAAATTAGCTTTAGACTGTAGAAGGAGGTTATATAAATGAGACGTGATAAATCAAAGCTTTTTTTAAGGGTGTAATTTGTACTGAATACTCTTGGAATGAGTTTCGTGGACTTGGAAGCTGAATATTACAATTTCAGTGTGGCAGAAATATGTTTTGGTGAGAATTAATTCCTGAGTAACAGAATTATGTTTATGTCTGCTCAGGCTCTATCCTCTCCAAGGCAGCATCTGGCTTATTCTCCTTCCCAATTTTACATTTGGATAAAGTCCGAATAAGAAAACTCTGGGCTGTCGTGCAGTTCCCCAAGTAACTCGGGGACCCATTCCCGCTTAGATCCCTTTCTAGAGCTCAGCTCATTGCCGTAACAGGTCCTGGAAAGTCCCTGAGCACCCAGATAGAGGGCTGATGTTTTTGTGTTCTAACTTCCTCTGAGAATTCACTGCGTAGCTTGGCCGGATTTGCAGACGACAGTCTGCAGTCTGGACCAAAGATGAAGGACAGCTTTTGCTGCGGCAGCTTGTCCTGATGCTTGGATTAGTGTTGTGCAGTGGGCACTGGGCTCTTCTGCCCCTCGCTGCTGCCTCACCAGGCAAGAGTTATGGGGAAGGTGGTAGGAATGAGCTGCCTTGGCTTCCCTTAGCACCTCTGCTTCATCAGCAGCTACTGCATGTTTAACCATCCTGCCGTAATGAAGCAGGAGAACTGGGAGCATCTCTACTCCCATTAAGGTGGGGAGTAGTATTGGCCCAACGAGGTTGCTCTCACCACTGCCTTGAGGAGTTGGTGTTTTCCGCCCTCCTTGCCTTGTTCAGTGCCTTTTCCGTTGCTTCTCCCTCTCATCTTTGGGGGCTTGGCTTCTGTATTTTTTGTTAATAAATTGAAAATACACAGTGGTACTCAAATCTTGTTAAATGATGTTTGGGTTGCCTCGTAAAACAAGATAATTGTGCAATCACAGAATGGTTTAAACATCTGATTTGGATTTGAAACAAAAATGCTGTGTAATTGCTCTCTAAAACTTGTAACTCGCACATGAAATGGATGTTATCAGGCAGATGTTCTTTTATTCACCAGCACACTCCGTATCTCTGGCTCTTAAGTAACAGGATAAGCGAAACATGCTCAATTAGCTCAATTGTCTGTGGCTAACCGTTATGCCCAGCTTCTGGTTTCAAGGTACAGCTCTGCAATAACTCATGACAATTTTCTCATATACCAGTGAACTGAGCCAGAGCTACAGGACATAAAAGAACATAAAAGTTGTGGGAACAGTGGCACTTACGACTGCCCCCTGAAAACTGAGGGTTTCATGTTAAATAGGCTTAACGCTGCATCAATATGTAAAACAACTCGCACCTTGCTACAGAGTTACTTGGATGGAAACCTTCTCTCTAATCAAGACAGAAAGGATTTTAAAATCTTCATTCTTTCAGGAGTAAAACTTTAAAAAACTAACTTATTTTTTTTGCGAACTCAGAATTGAATACTGTCTTTTTTGTGGGCACTTTCTCCTCAGTTTCCCACCCGTTTGCATTTTCTGAAGTAATTTCAGTTACGTTTCCTGGGGGAGGGCCACAAACCTCCCAAGCAATTGCCACCTCTTCCCCCAATCCGTGAGCAAATTCCCAAGAAATCTTAGTCTTTGAGTAGTACGAGAGGGGGCTGTTGACAGGTCTGAAAGTGTCATCCTGACAGAGTACAATTCCAGTTGTCCTTTTGCAATTTCTCCTCTGAGAAGACTCCGCCATTGCCGAGAAGTTGTCGGGACTGCGGAGTAGGTAGTTAAAGATGGCTGGAAAGAAAAATCCCTGTGAACCAGAATTTCAGTGCCGAGAAGTTCTCAGGACTGTGGAGTAGGTAGTTAAAGATAACTGGAAAGAAAAATCCCTGTGAACCAGAATTTCTTTTGGTACTTCTGGTGCCTGTCAGTGGCTTTCCCCTTGTCTTGTTGCGTGATTGCTGCTAGATCTTCCTGCACGTCATTTCACTATCTAAAGATGGGGTTTTTTTCCCTCTGCTGAAACCCATTGCGCTGTCACCAGCTTTGCAGCACATATTGATCCCTAGTCAAGCACACACTCGCCCGGCCGTTAGCAGCGTCTTGCCTCTGGGCTGCTGCTTCTCGTTATTTCTTCACTGACCGCTGTGCTCTCCGAGAGATGTCCATCATCCCGCTAAGTGCATTTGAAAGGCACTGACTCTCTGGTGTTCTCCTAACAGAAAAACAGTAATAAATCTCTTCTCTCAAAAGCAATGCACAATACATAACTTGAATCTTTCTCCCTTTTGTCCCACAGCTCAAACTTACATATATTTTTTTTAAAACTTACCATGTTCCAAAACATTCCAGGACTAGAAGAATTAAACAAAACAAAAGAAATTTACCATATAAGCTTGGAAGGCTCAGTACAGACAAATAACCCCAAACTTTGGCCTTAATTCTTAAAGCTTGATTGTGTCAGATCTGGTCAGCAATCAGATGGGAAAGGCCTGGAAGAGGCAGAAATCACTTGTAAAGGAGTGTGGTGGGCAGAGACTGGCTGGTTCTCTGTTGAACAAAAGCCTCATCTCGGCAGTAAAAGGCAAGGGATAGTAGTAGGTGATGGGTTTGGGGTGCCTTTAAACCCAAAACTTTATTCTTGTTGCCCTTTTATGCTGTGTTAACCAGCTAAAATCTAAATCGGGATGTTGAATTTGTCTAGCTAAATTCCCTCCGAGGACTCAAATTAGACTGCCCCCCAGCTCCCTCTTGCTGATTGCAGGCAGATTTCTCTTTCTATTCCTTTGTCACGTAAGAGGAAATGAATATCCTCAAACATAAACTCTTTTATTGCATAGATGGAACCATCTTCTTTCAAGTTCATTTTCTTTGTTGTATGTCAGCTCCTAAAGGCATCATACATGAGTCTAAAAAATAAAGGCAGATATGGTGACTGAGGTCCGCATTACTCATCGTTCTAAATAAAACACACTCCTGAGCTATAGATAAGAGTAGCTGTAGATGAAGTGAAGCAGCACAAAGTGTGCACGTAGGCATCTCTGTCTTCTGCAGGACACAGAGCTGCCAGGAATCCTCCTTCCTCCAGGAGAACTAACAAATCCTGTTGCTGAATGAATTAATTACTAGGGGAGGGAAGTTTAGCTCTTAAAAGAAAATGAAGGGAATAACCACCATAAAACAAAGCACCTTCTGATTTTATCAGAAGTACTGATGGCACTTAGAAGCGTTTATGGGGTAGTTTTTCAAGTAGAATTAGGACAAACAGAGAAAAAAAATAATCATACGCAAGCGAGGCTTCCAAACTAATTTTAGGAGACTAAAACAATGAGGAGAACCCAAGGTGCAGCATAAGACTGTAAAGGGAATGTAACTTGTGTAGTTGGCAGTCTGAGAATCTGTGTGTAGTCATCGTGAAATATTGTTAAATTAACAAAGTTGCCTCGTGATAAAAATTGATAGTTTTTTTCTCTTTATCAGACTTTGTTTTGTTTTTTTCAGGAGAAAGAAAACCAACATAATATTTATTGCATTTAAAGTGTACCTAGGCACCTTGAAACCTAGTCTGTGGATTAAAATGACTTAGGGATAAACACAGGTTTATTTCTGATCAAAGCAGAACTTACCGGCTGAAATTTGTGTGGCTTTTTGGGGGTCTGCTCTGGCTGTGCCGGACAAGTCTGCTAAAGAAAGCTGTGGCTGTGCTACGCAGGAATGTCAAATTCATGGTTCTCATTAACCTGAAAGGGATCTCGGACACGGGCAGTAAGGAGAGGATGGAAATCCGGCACTTCCTTGGAGGATATTTAAAAAGCTTCTGCACTTCTGCTAACCTAAACGGGGGATTTAACCTTTCTAGCAAATTCAGGTCTACCCGGCGGTGAAAATGGGCCAGCTCTTAAAAATCTCCATCCCTTTATGCGCTGTCGTAAGAGCGTTGCTGCAGGGGAGCTGAAGGTGGGTGCTGCGGAGGGCTGTCCCGGGGTGCGCGGGCCGCCCCCGGCCCAGGAGCGGCGGCTGCTTTGCTTTCACATTCCACAGTGGCAGAAGATAAATTTCTCCGATTTGCAGTTCACCGCTTGAATCGGGCTGCAAAACAGAGGAAGGCGGGGAGGAATCCTTAGTAGCTGGAGGACGCGATAATTTTGCGGATAATTTTTCTGCTGCTTTTAATGCCTGATTGATTACCTTATAAAGAGCTTAGAATTAAAGTTTAGTTTAAGCCGCTCTGCTTCTTCCTTTAATAAAATTGTCTTCCTTTGAGGTGGGACAGAAGCAAGTAGTTTTGAGCGCAGAACCTGGTGTCTGTAAGTTCATATAGGTTGGCCTAGGCTTATGGGGATCTGCAAAGCACTGAAGATTTGAGGTTTCTGCTTGGAAATTGAGCACGTGCCACATTTAGCATTCCATCCCAACTATTCCACCACATTCTCATTCCACCTATTAGTCCCCCTATGAGGATACCTTTGGAGAAGGCAAAGAGATGGGAACGGAGAGAAGCTGAGAGAGGACAGTAGTATTGGAACAACATGAAATGAAAACCAAAACCCTTCAGTTATGTTGACATTTTAGTATTTTAAGATGAAGAATACCATTCAATACTGCTGTGGTACATCCTAAACCCAACTGGTGGTGTTTGTCTTTAAATTGCAAGTAATTAAGGCTTGGCTGTAGATTAACCCAAGATCCAGATCATAATCTAAAAAGATGACCTCTTTTTGAAAGCTGGGTATTTCAAGACGGTGCTTGCTGTTTTTCTTTTATTTCTGTTTGGTTTTTTGGCAGTACCTGCTTGTTGATCAGTACCCCACATACGCCAGAAACAGAGCAGCCCACCCTTTACAGACATAAAAACAATTTGTACCATATATTTTAGATACATCTATGTTCCTGGATGGATAGAGAAAGAATTTGATTTGGCAAAACTAAACTGTACTTTATGAAGCAGTACGTAAACCCCTTCCATCCTGAAGCTTCTGTTGACTTGTTAATAGGAGTATGAAGAAGTCATGAAATAATTTTTGATAGAGTCATATTGTGTGCTGTGATGAGAGAGTTACACTAATGAGGGCTGACTGAGATTCATTGATCTTGGAAAAGGTAGGAGAATAGCTAATTATTTCATTGCAGAGAAGATTAAACCACATAGAGAAAATGGGTGGTGGGATGAGATCCACGTTCATGGGATCACGTTGTTGGAGAACACAGCATTGCTGAGAGGTTGGAAGGGGTCTGAAAATGTGGCTCAGAGAAGGGAAAAACAAGCGGCTGTTATTTGCTAAGGTAAATGAATGTGAAATAGTAATAGAAATGAGGTTGTAAGGCCTGGGAGAACTTGAAAGCGCCACTTTTTTATTAAAGTTTCTAACACTTGGGAAGACGACGGATAATTCTGAACGCACGCGGTATGCAGATGTCTAGCAGCAGCCAGGGAAGGTGTGGAATTTGAGACTTCACTGGAGGTAAAATAATAAAAGAAGTGTTTCAACAAGGAAGCATTCAGCAGTATGTGAAAGATTGAAAGGAGACCATGTGAGATCGTGGCTCCGCGTGTGTACTCACTGGGGTGGCAGATATCTCCTTCCTCCGTGAGCCCAGACAGGGCCCTCCATCTCCCCCTTTCCTTGGTGAAATGGGAAGATTGGTGTTTCCCTGCCTTGCAGGAGAGTGTTGACAGTAAATGCATTGAAGACTAAAAAATTCTCATCAAATAATACAGACCTTGGACTGGAAGAAAGCTCTTGGGCCACTGACAGAATTTCCAGCTAGCATGAGCAGATGCGTCTTATTAATCCCTCTATAAACTTGTTAAGCAATTGCTTTAAAAACCTTATGTTCTAGTATTTGTATCTTTGTTTCAGATCTTACTGTCATTAAATATTTTTTCAGTGCTGTTGTTGTTAAACCATCTGGTGGTGGAGGCAGATCTCTAGTTTTTTCCAAGGTTTTCCTCATCTCTTCCTGTTGGGTTTTGGTTTCCTGGTTTAGTACCAGACATAAATCCAAAGAAATGAAGAGTTGAGGGGCTAAAACACTATTAATTCTTTTGTTTTATGACCCATGTGCAGGCAGCTCTCATTTAAAAAAAGTTGAATCTTCACTGTTATGAAAATTCTGCTTTTTCATTGTGTTCAGTTAAAACAAACATTTCAGAGCACGATATATTATAGGTCTTGGACATCTTGTGTAAAATGTGTGCTTTTTTCAGGAAGTCAGCGGAAAAAATATGAAAAGAAAGAGGGGAAGAAGTCCTAATCTTTTCTCTTCCCAGTTTGTCCACCTTCATGCCAATAGGAGCATTTTTCTCTGCGTAGAGTTGGCTCTGAAGGAAAATCCTCTTGGAAAGAGGGCAAAGCTGATAGCAGAGCAGAAAGTGTTGGGTGATTGCAGTTCCTTTGGAGAAAGGGACAGAAAGATGAGCATCTCTTAAACACATCACACTCCACAAACCAATTTTGTATCTCCGTTTCAATTAAAAATCTTAAATGCAACTTCATACTCATGTAAGCCGTGGCAGAGCACCTACAGGTGACTGATCGGTCTGTGTGTGGCAGTAGGCGGTGACTGGGGAGGAAAGTTTGCACTAAATCTACAAAGGGGAGCAACGGGAGAGGTGAATCCTGTCATGTTGTCTTCGAACAAAAACAGGTGATCATTAGCAGGAATATCAAATGTAAGCACAATAACATTAATCAGGAGAGAAGAAAAAGATGTGTTTGCAGGTGGTATTTTTGGTTACTATGACGTTTCATTTAAAACTTTTAGATGTGCTGCTGGAGATTAAGTGCAAAATACTTTTAAAAAATACAGGCAAAAGCCTTGATGGCTTTGTACAACATGCATGGACACAAGGTACAACTTTTCATGTTGTGTTTTCCTACTTTGGCTTCTTTATATATATAACTAAAACACAGTACATTCTTTCTGGTCTTCAGAAATCAAATTTGTGGCATTAATTAAACACTCCTTGGTACTGTGTCAAATGTGCAGTGGCCAAAATGCAAAAGACAGACTTCTTTGTTGTTGCATGTTAAAGCCAATTGTATTTGCCCAGGGAAAGATTAGCTACAATAGAAAATATGAACTAATTTTTTTTTTTTTTTTTTCCCAATTCAGGGTTGAGTGCAGTTCTTTCCCCTCCTTTTTACTTTCTGGTAGAAGTAAGCAGAAGCATCTGGTTGTCTTTTCCCAGTTCTCACCTCATCTTTTAATTGGCTGTTTTATTTAGGTTCCCTTTTACTTGGGTTAGTGAAGGTCACACTCTTCTTTGACGTCATTAGCTGTGTGACACTTTTAAAACCTTAATTTCTGTAATAAATCTGAGAAATGTAAGTTTGAATGTGGTATAAAGTCCTTTTGTTGTCCTTCTGTATTTGCATGTTGGTCGTTTGTGGACTGAAATTACATTCGCTATTTTCTTTACTAACAAGGTCAATGTATGACCCCTACTTCCACCTTGCCGCCCTGGGTTGAATTGCAGCTCCAGCAGTTCATGCCGACATTAGATACATCTGCTTCCGCTTGAACAGCTGTAAGAACAGAGAAGTCAACTGAACAGTAATATCAAGTTCTGTTGATGCCACTCTCTTTCTTCAGGCCAATTTGAATCACTCTCTAGGTAAACATTTCCGTCCCAAACATTTCTACGTGGTTTCTATCAGCGTATCAAATTTTACCTTATATCTGTATTCTGTTTTGAAATATTTATTTGAGGCAGAATTGGCTTTAAGTGAAACTCCACCAAAAAAAAAAAAAAAGTATTTTTGTGTTCAGTGTTGCGTCTGTTGGTTCAGCATCCTGTCGGCCGCTCTGATTTTGGATCCTCTTCTCCCAAGTGACCTGCAGGCTGATACCAGACTTCTAAGAAAGTCTTGGTGTGAGCCACGCAGCCTCCACCCTGGACCTGTGTTGTGTACAGCTGCACTGATCCTCAGTATTTAACAAAATGATCAATGTGAAAGAAGAGACATCCCTGTGGCAGCTGCTGCTGTTCTGGGTTCTTGGCCAGGATGGCAGCAGAAGTGCACATCAGCATCCTTGGTGCCATACGGCTTGAGACTGTTGTGTCACACACCATGTGGAAGATGAGAGAGAATAATTTCAGCTGAGTATTTAGGGAAGGCTGCCGGCTATTTTAGGTGCCTCTGTGTCCTCATATTGACCCTTTCTCTGCAGTGTATCTGCTTAGTTAAATCTTGTCAGCATGAGGGTACGCAAGACATACTTTTCCTTATATCCGATAAATTCGTCCGGTGAGAATATTACTCCAATAATAAATTTTACCCTACATCTCCCTCTCCTCATCCCTCCTTCCTGTTGTGAGCAGGCTTTACATCCTGACATCCCCTTTAAGTGTCTTTACAAATGACTGAATTAGTTTTGTTTTGTGACTCTTATCCCGCATGTTAAAGGAGATCGGCATTGTTGGTGGAGCTGATTTTTAGCTAATGAATGACTTGTATTTGATATCAAATGCCCCATTTTAAATACAAACAAAACACATCCTGCCAAAATGAAAACAAAGCGTGTGAAGCAAAGACCAGGCACACAGGGCTTGAATGATGTGCAGAAGTTGGTTTTTTTTTTTCTCTGTGAACTCTTGTCAAAGTCTAGAATTCATGAAAGCGAAAAAGAGCCTTGATTCACTTTGCCTGCCCTCAGGGGATATATATGGCAAAAAGATTTAAAATTCTGATCCAGCAGCTTCAAAAACATGGCATCGGAAATGAATTATTTTCACTATATAGCAGCAAGTGAACTTTTACACTGAAATTATTCCTTTTGAACTTCTGCGTGGTGTGCAACACAACTGTCTCGAGCCATACGGCACCGAGAAAACGCCGGCTTTCCGTGCTGCAGCCTTTCTGGCTCGGAGTCGTACCGACTGCTGTCAGGCTGCTGTCTCTTCTTTTGTATCGATCATCTGACTGGAAAATGAAAAGATAATTAACAGTCTGATATTTAATAGGGAATTGTTTTAAAAACAAGGAGAAACCTAGATGGCAGGGTTTCCTGGTGGAAATCACCTGGAGATTGGGTATTTCACTTAACTGCAAATTCGCTTCATAAATCTTAATGGCTCTGTTCCATAGGAAATGAATTTGGTGTCAGCAAATTTTAAAACTATGTCTGAAGTGTCTAATGAGTTTATAAGCCACTAGAGAAGATAGGATGCTTTGCTTGCAGCATGGAGCTTAATTTGATATTCAAGGTCAGCACATCAAACTTCTTAATCAAGACCATAATGAGGAAAACATTTCTACTTGAGCAAAGGAGCAGAAAATAGGAGCAGTACAAGGAACATTTACACAGCTGATTAACATGTTCTTGTTTTAGTCTCCTGTCAAAGTTGAACCAAAACTCTTACGCGCTTTTCTATTAAACTAGTGCATTAAAATGTAAAAAAAATAAAATAAAATTACCTTAGTTTCCAAGGGATTGGTAAACGGCTGTGAAACCACATCACTCCATTTTATTAGCAAGGTGACAACGTTCTGGTGCCCTACATTTCAAATGGAAAATCTGAAGCCTTCAAGATGTAATGCATTAAATGTTCTCTTAAATTGTGCCACAGTAGAAGCAGAGCACGGGGAGAGAACTCCAGGAACGCTTCGCAAAGGAGCTGGGAGCTGCTTTGGGGAATTAGTGAAGGTATTCTGTTTATATTAGCAAATGAAGATAAGAACTGCTCAGTTCTTTAGCAGCAGAGTTAAAATCTCACTCCTTGGGGCACTCTTTTCGAGGGAAAAACACTCTGATGCTTTAATAATTTTATTTGTACAGTTGATAACAGGAATTGCTTCTGTCTTCGCTAACTGATGACCAAGGGTTGAAGCAATAGTGCTGTAGCGTAGCTGCTTTTTGTGAGTGCTTGAGGCGTTTGACCTTCACTTTGCCCTTCAACTGGGTGTTTTTGGCTCTGTATCTGCAGACTACAGAAGCAGAGTGTCCAAAATTATTTCAGGCTGAGATACTGTCAATATGTCATCAACTACAGCCCTGCTGGGGAGTTTTAAAATTCTTTCCAACACATAATGGATATATCTGTTTAAACAGCTCTTAAAATTCTGAGGAGATAGACAAATCCGGCAGAAAATCAATAGTGTGTTGCTAGTGGCTCTATTATTTATTAATTTCAACACAACCCAGTGTACTTCTAGGTGAATATCGAAGGCCAGGGTGGTTTTTTTTTAGTACATCATAAAGATAATATCTTAAGGAGGAGGGGGCTAATTTGAAAGTCTGTTGTCAGACAAGTATCTGCAGAAGGTCCATCGGCTCGACTCCGTTCCTTTTGAAGTCTGAGCTACATTTGTGCATTTTAGAGCCAAACGTGCACATATAGGCTGATGTTTGCATGGATTTCTGTAGAGATACCTTTCTTCATAGTGTTTTATTTTCTCTGAAATTCTTGTTTAGAATACGTAGCCTTTGGTGTGATCTTTGTGTCAATGATGCTCTGTAATCTTTCTCGGAAATGAAGTGAAAAGTCTGATACATGGAAAAACTTCCTTTCATTTATTGGGCTATCTGATGTGTCTCATAAATAAAGATTTAAGAAAAGCTGTTTCAGTAAGTATATTTATATTGAGAATAAATCTATTTTATCACAGTACAGGCCATTATTGCTCAGCATGGGTGTCCGCTATAAATTGGCAATAGCTTGGGGCAGCTTTTAAATGGTAAATCGTGATTATGAAGATATTAAAGCCTGGCACTATCCTGAAAATAAGGATGTAATGATGACACCTTCTTACTTGCAGATCTACTTCCTGCATGTATTTACAGTCCAACCTGCTGATGGAAGAAACTAAAATAGATTCTGTTTGCTGGAGCTCTGCAGTCAGCATACTCCTGGAAATGGGAGTTGGGCTTTTCTCCAGGCTAAGCAAATCCACCCGTACTCATTAAGAGAGCTCTGATAGCGGGATCTTCATGGCCAGTAATACATTCAGCAAGGGAAAAAAAAAAAAAAAAAGTCAGGGTTTTTTGATTCAAAATGAAATTGCTGGGCTGATGGAAATCAATGGGAGGAAGCCAACAAACTGATCAAGATAAATCTAAAGTTCTCCTGGGAACTGGCAATCTCCTGGGCATCTCTTAGAGCACTGTATTCTCAAAGAGAAACGGTATTTCAACATTCAGAAAATTACTGCTAGCAGAAGTACACTGCAAATGTACTTCTTTGCTGCAAAAATGTGCGGTTGTAGGGCAAAATGGGGATCTTCTGGTGTTTTTCTTTTTGTTTTTTTGTTTTTTTGTTTTTTCCAAAATGCAAAATGCTTATCTGATTTGCAGGGAATTTTGTGTGGAGCCTAGGCAGCAGAAGGCGAGGCTAGAAAGAAAAACTAAGCCTTGAACCAAATACTGGGTCTTTTGATGGGTTCCTAGGAACTGTGCAAGTGTGCCGAGGTAGGACAGAATGGGACCTTTTGGGGCCGTGGTGGCTAACCAGAAGTGCCTGTTTTGTGGGAATTTAGAGTAGCTGGATTAGTCTGGGCAATCAACTCCAATTCTCCGCTGCTGTAAGCAGCCGTGTCATATAAGTCCTTACATATTTTTGGTTTCAGCTAACTGTTGTATTTTAGGTTTCATTTATTCAAGGCCAGGCTGGACATGGCCTTGGGCAACCTGGTCTAGTGGGAGGTGTCCCTGTCTATGGCAGGGGGGTTGGAACTCGATCATCTTCAAGGTCCTTTCCAACCTAAACCATTCTATGATTCTCTTCCATCTCTTTCTATCATCATTAGAAAGCTTTTCTGCCGGTATAATAGCCTGAAGTTTTTTTATAATAAAACCGTAGCAAAACTTTTTAAGACTTTGTAATTTAGAAGAAACTGCCCATGAGGTTTCTGTATTCTTTTATTTCAATGTTATTTCGTTCCTGTTGTTGGGAAAGTGCTATTCTTATTTTAGCTTCTGTGCTCGATGTGTTATTTGTGTAAATGTGGGTATAAATTCCATTTGGACAGTTTTATGGATATTGTAGGTACTGCAATGTAAGATGCAGAAGTAGTTTAAACTATCTAAAAACTGCTTAATTTGATCCTAAACTGTCTAGTCCAAGTCAACTGCTGGTACACTAAAAATGGTTTTATTGTCATTTAAAATAAAAACATAAAAAGTGCATTACAGTAGTTTTTGAACCCTATTTGGAGTTTGAATCTCAAGAGTTGTTTTCTAGTATAATAAATCTAAGTAGTACAGCTTTGTGATCTATTTATGTGTTTGTATAGGTAAAATTATCTTAAAATAATGTATGAATTAGGCCAAGTTTGGTCAAAGAAGAGTCTTGGCAAAACACAGTTAGGCAGGAAGCCACACTTCTCTGTACAAAAGCTGTGTCCATTTTATGAACTGAGTGATGGGGCTCTTTTAACAATAACATGCTTGTGGGGTGTTTTTTCATTTAATCTTTAAGTGGATTCTCTTTGCCAACCAGACTGTGTAGCTGTAAGTCTGTAGTGCAGTTCATTGTTTTATTTGGAATTCCAATTTATAATAGTGAGTCATTTCTTAATGTAGGATTTGAATTAGCATCTTTTTCTGTAATATATTTGAGCATGCAAATATTGTATTCTAGTTTATGGTATCAGAATACCTGTTAAATACACTTTTATCTTCCCCTTCACTAGAAAAGGCATTGTTATCTGAAATATACTACTTCTGTTGAAGACAGACCTTATTTAAGACCTTTTTCATTTTCAATAATTTATTACATATAAATCTTTGCTTATAACTTCATGAAGCCTTCAGGCTGGAGGCATTGTTAGAAGAAGAGTTATAGGAGGCAATCATTTTTTATATGCTCCTAATAAATGGAACTAGGCCAGGTAAGGGTATAAAAAAGTCAATACGTAAGAAGTAAAGAAGTAAAGCCAGTGGGTTGCGTTTGTGTTCTAATCTGAATAAGAAACAGCGCATGCGCGGCAGAGAGAGCGAGTAAGGTTTGCCGTGCATCTGGGTACACAATAATTTCAGTGAAAGGAAAATTCTTTTTCTGGGTGAGATCTTATTTCTTTCTTTTAAGTAGCCCAAGTAGCATCTGTGTGTCAAGTGGTTACATTCCAATGCAGTTGGTTATCTTACCTTCCAGATACATAAATACCTTTTTGATCTGAGTTTGTAGGAAACTCGATGCAACACACAGCTGAATCATGGATGTGATTTTTTTCAGCAAATATGCTTGAAATTATATTGACTGTATGAAGCTGGGTTTAGTTCTCGTGTTCAGTCTTGCCGCATCGGGCCACGTGACGCCAGTTCCGGCAGTTACAGCTCAAACCCAGGCAGGGCACAAGGAGGTGACGGAAGGAAAGGTAGCCTAAGAGCAGCCGGGATTATAGAGCTGTGAGGCTGTAAAATGAGAGTCACATTCCGTGTCCATATATTTGTATATTAAAAAACACAGAGAGAACAAGAACAACAACCTCCCACCCCCTCCAAAGCTGCTCCCCCGAAGCATGGCCATCTTCCCGGCTGCTTCTCCCACCGCTTACGATCCTAGAAAGTTATCGATCACATACTCAGCCACCAGCTTCGTAGTCCAAGAGCAGCAATTAAGAGACTTCAGCGCCTGTGTGGCTGTGCCAGATGTAAAATTCGAGTCCTAAGGAGCAGACAAATTCACTTGAACTGTGGTGCTGGTGTAAGTGTCCTGTGGGAGCGCCGAAGCCAACGCCGTGTCCTTGTTTGTCACGTTGCTGCATAACGTCAGGAAGATCCTCGGCTCCTGTAAATCCTCCTGGCTGCGTTTGTTGAGGTTCACTTAATGTTTGTGCCATTTGAGGCTGTGTCCCCATTGAACACGCTGCTGACACTGTGTCACCGCAACTGTCCCATTCATGTGTCCTGTGGTTCAACAGCAGCTTCTGCTCAACATCTGTCACAACAATAGAAATCTGGCTCTGTTTTTAATGGCAATTAAAGGAGTTGAAAAATTCACAGTTGTCAGAAATGCGGCTAGTGGAAATGATGGTTTTCAGGATATTACATATCCTGTGAAGAATGTGTTTGTGTGTGTTTGTATATGCAAAAGAGAGAAAGCATCAGGGACAGCCTCAGCACAAATACAATTAGTAGCCGTGGGGGAGTTCATGGCTTGTGGTGGTGTTCAGGTATGGAAACAGCACAGCAGAAATGTAAATAAACTTCTATTTCTTCTGTCTTGCAAAGTGGTAGAAATAAAAATTAAGTAGTTGTACCGAATCTACTGACTCTTAAAACACTGAAACAACATGAGTAGTTGTTTCTTTGACCTTCCCCCAGTGTCAGACTGAAAATAGTGTGCGGATGCCTCCCCCGGCGGTGTCTCCCCAAGCCAGGGCTTCGCTCTGCCGAGGGACGCTCCGTCTGAGACACTACCTGAAGAGAGAGATTAATGTGTCAGCGCTGGCTTAAATTGTCAAGCAGGTCATATTTCTTTTTTTCTAAAAAAGTAATTACTAGTGAAGTAAAGGATGGGTTTAGGCATCCAGAGGTTTAAAATGACATGAAGTATTTGGTGCTACTATTATAAGAGGTGATTTATCCCAGTGGATCCAGAAGGCTGGTGCAATGAAAATATTTCTGGTTGCTGTTACTGCTTACCATGCATAAAATCCCTGAAAGAGAAATATCTGAACCATCCCGAAGAGTAATACTGGAAAGAAACCCAGGATGTGTGGTTCCTTGCAGTTTATGTATTCTTTATTTCATTCTTGTTCCTTTTTTTTTTTCTTCTTTTTTTTTCCTTGAAAATTCCAGTAAACTACAAATAATATTTACTGCTGGAAAAAAAAAAAAAAAACACTTTCACTCACTTGTTAGAACTGCAAACTGCAGACCTGTAATTGAAGCGAATGCAGGATGATTTGGCTGATTACCCATTTTCACAATGATAGGTTTCCTTGTTGTGTGTGAAAACTAAATGATAATGTTTAAGTCACGACTGCACCTTGGCAGCCTTTGAATTTGGATGTGCTGAGCTTTCCTTAAGGTAATATCAGAGCCTCATAGCGTACAGCAGTAATTGATGTGACTGATCCGCGAGTGAACTCTGCAAGGTGGAAGATGAATAGCAATGAAATCGCAAAAGCTACAGTAATGAGGCAGGCTGTATTTTACTCTGGTTTGCCAGATGTATGCAGCGGCAGATTACACTGACTTACGCCATGCTACAGAGTAAAGGGCATCCTAATGTAAGCTCAGAATTTTAGTTTCAAATAGACCTCCGAACTGTTTAGTATGTTTGGGCAGAGATTTTAGCAGAAGTACAAATTCTTGTGTACATACATCATGCTAAAAAGGGAGATTTTTCTTTTCATAGATCTTTCTCCTAAGCAAAAACCCTGTGGTATTTGGTCCATCGCTTTTGGGGTTTTTCTTACCAAGTTGCAGGATTGTTTCTTGTATGTAACAAAACAGGTTTCTTAACTTACTCAAGTTCTTGAAAGAAAAAAACAGAGTTTCCTTCCGTGAAGTAGTCCTTAAACTGATAAAACTGTAACCTGTTATGCTATTATTTAGTAGTAATACACTATTTTCTGAATTTGACCATCTTTCTTCTACCAAAAGAGCACTCTGCAAACTAGTTTGTCTTAAACAAGGGTGGCAAAGAGCCAGTCTCAGAATTTCGCATTCAGTTATTCTATTCCCTAACCAACATATTTCAGATTTGAAGCTACAATTTTGCTTACTTCTTGACAGAAAACACTTCCCTTGAAAAGCACCTTTCCTCGGCGGTAACCGCTGAAATGCTTCCGAGGTCCCTTACGCTCCAGGAGGTGCCTTCCAGCTGGTTTCACCTCGGCAGCACTGGCATCGAGCAGGTTCTCCGTCGTGTCAGTCTGGTAATTGTGGTGGGATATGTTAGAAAACCACCACGTCACACAGGCCATGTTGATTGGGACTTTCTCTTCTGGCTTTAGCGATTCTTATCATTGAAATTGCACGTGAAACCATGATGTGAAAGCAGAAAATTGAGAAGGATTGATGATGATGTTCGCAGTTAAACTGAACAAGCCCACCTCTGCGTGCGTGGTGGGCATCACACAAAACGATGGTTTGGGCAGAGCTTTGGCAACATATGCAAAGTGGGCATTTAATCCTGAATTTCTTTTGTTTCTCCGTGTCCTCTGCATGCGGCTTCAGCCCTGGCAGGACCGCTGGGTTTGAATTTCTTTCTTTGTTAAAATTAAGGTGAGGGGAAGGAGAGTTTCTGTGGCCGGAGATCAATGAGAGCGCTCTCGTTGACTTCCGTGGGGGTGAGAACACAGCGCGCAGCAACCGTGGGTGGGGGGAAGGAGTGATGGGCTGTAACGCTTCGGATCTGGGGGGCGGTGGGAGTTAAAAGGGTCATGAAGTTTATGCATTATTGACAGAATACCCATAATGACTCCTTAGGAGCTATTATACAATGATATGTGAAGGCCTTAGTTGGGGGATGATTTAATTTATGAATCATTTCTGTGATGGATTGCCTGCTATGTCAGACTGGCTGCTGCACTAACTCGGTGTTCTTAATTCATTATGAAAGATTTTATGCAAAGTAATTGCTGTACAACAGCCACTCTTCAGAATGAAATAATGTGGATGCCTTCTTTTCCCCCCCTCCTACTGGGGAAAGCTTTTGTTCACGTTATGAGCAATGTTCAGTTTGTGAAGTATCATCTGGAAAAGCTTTGCTAGGAAGCAGCGCTGCTAAAGACCGGAGCTTCTGAAATGGCAAATGTTTCTGCACTTTGAGGTCTAATCTTTCAGGTTTCGGGTTTACTTCTGTTTAATGAAGTCTCATGTTAATTCAGGCAGAGGCAACGTATTGAAATTCTTTGTTCACCAGCCCTCCGGAGGAATTCAGGAATTGGTTCTAAAATATCAGAGGTGAAATTCAAAAAGGTCTTTTTATTATTTTGGTGGTTTTCCTGTACAGCCTTCTGCAAGGCTGCAAAACAAAGCTACCCGTGCTTCCTTTATAGAGAAAGGGAAAAATTATTTTTTCAAGCGACACAAAATGAGGAAACTCAGTTCTACAGTGTGTGGGGCCCAAAAAAACCTACAAATGAGTTCAGAAGGGGTGGACAACTTGTGTGCCTGTCAGCAACAGTTGTATCTTGTGGCCCAGATGCTTTTTTTTTTTTTTTTTTTTAGTGCATAGTATGGCAGTGGAGATTGCCTGAGGTGCCTGAGGTATTAACAGAGCCCTGATATAATTGAGAGGGGCTGAGACAGAGTGTTCTGACAAAAGGTCCTGAACTCCAGAACTTGCTTTTTCTTGCAGGGCGTGCTGGCAGCGTGTGGTTGGAGCCCCCTTCTTCAAGGCATCGAGGAGATCGTCTTCTCCATGCAGCGCAGGGGCACGCAGGAATAGTGAAGTCAGCCCTGGAATAAGAGGCTGTGTTAATGTGGTACACGCTTAATTTATTCTGCTCCTCAGGGGGTGAGTTGCTAGTCATTATTGAGAGAGAGCATAAACACAGAAATCCAAGGCATGGCTTGATAGTTATTTTAAAAATCTTAATTCCTTCATTCTGCTTTCTTAATTCAAAGCAGGATGAAATTGTAATGTGTTCTTCTGGGAAACACAAAAATGGATTCCTCTGGGTTAAAAAATTCAAGTGTGAGTTTAAAAATAACTCAAGTGATCCTTTTTCTTTCCTTTAGTATGTCCTATTTTTGAAGTCTAGAGATGAAATCTTTAAGATTTTTATTTTTGTTTTTTCAAACAAATGGCTGAATAACTTAAAAGTGCAATCCCAGAAATGCTGTCAGAAGGTACAGGCTCCTCTGCCTCGGACAAGATTGATGAGGTTAGCCTGACTGGCAAGTGTGCAGTTTACATGCTAATAGCAAGTAGGCTGTCTTGCAGGGAGAAAATACATTGCAGAGTAAGCGTGGAATGTTTATTAGTCCCAGTAAAGTGCAGCGGAGACAGTACAAATGATGTAAGAGGAATGTTGTGCAGGAAATATAAGTCATTAGATCAGGCATATGTGTTTCTTGGCCAAAACCCCTTTGTTTTATCATCAATCCGTAAGGAGTCAGCGCAGACAGATGTCACACTCATCGTCTTCGCCCCACGCTGGGCTCCACAGAGGTGCAGCAGCTCGACCAAAGCCGCCGCCGTGGCCCCAGAAATCAAGGGTGGGTAAGACCTCGTAAGCAAACTTTAAGGCGACCCATACTTGGTTTCAGGGGCTGTGTGGCTATCGTCACCGCTGGGTATCGATGGCGCGCGCGCGCGTGTGTGTGTGTGCGCGCGCATGCGTGCTTTGTTTTCCTACACAACCCACTGCATGCGTGGCACACAGAGAACAATTTTGCTTTTCCCCTGTTTGCCACGAAGTTTAGGGCAATAAAAAGTTGATCAGAATCATAGTGAGAGCACTTTTGCACGAGCAAATGTCAAGCTTAGTTTTTGTTGGTGAAGAAGGAAAGCAGGGAGGGTTTAAAGTCTTGCCTTCTTTTTTGTCATACTAGTCCTACAGCTGAGGGAGATCTTGAGGCACAGCAGTTGGAAACAAAATGGTGCCTGTCCCTGCTGCTTCATAGACAGCATATAGTTCTGTACAAAGCAGCTCGGCTGTATTGGCTGCAGCTTCTTTGTAAAAATAAGAAAAGTCTTCTTTCCTTCACAATTTTAAATTCACATGTTTTGATTTTAGTATTACTGTAATTCTGGGAGGTGGAAGGGAGTCACATTT
>NW_009648255.1:5340005-5345849 GCF_000708025.1 Charadrius vociferus
TTTTTTTTTTTTTTTTAATCTTCTAGTACCAAAACAACTTTGTTGTTTAAGTTTGCTTGACAAATCTTAGGAGTTTTCATTCAGCACAGCTAGAGACTTACTCAAATTCCCATTTACCACATTTGAATCAAAGTTTCCAACAAACTGTTGGGTTATTATCGGCTGCAAATAAACCAAGGGTAAAACTTGCAGGAAGCAATGTGAGCCTGGGTGCCCGTCCGGTGTTACTGAAAAGGGTTTATTCCCAGTGAATGTAATTTTTTTTTTCAGGTTTCCTGTGGAATACAGTAAATCCATGTTACCATTTCTCCTGGTTGTGGATCTGATCATATTTGCCTGTGCAGATGTAGGTCTCTGAATTAATTAATCCAGTGTATCTTGGATTTGGTGCCCCTCGAAGCAGCTGGCAAACGTGGTGGACCAAGTAATCAGCACTTTGCTGTAGAAGATCCCCTCCATGTCTACGGGATTTGGTTTGCCTCTGGGTACACATAGAAACATAAATAAAGGAAGTATGGACAGATACAAGCATCTGTTATGTGGTCAATTGTTGACAATAATCTTAAACAAAACAAGCCACCTGCTCTAAGTATGCCCCAAATTTCACTATCAATGTCTTTCTAAACTCAAATGCTTAGAAAATAAAGAAATATGAAAAAAACCCTACAATAATACTTTGCTATAAAAAGAAAGTTCATGTATTGGAAAGCTCTAGCACGAGTTTAAAAAAAAAAAAATCGCATCGCTGCATGCCATTTATGTATATCCTTCCTCATTTGCATACTGGCAATCAAAATAACCTACTCCCCCATTCTTTGAATAGGGTTTTAAATCCTGTTTCTCTTTTTTAATTACTCTATTTCCTTCTGGCATGTAAGATAGGGTCTTTATTTTTTTTTCTTCATATATGCAGTGTAATAATTTTCAGATACATGCTCTTCTAGGAATATAAAGTTTTGGGTAGTATATTTTTAAAGCCGATTTACTGTTTTTCTTTTATTAGCTTAAGGGTTAGAAGCTTTGGGCAGATTTTAAAGTCCGTGTTTGATCTTTTTTCTTTCTTTTTTTTTTTTTCCTATGAAGATGACAGTTCATAGCAATCAGTAAGCTTTATCTCTCTGGGTTTTCTGAAAAATAAGTACCTTTTTATGTGAAAATACATTTTTACATTTTAAACAGGAACCGCTTCAGGAAAGGCCATCCTTTTAAAATTTTTGAAACAATGGTGTGTAATGGTGGAAAATAATCCTAGAAAAAAAAGAAGAAAATAAAGGAAATATCTAAACTTCATTCTCTGCATTTTCTCGACGTGGGTTTTGCAATTCATAAGGACAAAACCAGCATAGTGTGCGGGATCTGTAAATGAAGCCTGGAGTGCCGGCACGCTCCGCAATGCATATTGATGCTGGGCATGCAGCGCAGCTCTGCCCCGCGTCTGACGGAGTGCGCTCGTTTAGTCCACACACCGATTCACTCTACTACAGCGGGGGATTTTTTGAATTGGGCCCACAGAAAGAAAATGTTCTTATTAACGAAGAAAATACATGTCCTAGGCATCCCTCATTCTTCTTTTGTATATTGACATCCCTTTCATCTTCTATTTAGAGAATATCTCTACTGTGCAGTTTATACAGGTTATAACCTTTCGGTTGGGATGTGCAGTAGTGTCCTACTCGGTGTACTGCTCCAGTGACTCCGGGGCCATCCCTGCTCCTGACGCTGCCCCGTCAAAGCCAAAGGGCAGCACCTGCGGGTGGAGGCATGGATAGGCCCGAGCGGAACATCTGGAAGTGCACTGCTGCAAATTCTGCAAGAATAAACAACTCTCCTTTTATTTAAAAAGTCATTTTCTTTCAATTCCCTGCTTTGCTTCAGTACCGGGTCTGCCGAGCCAATATCTGATGTTACTTGTCCCCCAACTCTCTTCTCTTGCTCTCGGTCTTTTACGTTGTCTTCTGTCACAGCTGGAACATCGCTGCTGCTTATTTACTGACCCCCTTTCCTTCCCTCTTTTACACTTCTCCTTTCGAGAAACATCATTTATCATCTTCTGTATGCTCAGTCTTCCCTGAATGTGTGTTGTTCTTGTTAGCCATTCCCTGGGACAGAAGTATGACATATGACAGAGAACTGCAAGGCAACACGTGACATCTTTTGGGTATGGATAAACTGCATTACATCAGTAGCTGTTGGTATCTATGAAACTTAAGGAACATGGGTAAACTGCAACACATCTGAAAGCACTGGAGGTATTACTCTGTTTTAAAAGATTTTGATTGTGGTGAAGAATTATTTGTAAGAGTTAATCCCATTCTTTTTTCCCAGTGAAAAGAAGGAGAAGCTCTATCGTGCCTCAGTGGAAAGCCTTTAACCATTCAATTAGCAAGTTCACCTGGAAACATGTGAAGACAGACACAAGAATCCTCCTGGGCACACTGCATGAATACCAATGTATTAATTAAAATCTATCTAAATACATCAGCATTCTGCAGTTAGCGCCATATCTAAGATATCACGGGGCCATCTTCTTTCATGAAGTTGGGGTGTACACATACAGCGTTAGATGTTTAGCTTTTCCAAAACCACTTTCTTTCTGGGGCACGTAAAAGTCTGGAAGGCTCCTGGGTTTATACAAATGTCTCGTGACTGCGAAGAACCGTATTGTCCTTCCCGCCGGGAGATGTGCTGGGATGCCTCTGCCTTTGGCCCTGTAAAAGCAAACTCTGTTTG
Source organism: Charadrius vociferus (assembly GCF_000708025.1). Lineage (NCBI taxonomy): Eukaryota > Metazoa > Chordata > Aves > Charadriiformes > Charadriidae > Charadrius > Charadrius vociferus. The sequence goes on from NW_009648255.1 coordinate 5,342,736, forward strand.
GGTTTGTCCGGCTGCTCTCCTTTCTCTGTCGAAACTATCAAATGCACAATGTAAACACACAGCATAAATAGCCAAAACCAAATGTAATCTATAAACTTTGTTGCTTCGGGTTTAGGTTTTCTAAATGCTCTGAAGTGCAAGTTCCCAGGCTCTTTAGACTTTGTGCTGAATCAGCAAGGGTGTCCCTTTCATCTCACTACAATGATCCCTTCCACCAGGCTCAGGTCTTATTGTCGTCTTAGCTGCTTTCTGTCCACTTTCTCTCTTACTTTCTCCTGTTCTTTTCATTTATTCTTCTCTTTTTTCCAGTACTTCCTACCCAGCTTCTCAAAAATGACTATTTTGGGTCCCCTAAGCCCAAGGACAGATCTAGGTGCCTTGGAGTCCCTATTTCCTCTGACCACTGTTACAAAAAGGAGTAGAAACCAGGACTTGGTTGCTGGGCAGTGGCGTGAATCCAGGAGACAGGATTGTGGGGAAAATTAGCAGCTTTTGCAAGGCTCATGCTAAATCTCGAGGGTGAGAGACCTCACATAATACTCTCGGTTGTGGCTTACAGTAAGTAGGAAGGTGTCATTCAGGGTGAAATCGGGTGCTGTGCTGGGAAATATTTAATATTCATATGTGCTGGATTTTATGTTAATTTAATATTAATATTTGCTGGAGGTCTTTAAAAAATGTGCAGAGGTGGTGCTTAGAGACCTGGTTTGGTGGTGGACTGGGCAGTGTTAGGTTTACGGTTGGACTCCAGGGTCTGAAAGGTATTTTCCACCCTAAAAGTCTCTGTGATTCCACGAAAATCCAGCGCATCCCACGGGCAGGAGCCTCCGCGCCGCCGGGACAGCAGCAGGACGGCGGGTGCCCGGCAGGACCGGGGGCCGTTTTCGGCAGGGGGGACGCACGGTGACCCCGACGAAGGTATTTTCCACCCTAAAAGTCTCTGTGATTCCACGAAACTCCAGCGCATCCCACGGGCAGGAGCCTCCGCGCCGCCGGGACAGCAGCAGGACGGCGGGAGCCCGGCAGGACCGGGGGCTGTTTGCGGCAGGAGGCACGATCACCCAGCGGTCCCTCTAACCTCCACCGTGGCCCTTTGCTGGGCTGAGCCCTGTGTCCGCAACAGAGAGCGGAGGCGCAGACATAGATGTGAGCGTGTCGGGCGACGGCGCTTGCCACGGCGGTGTCCCTTTGAGCCCCTTCGTGTCTCCTGTCTTGCTTTAAACAGTTCCTAAAGTTTTCCCATTCGATTTGCTGTTGCTAGGTGCTGGGTGGTTTGTTTTTCTCTCATTGTGCTTGTTACGAAGAAGCCTTCAGCAGGCTAAGAATATTTTATAAGGTTAGAAAATGGTGTTAAATGTTAATTAGCAGTTGCATAATCCCAGGTGGCATCCTCTCACATGCACTCGTCAATTTTTAATGAGTGTCACTCGTGCACATCAAACTCAAAATTAGCTTTCTTTCCCAAGCACTCTGTTTGATTTTCACACTCGCTTCCCCTCCCCTTCTCCTTTGATGTTACTGACACAATATATCATGCTGGCGTTTGCTTTGGTTTCATCTCCAATGCATATTGTCATGTAGCTAGTTAGTTATCTGCAACATATACACGTACTCATATCCGTAGCAGCACATCTTCATAGAATCACAGAATGAATCTTGACTGACTTTTTTTTTTTCCTTCTTAGGTGTAGCCTCTAGGAACTTGAATAAGGAAAACTTGATGCAGAGGCATGTTAGGTTTCGATCTGAGAATTCAGAGTACAAGAGCATAGCTGGGGGTGACCCTCCCTGAGACCCCGGTGCATCTGTTGGCGCCCTGGTGTAGTTCCTCCAACGTTAAATTTGGAACAGAAGTCTCTGTATCTCCAGGAAATTTATCCCAAGTTAAAAACTAACAAGGAGCGTTGTACGTACGTGTATCTGCTAACTGGTGGGATTCTTCACCGCCTCGTTACCTGTGCGTTGTGCTGGTATAAAAGTATGACTAGTCAGAGGTGGAGAGGATATTTAGCATCCCCAAAAGCCCGTGTAGTCCTGTACGGGAATGCCCTCTATGGGTCGCTCTTGTTTTTGAAGGGTGGCCTAAACGAAAGTTGCCAAGCCCAGGGATGTTGTGCAGATCTGTGCGGTGGAGTGACCTGATCATTGCAACCCTTTTGTTGGATCTTTGGCCGATTGCAGATGAGCCAGCTGTGGCAGTGTTACCCAAACAGCTGGTGTCGGAGGAGCTGCACGCACCTAAAATGGGTGCAAATAAAGGGACACTCAGGCTGAGTAAGATCATCTCAGCTCCTACGGAGTCATTCTCTTCACTTTCTCAGTTTGAGCAGAGATGTAGACTCAAATCTGTTAAGTAACTTCTCGGTAAATCACGGAACAGCTGAACAGAAGCTTGGATAACTGAATTTTCATGTTGAACTGAATGTTGATCATTTCCACTAGTCTTTTTGCTTGTTAAAAGCAAAACTCCCACACACGCTCCCCTTCCCTCAGCGCGCACAGTTTGGTCCTTAGCTTCTGATTTGATCGTGGAAGTAATTTTACTTTGGTCTGCATTTCGCTTTGATTTTTATTTGTTAAGGAAAGACTTCTTCTAAGCATCAGGATGATTTTGTTTTGTTAAATGGAGTTGTTAGCTCACTTGGCAGGAGTCTCCGTACAGGCTTTGCTTTGATTTCCCCTAAGAATACCATGTGTTTGAAAAATATTGGCTTCTTGACACTGTAGTGCCAATGACCTCTCTTTCCAATAGAACAAATTCAGCTTTAAATTATTTTTATTAATCAAGATTTTATCTCTTACCAGAGATTGACAGTCTTCCAAAATCTTTTTGACAGCTACTGTTACATGCGAGAGGTGAACCAGAATTAACGATCAAGGGTTATGGCCTGATTCCCGCTGTTACTTACCAAAATGTAAATGGGGGGGAAAGCTCGCTGATCCTCCTGCAGTTACACCAGCGCAAATGAGATTAGAATCTGGTCGTGTATCCAGGAAAATGAAAATGTCATGGCAATGACTTGTGTCCAACTTCTGAAATAAACAGATCAAGCAGGAGTAATTACATTTCTCTTTCACCCTCTCCGCACGCAGACAATTTTCACCATCCTTTGA